>NC_071657.1:33143946-33446977 GCF_014839835.1 Dryobates pubescens
CTCCAGCATTCCTGGAATACACTCCCTTGTAGAGGATGTTGTTGGCCTTTGTTGGTGTGTTGTGAAAGGCTGTAGGATGGCAACATAACTGGAGTTCAGGCTGAAACAAAAACTCTTGGAGCCTTAGATCTTAGTGCAAGTATTCTTTCTTGCACTTAAGATACAGGAGTTTCTGTGCAGCCTGTTTTCCTACTTAACCTGCACTCATCTACTGGTGTCTGCTCTAGGACTTTGAGAAAAGTGACAAGGAGGAACTAAGAGAATAAACAGCTTTGGCAGCAGAGATAACAGAAATTGCCTTTAAGGCAATTGCCTTGATATGTAGAAAATATCAAGTCTGGATGCTTTATTATTTTTTTTTTGGTGTGTTTTTCCCTTAGCAAATCCAGGTTTCCTAATTTTCAAGTTTTACAGCTGAGAATAATTTTTCTGTTCTTTGCTTGGGGCTTAATGAATACTGAAGAGCCAAGAACAGATGAAAGTGTCCTGAAATAAACTTTTATGTAAAGTATAAGCAGTACTGGTGTAGCCTTGAGTCATTTAAATAGAAGTCTGAGGAATTCAAAGGAAATTCTCAAGCACGTACAGTGACGTATACCACTACATATACAATTAAAGTATAGCAGAGAAGAAGTGAGACTGATCTACTGGCTGAGACAATAGGCATAGATAGTTGTACCTGGTAGGCAGTTGAACTTCCCAGCTTCTGTGAAAAATATAGTGTGGAACAAACAATGGACTTAATGAGGCAACACCAAAATACCCTTGCAAGGATGTTGTCTCCAGTCCTGTAAAAGGTGGGAGGCTGACCCTAGTAGTGCTGTGAAGTTATAAGCTGTGACTCATGTACACAATTTCTTATTTTAGTGACACACACAATTCTCCTGAAATCCCTTCTGGCTCAATGCAGATACACTGTAATACGAAGATTATTAAACTGAGCTAGCCTGCAAATGTTATTAATAAGGCCTTGCAACTAAAGGCAGCTGTGACTTGAAAGTTGTGTGATGCTGCAAATATCTTCAGTGATCAACACTACTTAATGTAGTAAAAATTCAGCAGCTGGGATTACTGATACTAGCAGACTTCATCTTTTTGTGCTCAGACATGTAACTTCTCAAGAAGCAATTATGCAATTGTTAGATATAGACAGTGAATGTACTATTACTGACAGCTGGTCAAGGAGATGTTGCTTGGCTCACAGCTGTCCAGGGTATTTTGTCAGGTATCTGGGAGAGTTGAAACACAAGGACAGTAGCCTCTTGTGTCTGCGAGCAACTTCTACCTTACCTTCCCAGGAAACAAAAATGTTCAGGTTGGCAGGGTTGGCAATGACTGCTGGGAGTTCTGCCAAGGTGCTTACATTCCAGTTGTGCTGCATAGTCTTCACAGGCTGGTTTGCTTTGCACCATGGTGGGCTATATTAGGGTGCTTTGGGGAGGAGACTGAGGTTGATAGTTATTAATAACAAAGGTGGTTCTCCAGGACATGGGCCAGCCTAGTAACACAGCAGGAGATGCAGAACGCTGAGTAGAGTCACAGAGTGGTGGTACTTCTCTCTCTGCTTCTGAAGGCCTGCTTTGAATCAAATCCTTCACTTGTGTTCCTCTAGGTGGTCAAAAGTATGTATTTAATTATTATTATCATAGACATTTGTGTTGTGCTGTCTATACTTCTCAGTACACTTTTTAAAATTAATTGATGCAGAAAATTTCAGTTAAAACTTCTCCAGTGAATGTTTCTCTGCCTGGGTATCTATTTCACCACCTAATAGTGCTGACTGGCAGGAACTTCCCCTTTTATACTGTCTCCTTCTCTTAATGCTTTTACACTTCTGTTCATCACTACTTCTGTCTTATGGTTACCTATCTCTTTAGATGCCGAGTTCTTTTGGTGTAGGCTATGTTAACTGCTTTATTGTCTTATCAGCATATATATGTGTATGATGGCACACATTGTTCACAGGATCACAGGATGTTAGGGGTTGGAAAGGACCTCCAGAGATCATGGAGTCCAACCCCCTTGCCAGAGCAGGACCATAGAATCTATTGCAGGTCATGCAGGAATGCAACCAGATTGGTCGTGAAAGCCTCCAGAGAAGGAGAGTCCAAAACCTTTCTGGGCAGCCTGTTCCAGTGCTCCATGACCCTCACAGTGAAGAAGTTCCTCCTCCTTGTTTCACTGTTAAGTACGAGATAAAAAAAGGAAGATAATACAATCTATATTAGAAAGAGGTGGACAAAGTGCTGCACACAACAATGTTTGCATAAAATCCAAGCCTATGCTAGACAATCTACTCAAGTAGTATTTATAGCAGTAGACACTCAGGGAAGAAGTGCTGACATGCCTTCTTTGCAGCCTTAGAGTTCTGCAGACTGGTGGCATTGTAGATGGAGGCTGTTCTGCAAAGAGAAAATCTCTCCAAAAACACTAGTGGCAGAAACATATCACGACTACTTAACACATAAGGGAGACCTGTCTCATGTCAACAAATCTATTGACTCCAGCTTTCAGATGCTCTGTTACTAAGTGCAGTGTGTGCCCAGGTTAAACCATGACAAGTATACAGAGCTAGTGGAAGTAAATGTCATCGTGTGTGAGCAAGAGAGCAAGAGATAGGTGTTGAGAAGAATGTGTGAATATTGCATTCCTTGCAGGGACACACACGGTGGACAGCTGTGCTCAGGCCTCTGCATTCACAGCGCCTCATTCATTGTAAAGCAGCAGTGGCAGAAACTGAGTTCAGTGGAGAGATGGAACTGTACATACAATACATAAGCCTCATCAAAGCCATTTTCTTCTCCAGGTTTTATTGAAGATTGCTTCTCATTCCTGCTCATTTCTTATCCACTTCATCACAGCAGGTATGATTTACTTGTTTTGTAAAGTCTGAACATGCAATGATAGGATATTGGAAGAGCCAAGTTAATACTTCTTGTGTGATTATTTCATGCTGAATGAGTGCATACTCTTAATATTCTTCATTGTCCTGCAGTAAGGTGTCCTTACACACAGCATTCAGAATATTGCAGTGCTTGTGAAGTATTAGTATCTTCAGGGTATAAATAGATAGTTGTAGGGGCTGTAAGATCTCATCCAACTCATCCAATCACACACTGCACTGGCATATGATTATTTTTGCCATTCTTATTTTCCGATTTTATGCATGGAAAGAACACAGAATTATTTTTTGTCTGTAGTGCTGACTTTTCTTTGCAATCATGACTTTGAAAACCTAGTTTTAGTGCATACTGCTGATTCAAAACTAGTTTGTGCACCTGTTTTTTAGTTTTTTCCCTTTCCTGTCTTGAAGAGATATAGAGATGTAATAGGAGGTTTAACAACTAATCTAATATTTCCTCTGTGCTACAACTGATGAGAAAAAAGAAGCTACCTTTTTTTTTTTTTTTTTTTTTTTTTGAGAAGAGCTGTTATAAACTCCCCACAGAAGGGCCCACATGTTATAGTACATTATGGAACAGTGATAAAATTTATCAAAGAACACTGAAGATGAATTTCAATATTGGAAATAACTTTTATTGGGACACCACAATATGGAGTTAAGATTTTTTTGAGAGGTAGATCTAAGGTTTGCTTCCTACTCCCTGTTTTGGGGCACTGAAGTTACAGCACCCTGCTGAGGCCAGTAAGAAGAAATGGTGATAAGTAAATTCTACTTAAATGCACAAAAAAAGTATCTAAGACAGAAATTTACAGATCTGTATTCCAAAAACAAGGCACCTCAGTTAAATATCTGCTAGGTACAATCAGATACCTATATGCTCAGCTGGCAGCCCAGAGTAAAAACTCTCCAACCAATCAGCTTATTTAGCTATATAGCCATAAACTTACATATCAGGCTTCAGGCTTTACTCTTCTGCTTAAGAATGTATACTGGAGGGGACAGCTGCATAACTGTTTTAGCTTGGATCAGTTGTGTGGCTGAAATGAATTTGTGTATCTCCACCTGTTAACCTGCTTCAGTTCACATGGCAGAGCTGGAGCATGCAAACAGAATGCCTCTTGAAAGAACCCAAGCCCAAGACATATGCTAAGGGACTAGCTAGTGCTTTCCAGCTGCTATTTGGCATTCAGTATATGGGCCCATGCTTGAGGTACACACAGCACAATTGTTTGCTGATTAAGAATAAACTGTCGAATCTTGACAATAAAGAAGATAAATACATTGGCCTACTTTTCACAAAAGAAGATATTTTAGTGTAATACACATACCAATTAATTTTAAACAATTTCATGCTCTTGATTTATGGCTACATGGCTGTTGTTGCCATAAGGGTTCTGGCTTTTCTGATAATGGGACCTACTATTAGGACTACAGCCTGCTAGGAAGGGATGGGATCCACCCATGTGAATGAGGTGGGGGAATCTTTAGCAGCAAGCTTGCCAACCTGGTGGGCAGGCTTTAAACTGAGGGACTTGGGGTAAAGGATCCAAAATGGCAATATAGAAGCCAGCATCACCACTACAACCTACTGGGCAATTAGCCAGGCCAACCAGAGCAGTGTGAAATGTGCCTCAGCTTTCTCCTTAAATGACAAACAAAAACCCAACCACCTAAAGTGTATGATACTAACACATGAAGTCTGGGAAAGAAACAAGAGGAACTGGAGCTCCCTAATCTGTCAGGAAGCTATGATATCACAGGAGTAACTGAAACTTGGTGGGACAACTCACACAACTGGAGGATCATGACAGATGCTGTAAGCTGCTTTGTAAAGGCAGGCTAAGTAGAAGAGGTAGTGGAGCCGCGATCGGTATTAAAGAGAACCTTGAAAGTACTGAAGTCCACTATGGTAACTGTGGAAGCCCTATGCAATGCCTCTGGGTCAAAATCAGAGGGCTCATCTCCAAGGGACACCTGAGAGTACCAGAGACGGAAAAGTGGAACTTTACCTATTAAGGTGTAACAAAATATGTGTTTTTATATATATATATAATTATTTAGTATCTTTGGTAGTGGTATCTTCAAACACCACCGTAACTTATTTACACAGTATATTTACAGGTTCAATTATTCGGTTATGGGTATTACATTCCACATATAAAGACAGTTAATGATTCAAGCACAGATCTAAGAATTTCCAATACAGTGATTCAAATTGGAAAGAAAGGTTCTGCGTTCTGCGGTTTCCCACAAATAGGATTCTGTGGCAGATTAGCTGGGGACTCAAGACGTGCTCCTCTGTCCAGTATTTTCCCAGATGCTGTGACTATGATTTGAGTTGCCCTTGGCTCAGAGAGGGCTAGGGGCCTCTATCCTCTTGTGTACTCTGTCGCAAGGCTGTAGTCTTTCTGTGGCAAGCCCTTCAGCTGCTATTCCAGTAGCATTTGGCTTTTGTTGCTTGCTGGGTAAGAACAAGGAAAGGCCTAACTTCTCTGCTGGTTTAAATACTGTCCTAAGACAGTATTTGGTAACACAGAAACCTGATAACTGGACCTATAGGGTGGGACATATCCAAACACGGCCAGAGGCACAGACAGTTCACAGCTGTGTCAAAGTTAATTACATGTGGTATCTGGACCCTAGGAAGTGTCCAGGTTTGCACATTCACAGGTGCTTACAAGGTTAATCACACATGCTACACATTTGCCTTGACCATCTGGACTCCAGGAACTGACCAGGTTAGCACATTCACAGGTGCTTAGCCCATTTCTGGGCTAGGGCATGCTTTGGGGTTTGACTCTTCGGGACATAAGGTTACATAAGGTTACGTTGGCAGGCTATGCAGAGATGCAGCTAGGAAGGCAAAAGCTCAGCTCCAACTGAAATTGGCCAAAGATGTCAAAAACTTCAAGAAATATTCTTCAGATATATTCACAACAAGCAGAAACAGAAAGGCACTGTAGGTCCACTATTAAACAGGAGAGGTGGACTAGTCAGCTACAATGACAAAAAAGGAACAGGACCTCAACACCTTCTTCACCTCTTTCTTTACCAGTGCTGTTGGTCCCAGGCTATGGGAATGAAATGCAAGTTCATGCCAACACAGACCCAACTTTGGTGAAGGAAGAGTTGGTCTGTCAACTATTACAGAAGCTTGATCCATATAAATCTATGGGCTCAGATACCATCCAGTTGAGGGTAATGTGAGAGCTGCCTGATGCTGCTGCAAGGCTGCCCTCCATAGTCCATCAGAAGTCATGTCCCCATGCAATGCTACAGGCTGGGGTCAGAGTGGCTGGAGAGTGGCCAAGCAGAGAGGGACCTGGGGGTAGTGGTCGATGGTAGGCTGAACTTGAGCCTGCAGTGTGCCCAGGTGGCCAAGAAGGCCAATGGCATCCTGGCCTGCATCAGGAACAGTGTGGCCAGCAGGAGCAGGGAGGTCATTCTGCCCCTGTACACTGCACTGGTTAGGCCGCACCTTGAGTACTGTGTCCAGTTCTGGGCCCCTCAGTTTAGGAAGGATGTTGACTTGCTGGAGCGTGTCCAGAGAAGGGCAATGAAGTTGGTGAGGGGTTTGGAACACAAGAGATGGCTTAGGGGAGACCTTGTTACCACATACCAATACATAAAGGGTGGCTCTGAGAAAAATGGAGACTCCCTTTTTGCAAGAAGTCACATGGAAAAAACGAGGGGTAATGGGTACAGTCTCCTGGGGAGGTTCTCACTGGAATCCAGAAGACATTTTTTCCACAATGAGAAGCAGTGAATTCTCCTACATTGGTCAGTTTTAGGACTCAGCTTGACAGAGTGCTGGACCATCTCATTTAAACTAGACTGCCACCTAGACACGCTGAGCCAGATGATCCTTGGGGTCCCTTCCAACCTGGCATTCTGTGAATTAACAGGGTTAAAAATCTGCTTTGGCAGCAGCTTGCTTGAACTTAATTGTTTCTGAGGCAAGAACAGTGAATAGGACTATTTGTAGAAGCGGTTGCAAAGTGTTTGGGGTTTTTTTTTTTTTGTTTGTTTGGTTTGGGTGTTGTTGTTGGGTTTTTTTTTTTTTTTTGTAATGTAATAGACCAGCACTGCCCAACTGTCAGCATCCAGACAGACCTGCCAGGCCTGTTCAGAGAAGCAGACGTGGTGATCCCGCCACAGTCATGCCACCTTGTAGGATAGCCAGGACAACATGAGAATAGTTTACCAGCCAAAGCAGGGATTGTCCCCAGTGTGGAATCTGTACCTTTCAGTTGTTGCTCACTATGTAGCCAGACCTTCTTCACAGGTACAAAGGTACACAATCCTTGCAGGTGACATAAGAATGAATAGGGCTGTACACCAAAAGAAGATATTACATTGAGATCTGGATTGCTATATTAAATTGTTACTGTGTCACAATGTAGATAAGCATGCATCTTTTTTAGAGAATAGAATAGAATAGAATAGAATAGAATAGAATAGACCATCTTCTTGCATGGCAGGAGATGTTAGATACTGAATGGGAGACTATGAAATCTTACACCAGTGGCAATAACTATTGCTGGTGTAAAATATTTCTGTGCTTTAAGTATTCCTATTTTAATAACAAACTCCTTACTGTAGGCTGGTATTCTGCATGTAAGAGTTAATGCATCAATAAAATACATGCTGTTTTTAAAGGTGGTATCAAGCTGTTGAAGGCATATTTATGGAGAGTAAGAAATTCAAGTTACGCTAGCTGGATGCAGTTAAAAATAGGAGGATTGCAAAGCACTTTTTCCAAAGTATCAGTTGCATTAGTTACTAATACAGATGTTGTATTTCTTGCATACTGCCTGGTAGCTGTCGTGCTATAAAGTCCTTCAAATAAAATTACTGATGAGGAAAGCAATAACAAGGACTGCATGATTTCCGCCAAATGACTGAGGTATTTGGATGCTACCCCTTCTGGAGTGCAACAATAGATAGGCTGCACACAGCCTGCCCTATACTGGGTGAGAACCACTCCCCGCCATTGATGTTGGCTCAGCCTTGCATAGGTCACTGCCTCATTGAGTCATCCTTGTAGTGGTTTGAGCCTTAACTGGAGTTTAAGAGCTCAGATGGTAGCAAAGTGACAATTACTCCCTCACTCCCCTCCCCCCCTTCCTTTAGAGAAGCGTGGATGCAGCAGGGAGAAGACCAGGCCTGACCACATGGCAGAACCAGGAGGCCAGCAGCAGCTGTGGGTCCTTTCGAACAGGCGAGGCAGGCACAAAAAGGAAATAAATGGCAACAGTGTCTTCCTTTTTATTGGCTTGCTGGACAGGAAGAGGGAGTGGAATAGACCACCTTTGACCTGGGGGACCCCCCTTTCTGGGAGGGGGGAACCAAGTCTCTCTCTGTTCACCTGGATCAGGTTTCTTTTTTCCCTGGGGAAGCAGGGCTCTCGTAGCCCTCTCCCAGAATGGGTATAAACCAGCACAATACTGAATCACTCAAGTTTAAAAACAGGTTCTTGGTTGTGCTTCATGGCTATTGGTAACACAAGCACGCTCTCGGTATATTAAATGTGACTACAAAAATTCTTCCAGGTCTATCTAACCACCTGGCTAGTTGGTCCAATTTAAAGCAAAGTAGACATTGTGGCTCTCTAGATAGAGATAAATTATAAATTACTGGTGGAACACTGCTGCAGAACAGTGTAACTTTCTGCAAGTTTGCCTTCTTTACCACAAAAAGCAAGCCAACCCACAATCTTGATATATTCCTATGAAGGTCTGGCTGGCAGGTCACTTAGGGGAAAAACATCAGCAACAGTTGAAAAATTGTGCAAAGGAATTCTCAACTCTTAAAACTCCTCTACTACTTCTCTTATGGGGTCTGGGCTGTGTTTCCAAAGAATTATTTGTCTCATGCTACACTTCTCAATAATTGTCAGTTTACTGGTGTCAAGGGCTTGTGACTTGGCATCTTGAGGTGCAGGAGCTGATGAGGTAGTACTGAATTCAGTCAAGCAAGAAGGCAGTGAGTTATGCAAGAGCTTGCCTTGCAAAGCAGTGTGGTGCTTTTCAAAGCAGTGGTATAATACAATTTGTACATTTTAATTATTCTATATCTAACCAATAACTAATACATGCTGCTCTGTAACTGGTTTGCCAGAGGAGTTAAATTGTTACTTAACCTGAATGTGGATGCAGTAGAGACTGCCTTTTGAGGAGTTAGAACTGGAGACACATGACTGAGAAGAATGCATCAAATGTAGAAATGTTCACCAGAGTTTGGTGAAGAGGAGGTGTGCTATGCCTATGACTGCAGTGATGAACCACTTAGATGGAGCTCTACACTGAATTTTCCAACCAGGTGGCTGTAGAGCCAAAGTTCTTAAAAATAACTGAGCTCTACAAGGTCTCAAAAAATTGTTGACCAGATAAACCTGAGTAATTCAGTGCCCTGAAAGGTGCCAAGCCTGCTAGGTGTGCTCATAACTTACTGTGCACTCCAGAAGATCCTCTTCAGAGAAAGAATTTCTTATTTTTTTCAGCTGTAGAAAACAGCATCGGGCAGCATGCACAATCAGCTGTTAAGATACACATCTATGGGAAACCAGGCTGCAGAGCTTGTGGATGATGTAACAGCCCTGCTGCATCACCTAAGTTACAGGTGATCATCTGTGTGGAACTGAAGGCTAATATGATGCTTTATTTATGAGGCAAACATTTGACTGGCCTTGCTGTACCTTCACCTGAATTGCTAATAACTTACTGCGGTGTGTTGTTTAAAGTAAATTGCAGTGTTAATTATGACAATAAACCCATGCAGGCCAGATCCAGGAGGACCCTGTGGAGAAGTTGCTGGAGCATGCTGTGCTCCCAGAAGTGCTGATATTACAGCTCAAGCCTTGGCTGGTTAAGGACCTTTTTGCAAGAACTGGTTCCCCACCTCCCAAACCTGCATTTCTTCCCCTTAGGCCTACACCCTGTATTACTGCTTCTGCAGAGCCCACAGCTGCAGAAATATCTGCAGCTTCCCTGTGCAAGAGCAAGCTGCTTCAGGCTTCGACAGGAACTGAAGTAAAAGCAGTACATAGTAGCAAATATGCCACTGTCTGTCACTTTCTGAGATGTCAAGTGTGCAGCAGTTGCAGGGGGTTCAGCCTTGGAAGTGGCCAAGCCACCCAGCCCACCCCAGCCTAAGGCCAAGAGGCTTTCTCTCCCAACCTCGCAGAGCTTCCTATTGCTCATCTGATTCACCTACAGTGAGCCAACTGCTTATCTGAAAATCCAATAGTAACAGGTTCCCCATAACTGCCTGAAGCTACGGGGAACTTCAGAAGACTAAGGGAAAACTTAAGCTGCAGTTCTTTCTGCAAGCTGGAGATAAAAATTTTCTTTTCTGATAAATGCAGAAGAAAGAAGCCACCTGATTCAGTGATGGTAGTAATAGTCTAATGTGACACAGGCATATCGTTTACTGAAATGAAAACTCAGTATAGCCCACAATTGAGGTTACCAAATACACTTACATAAAGCCTTTCAGAGCAACAGCACGTCAGCTGGTAGGGGCTACTGCTAGAAACCAAGATTTCTTTGTTTCTTAGCAGCAGATGATTTCCTCTCCTGGGGCAATTATGTAGCCTAATCGCCTGTAATAATCATCCCTGCTAAAAGTGTGCTAAAGCCAGCCCTTCCCCTTTTTGCAGTGTCTCTTTACGAAGTCTCTGCTTCCAAGTAGCAGAGATACAGAAAACATAGGTAGTGTTGAAGAACTTACGATTTTAACATCTGAAGCCCTTCACTGATGCTGTTATTAGTGCCTGAGCTGCTATGGAACACAAAACAAAGCAAACAAAAACTCACCCTACTCTCCCCCCCATCCCCCCCCCCAAAAAAAAAAAACAAAAAGAAAGAGAGAGAGAGAAGATAACATTATATATTATTTCTTTCTAGTCATTTAAATTTGTTTGGGGTGTATTTTTTATTTTTTTAGCAGCTCTTAGTGTATTTATTCCTCTTATAAAATACCAAAGCTAGACTGCTGTGCTACACCACCACAATTTTAAAAAGTAAATTAGAAAAGTTATAAAATAGTCATAAGGCATCCTGTACATTGGCTGGATAGACAAGATAATATAACCACATCTCTGTCACTGCTGATTTCTTTGGTTTCATTTAGATGTTATCAGTGTTTTCTTCCTAGCAGATAATCCTGCAGCAACACGTTATCATTCAAAACTATGTTTTCCAGCATTCACATATGTGAACAGTGAGCAATGTAGCTGGATTTTTGGACAAAGTTCAGCAAAATACATAACAATTCAGATTCAGAACTAAGGTCCATATAGGTGTGGGTGGTGTTGTTTTTTTTTGTCAGATATGTAAAGAAGGGGTATCAGAAAGGGCCAAGCATGTAGGTATCCCTGCCCTGTGTGATACTTTTAAGAAACTTGTATTTCTGGGACTTCCTAGCCATGTGGCACTAATATATTTCCAACATACACTGCCTAGAGGCTCAATGCCTGAAATTCAGGTACTGACAGCTGGTACATGGTAAGTGTACAAGCACATCAAAAAACAGATCAAGAAGGTCCCTGAAGTGAAACCCAAGCAATGCAGAACAAGATTTTTCCCAGAAGTTTAGATATGAAGTACGTAACAGGAAATTTTTCTACTCCCTGCAGTTTGCTTGCATAGATCCTCTTTTCATCAGAAAAGTGGGTGGGAAGCTACACACTGTGTTGCTTTTAAAGGGAGAGGTATTGTTGCAGGGGTCCAGTGATCACATCTATGAGCCTGCCTTTTCCATGCAAGACTTTACTGTTGATTTTGTCTGGAAGGAAGGCCTTTTATTCTGAGTAAGTCATATTTTATAACTCATGGAAGGCTATTCTGCTTACTGAAGGAAAATAATAGCAGTTCAATGTATATGTTTGATAGTAGTACTTTGAAATTATTTAATGCCTGTTACTGACAAAGAATTAAAAAACCCACAGGCATAACAATGTCATTACTGCAGAAGATACAATAAGGTTTGGTGGTGCCAAATTAATGCACTTTATTGTAATTTAAAATACAGGAAGAGAGAGACAAATAAACTAGAGGAACACAGAATCATAGAATCAATAAGGTTGGAAAAGACCTCAAAGATCATCAAGTCCAACCTGTCATCCAAGACCTCATGGCTACTAAATCATGGCACCAAGTACCACATCCAATCCCTTTTTGAACACCTCCAGGGACGGTGACTCCACCACCCCGCTGGGCAGCACATTGCAATGGCTAACAACTCTCTCTGTGATGAACTTCTTCCTAACATCCAGCCTAAACCTCCCCTGGCACAGCTGGAGACTCTGTCCTCTTGTTCTGGTGCTGGTTGCCAGGGAGAAGAGACCAAACCCCTCCTGGCTACAACGTCCCTTCAGGTAGTTGTAGGCAGCAATAAGGTCTCCCCTGAGCCTCCTCTTCTCCAGGTTAAACAATCCCAGCTGCCTCAGCCTCTCCTCATAGGGCTTGTGCTTGAGGCCTCTTGCCAGCCTTGTTGCCCTTCTCTGGGCCCAGAACTGGAACAGGACTCAAGGTGTGGCCTAACCAGTGCTGAGTACAGGGGTACAATGACTTCCCTGTTCCTGCTGGCCACACTATTCTTGATGCAGGCACACTATTCTTGATGACAGGAAGGACTATATCCAGCAAGTCTTCAGAGATACTGGAAGTGAAGTTCTATGTGTAGGTCAGAAAGGGGTTATTTCTTGGGCCGGGTCAGCTCTGTTTGAAAAGCTGTATACCATGACTAGGATGTGGGTGTGTTCAAAGAAGAGGAATAAATTCATTGCAATTTGGAAATGGGGCAAAAATTAGTGGTCACAGTTCTTGAGGTCCAAGTGCCAGTCCAGATGTTTTCCAGTGTCATCTAACTCCATTGTCTAGAGACTTACTCTTAATTTCATATGGGCGTTACACTACCTGAGAGTTTCTTTGACAAGACAGCCAACTGGTTTGGGTCTCAGTCTCCTTTGCCTAGTGAATTGTCTTACTATAGCTATATTCATAAAAACATTAGGACTTTTAATGGTAATGGGATGGATGTCAGGGGAGAATGTAAAGGAAAAGGCCGCAACGTGTTTCCTGAATTCTGAACTGCACCTGTGGACCTGAGAAAAGATGTAGGAAGGCAGCCATTGTATGAAACCAAAATTAAGAGCTACCTGCAGTGGAGTGCTGTCTCTGTTAGCTCCCATGAAATGCTTTCATCATTATTTTATACAGCGCAGGTTGTGATAAGTAAGGAAGAAGCCCTGAGTATTCTAGATTTCCAAGCTGAGGAGCCAGAAGCTGATAAAATTGCACTAAATAAAGTTAAGTAAACCTGAAGGACTTCCCACTCAAATCACACAATGGATGCAATATTATGTTGGGCCTTATCACTTCACAAGCACGTGAACACTAGCCATATTAGTTATTGCTGTGTGGCTTGAAGAGAGATGTGGATGAAACTGCATAAGAGTTAAGTCTAAGTTGGGTTTTTCTGTGAGGTGTGTCAGTTTTCTGTTGTCCCAGATTCTTGTAGACAGAAATATTCTTCCCCTTTCTCTACAGAGTTTTCATTGCTTGAATATTGTTTTTCAGGCACAAACAGAACAAGTCTGGTCACTGAGACCACTGAGTTTTGCATCCTCCTGAGAGGAGGAGGAAAAACACACTACCAATTAGAAGAACCTTCCCTTTTCACATGGAGTTGTTCATTATCAGGAACATGTAATGATACTGGAGAAACACTAACTTTTGCAGAAGCTGAAGGAATCATGAGGTTTCTGTTTATAAATGGATTTATAGCAGAATACTGTTACAAAGTGATAACTCAGAAAGAAAAAGCAGTCACTGAACACAGTTTTGCAAACTGCCACCCTTACATAATTCACAGAGAACTGTGGGTAAAGAGTGATAGAGTGCAAATGTTGAACCAAACTACTTTGATGCTAGCTCTGTTCGTTTAAATGGAATGAGATGAGAGCTAAATTTGGCATCCTGCAACTGTTTCCCTTGGGGTGCTGCACAGATGCTTTGGAGTCCTGCAAGATTTATCCTATCCTTGACTCTTCCTGCTCCTTTTATGATAATGAAAACTGCAACCTCCAGACTGCATTTAAAGCATCATGCCAGTGCAGTTCATTCTGCTGAAGGATCTGACCTGTTACCTATGCTTGGCTGCATAACTTTTTTCAAGGTGCAGGCATGGTGTAACCATGATAATGTCTCTCCTAAGATAAAAGATCTCAGGGTGTGTTATCTTCAACTTTGCTTATCTTCTACACCTCCTGCAAACTGTTTCTGTATTTACTTTGGCCATGTACCTTTAATTACAGACAACACTTAGGCCTTAATGTTGAAATATTGGACTTCCTTATGGAAGCATTGTGTGCAGCAACAAAAAAACCACATGAGAACCTACCTTCATTGGCACCTGCTGGTTTTTCTACATAATGCGTGAAAGAGGAAATTGGGGAGCTTGTTTCTGATTCTACAGCTGGACCTGTACATACTTTCTTGTTGGAAAAAGAATATTACTTTTCCACAATGTATGGTCTGCCCTTTATACCTTAATGAGGATTACACTGTGTGCTCTTATAGTCATTCAAGCATACATGGAGGACTGAAACTAAGCATGGCATCAGTGCTAGGTATTCTGTGTTCTTGCAGAGTTACCTCAGCCACCGTCCTCTCGCTCTGTCCCCAGCAAGAATGATTGGCCAACAAATGTTATCTATCTTGTAAGCATGTGGTTTGTCACTCCAAGCATGCACACTTACCCACACATAGAGTCAGGCAGGCTGGAAAAGACAAAGGCATGTTTTGCTGGCATGGCAGTAATGCAGCCAAAATAAAAAATGAAACAGGGAAGAGACATAAAACTGAAACATAACCACTGTGTATGTGACTACTTGCAAGGTCTTTAAAGATGTGACCCCTGCAAGATAAAACAACCACTGAGTTTGGAAGGGTATTTATCTATAAACTTAGGATCTGTTTACTCTTCATTAAAAAAAGTCTCATGCATATCTTCACTGTGCACTGTGTGCAATGCAAGTGCTGAGGATTGAGTGAAGAGCACATTCTTCAGTGGATGCCAAGGGCAATCAGAAGAGTCTAACTCAGTTGTGAGGTGACACCCACTTGTTTAGGTCTCTTTAAATCAGGGCATGCTGGAAAGGCTCACAGAGTTTATTATTATTAGTTCCCTACTCAGAATCTGGCCCTTGTGTTACTTATTAGCTGTGTAGAGGGATATTTTACCCACACAAAAAGCAGTTTGTACTCTGAAGATTTTACAAGACATGGCAAGGAGGCAATATCCTGGAAAATCCAAGTAAAATGTAGATAATTTGAACTCCACCATTGTGATTTCCTAATGATAATTCTATATTATTTCCCCCCTGTGAAAGATCGGATATGATATCTTTCTCTAGACCTTTGGAAGAGAACTGTAGTGAATAATACTTGTATCTGATTTCCCCCAAAACTGCTGGCACCTTGAAAAGAGCATCTGCATTCAGTTCTGGGCATTCCCAACAACTCCCTGGGTCATCACAACCTCATCTGCAGAAGTGGAGTTCTGTGAGCTAAAAAATACTGGTTATATTCTCTCAAGGCTAAACTGAAGCTGAAGGCAAGGTGACCCTTCTTGCCTTCAGGTCAAGATCTGGAGCTCATTGTAATGTTTTAATTGTACTTGTTTGTTTTTTTTTTTTTTTCCTTCATCTCTGGATTTGGAGCCTTGCGTCAGCTAAAGTGAAGACAGCATTTCAGAGGAACAGCATGCTTGCAGAGCCTGATACCCTTCAGTAGCTGTGCTCTGTAATAAGAATTACTAAAACTGTTGCCTTAGAGAGTGGTAGATCTACAGTTACTTGGAGGATTGGCCTGAGTCACTATTTCATCTTAAATAAGGAGAAATAAGGAAAAGAACTTCTTTGTGTTTTTTTGACATGTTGACATTTTATAGTTTTAAACTAGTTGGGGGAATGGGAACCTATTTGGTTTATCTGGAAATGGATATTGTTTATGGGTTCACTTCACCCATGAAACAATTGCTGAAAAATGCAAGATGATAAAACTAGATGTACAATACTGGATGAAACCAGCCAACAGAAAACTACTGCTGCTCTTGGGATGCTGTGCTTTGAAGGAAAGAAGAGCAGTAAACAATTAATTTGTATTTTACTAGCAAGAACTTTCAAAGGGAAATTTTAATTCTTTGTGTAGTGAAAATCCTCAGAGAGTATGAAGTCAGTTTATAAAACTGACAGAAAATATTTTCTAGAAATTGTTTACTAGTAAAAAAAATACATAACCAATAAGCCCACTACAGTGAAAGTTGAAAGCATTGTGAACTTACCAGAAATTAGTCTGAAAATATTTACTTGATAACCCCCACATCATGTTTAGGAAAAGACTGCATAAAACAACTCTTGTAAACAAGAAAATTAATTTTATTATGCAAAATTCTCCTCTCTTTTGCCTTTGAAGGAGGGCCTAGTCCACAGTTGCTACATATTGAAGTGACACATGAGAACAATGGGAGTGTAGCTGGTCTTATTTCCCCCATCCAAGGATTTAGCTATTTGTCCCAGCCTTGGCAATGTGTGGGATGCTAGGAGTTGAAGCTAATGGGAACCCCCTGATGGCAATAACTGTAAAATCTGTCATTTAGGATGGAATAACCTCCTGTAACTGGATGGGCTGGGGGCTGCCTGGTCAAAGCAGTGTCTGTGCAGAAGAGGTGGCAAGGGTCCCAGTGGCTGTCAGGTTGAGTATGCCAGCCAGCATGCATAACACACTCTGCTCTGCATGTGAAAAGCGTGATTTTTTTTCCTCATTTCTCAGCTATAGTGAGGCTGCAGCTGAAGCCCTGTCTCCAGAACATGAAAGATACCAATAACTTGGAGTAAGTCCAGGTGTCGAGGGGACTGGAGCACTTGATACATTGCTGTCTCAACTCTCTAACAAGTGGCTGTAGTAAAGATGGGACCCAAACTCCTCTGGATCTTTCACAGCAGGAGGACGGCAAACAGACTGCTGCAAATTTCAGCAAAGGGATTTGGTCAAGTTATAAAGAAAAAGAGCTTTCCCCTGTGAAGGTTGAACACTGGGGCAGGCTGGGTGTTCCCATCTCTGGAGATGTTTTAAGTGTGATGGAAAACTATCCTGGTCTCATTTTCAAGATAGTTAGTCCTGGTTTGGAGCAGGAAGGTGGACTTGATGGTTTCCAGGTATCTTCTCTAATCTTTATTAACCCACAATTGCTTCCTGTTCTTGTGGGTGCTCTCAGCTCCTGCTTATTTCTGGGCCTTCGTCTTCAAGAGAGATTAAGCTGCCTGATCACCTCTTAGAATGGATGGAGGTGAAAAGTGTTGTTAGATCTCATCATACTTTACTGATCTTCTGGGGGTGGCACAAGTTAATTCACCTTTTCACATAAGATCATATTTAATGCTAGAGAAACAAATCAGCTCTCAGTGTCCCTAAGTCTGTTAAGAATAGGTAGAAGTGGCTGGCTCATCATCTAGAAAATTATTTCAGGCATGTACCCATGAAGGATACACTTATGCTGGCATATGCTCTTATGCGTTAGGTGACTGGAAAGTGCTTTTGGTGAGAAGCCTGTAATGTCTACTCTGCAGATGTGCAGAGAACCCTGTCCTGCTCCTGCCTCTCACCATAGCCAGTGTACAAGACTGCATATATGAAAGCTGTTAAAAGATGTTTGTGCCTTCAGCATTTTACCACTTGCTTAAAGGCATCTTCACTTCATGCGAAAACCATATTCACTTGATAGTATTTTGACAAGGACCTTCTCCTTTCTACATGGCCGCTATCCCCTGCTGCTGGTGTAATGGGTTGGGGCAAACCCCCTCCCCACCACAGGCAGAAATAACGACTCAGACAAACTGATTGCAAAAGTAGTGGAGAGTTTAAATAGAGAACAGTGAGTGTGCACAAAAGGAAACATGGTGACAAGAAAGAAACCAAAGTAAACCCAGAAAGACATCCCATCCCCACCTGAGGGTGCATCCAAAACCCCCAGGGCTCCTTCTTCCCCCTCCCTCTGCTGGGCTAGTCTCAGCTGGCCAGGCCTGAGACTGCCCATCCCCCTGTGGCCTTGGGCCCAATCAGGCCCATGGCCGGGAGATCTCTCCCCCAGTTACCAAGTCTCAGAGAGGGAAGGAAAGAGGAAGTGCCAGACCCCACCGCAAAATTTATAGTGGTGCAAGGGATTATGGTAGAAATACCTAATTTCCTGAGTCCACCCACTGGGATGGACTTCTGGACACAGGAAACACCCCTGTAGCAGAGGGCACCCAGCCCAAACTACGACATGCTGGCTTCTGCCAATGTTTGATCCAGAACCTACTTTGATTGACAGAGTCCCTGCCAATGCACACAACAGAGCACTGGCAGCACCTCTGGCAGCACCTCAACTTCACCTTCTTTCTTTTTCCCACCCTGCACAATGCAGAAAGGTATGCCTTACTCCTACATGCTTCTGAATTTTCATGGATGGTTTTAGTCCCAAACAATATGGTGTTGTTCATGCTGCATGCAACAGACTGGGTGTTCCCGAGAAACATTCAAAAAGCTGCTCTGCATGTTGTCTTCTGTGAATTGCCTTCTTGAATGATGCAGGTTCAATTCAGCTTTTCTTTGCCTCATTACAGCGCCAGACTTCATTGTACAAATCTCCACTTTTTCCACAGATAATTGCTCACAAATGGGCTCAGATGGTTTGCTTTTCCAACAGCAAGACATACCCAGAAGTGATAGAACTGGCCAAATCACAAAAAAGTGAGTTGTAAAATATTTTTGTGAATAAATATTATTTGTCCATAGGTATTTTTATGCAGTCCACAAAAATATCTATAGCTCCCAAATGCCAGCCAGCCAGATATGCTTCTTGCAGTGCTCTCCCTGCATCCATGGTTCCTTGGTCACGTGATGCGCTATTCTCTCTGGCTGCGTCCCTGTTCCATAAAAATCAGCAGTCATATAATCATGGAACAAAGACAAGCCATGCATTTGAAGTGACAGCTTGCTATAGTAAATCGTTGATGTAAATAATTTGAGAGCAAATGCAAGGCTAAGGCTTGGCACCCTTTACCAAATACTTCTGAATTACTGAGATGTTGCAAGATGGTAAGTCCAATGCACGAACGGGGCAGACTGTTAAACTTACAGAATGCCTTTTTGCCAGTAAAATGCAACCTGCCCAGCTCAGTGAGGAATACATATGCAGGGGAGGAAAAAACCCACAGCTGTTTACCCAGCTTACTGCATTTTACGCACTGGTGCTGCAAGACTGTGGATTCATCTGCTGTTTGGTTTATAGTAAGTTATGTGAGTTCAGGCTCTATCTTTGTAACATCCCTCACTCACATATTTCCAAATATGCCCCCATTTCCTCATTATCAAGAAGTCTTCCAGTTTTCTAGAGTAGCTGGAAACTCCACAGCTCTGATTTCCTGTTCTGCAGCACTGTGTAGGTGTTTTTTTATCCCTCCCTGCTCATTATACTGATTGAGAATAGCACACACTGAAGCATGATGCGACAGCACTCGCATGCTGGCAAGCACGCAAGAAAATCCCTGCTTGGCAGGATGTCATGGATTGAGTTGAACCTGCTGCTGTTACTCATACCAAGCTGCAGTCATGCCATCTGCAAAAACGAAAGTGCTGGCTGGAGCAAAGTATTATGGGGCTTGAAGTTCAGATTGCAACATGGGAGGCTTCCTGTTTTGATTGCTGCGTTTGGGTTCTGAGGTGTTTTTCTTTTCTGCTGGGATGGTGGCGGGATGGGGAGTGGTTTTCTGGCTTGGGGTTTTGGCTCGCTTCTGCTTGATGTTGCTTTGAGCGGTGCTTTGTCTGTGTTTCCACCCCCACCCCCCACCCCCCACCCCCCCATCTCGAGGTTTTTTTGTGTTACATTTCCCTCACTTCTGTGTTGGGAAAATAGACAGGTTAACCCACTGGTTCAGTTTGACCCGCTTTGTCCAAATTCAAACCACTACACAGGAGCATCAGAAAACAGATTTCATTGCATTTCTGTCCTATGCTCCCTGTGTCCTAATTTGTACAGCCTTAGCCTATGCAGAAATAGGAGTAATGTAGTGCTGAGGCTGTGAGGCTTACATGAAGATAAAATCATGTCTTAAAAGTGAGATTTACTCTGTTTAGGTGGCCAGTAGAAGCCTATTCACAATTTGCATTTCACTTAAAATCTTTAAAAAAGTTTAATTGTCATCAAAGTGGCGTGCAGACATAAAACTGTTCCTCTACAAGCTGTAAATTGTAAGCATGCAGAAGCAGGGGCCACAAGAAGGATTTCTGATGTAACTTGCTGGATTTTGAACTGGCCTGACTATCTCGCTGTTGTGTCAGTGCTGACCTATCTCTGGGTCAGAGGTGAAAGAGTGTGGAATGTAGAAAGCGATACTCTGGAGGAGGCTCCCTCGTTTTTCCTGCTTCCTGCTGGGATTTTCTGTGGGGCAAGAGCAAGCATGTTTCCACATGCAGGCTGACTTCTCTGAATTCATGGGCTGCTAGAGGAGCACAGTCCTGCTCCACCACTGCAGATCCTGCTGAGGCCCCCTCTCCATGCAGCAGTAGCACAGCCCCTTGCACTCATGCATGGCAGTGGCAGATGCCACACTGGGAGTGGAATGGTTTCTTTATTTTAGGGAATAAAAGGGCTGGATCCAGGCAGTCATATGACAAGAACAATGCATATACAATGTCTGTAATTATTTAGCTGACTCCCATCCCCAAAGCTGATCATAAATATGTATCAGAGCAAAGCCAGACTGTCAGCTCGGTTATTTTTTCCATCTCTTGGACAGAGCGTCAATGGTGACTCCTTTTGGACAACGCGTCCTCAGCATTCCTGCAATCAGTCATCAGGCTGGTATCTTGGAACAAGTGGTAAGCTGAAATAAGCTTTATGGACAGCTGCCAGTTTTTCTTCCTTGATGTTGTTATTGCAGCCCTAGTTGCTTTTCCTGAGGAACTTTTCCTTCAAACGTGTGTTTCTGAGGAGTGATGGCTGAATGTCTAAACACTAAAGTACACATACTGGCTTGCAGTCATTGGTGTTTGGAGGGCATTTGAGCCAGAGATCCATAGCAAATATTTTCCAGCCATTTTCTGCTTGTATTAGAAGTTTCAGGACACAGACTTACCAACTCTCATTGACAAGTTTTATTTTGTGAAAATAGCTGTGTGTCCTATTATGTTTATCTTGCTCTGTGATTTCTTTGGTCTTGGTTGAAAACAACAGCTCCCATGGCTTGTATTTCAAAACCTTACATTTCAAAAAGTGTTTGCCAGAACATAGAGGATCATATTGTAGTTTGGGTTAGAAGTGACCTCCAAAGCTCATCTCATCCAACACCCCTCCACTAAGCAGGGACATACTCCATTAGGCCAAGCTGATCAGAGCCTTGTCAAGCCTGACCTTGAATATCTTAAGGGATGGGGCCTCAACTACCATACTGGGCAGCCTGTTCCAGTGTTCCATCACCCTCATGGTAAAGAACTTCTTCCTAATATCCAATTTAAGTCTACTTTTCTCTAATTTAAATCCATTGTCCCTTGTCCTATCACTACAGCCCTTTGTAAACAGTCCCTTCCCAGATTTCTTGTAGGCCACTTTGTCACAGTTTAGGCTGTGCCTTAAAAAAACTCTGAGCAAATCTACACTTGAGTGTAACAAGGAAAACAAGGGTTATTCTAAATGAATTTCATTGGTCAGATGTGAGATGTACCATAGCAATATCTTTCACATTCTTTTCTCTCAGTCTTACTCTGTCTCTTTCTGCTGGCATGCATTCTGTTCTTGACAGAGAGAGACCTCTTATCTACGGCCTTGAGATAAGCAATACTAACTTCTTAACAACAGTTCGAGCTAACTGAAAATCCCTCTAACATCTTGCCTTTTCTCTTTTCTTCTAATTAACCAGAGGAAAATGGGATGGGAGAAGTTGGGGGGAGGCAAGGTGGAATCCTCCTGCCCAAGAAGGATTTCTGTGCTGTTTTCTTTTTTGGTAAATCCCTGTATAATATTGTAAATACTGTGCACCATTATCTCTTGTATTAAGTCCTGTCCTGGGTTCCTGAGTAGTGGCATCCACTGCAGGACTCTCAGACTTGTCCAGCCCAATTTTGCATGCTCCTTAGAGAGCTCCAAATGTGCTTGCTTCTAGTGATATCTGTACAGCAGATTTTGGAAAGTGGTTGGAAACAGTTTGTGTCAAATGAGGACACAAAACAAGGTGTGGAAGGGCCCAGTGCAATGGGGTTCTTCATTGAACTAGGTCACAACTCCCTGTGTGGCATCTGTGGTTGGGATAAATAGAATAGAATAGAATAGAATAGAATAGAATAGAATAGAATAGAATAGAATAGAATAGAATAGAATAGAATAGAATTAACCAGGTTGGAAAAGACCTTCAAGATCATTGAGTCCAACCTATCACCCAACACCATCTAAACAACTAAACCATGGCACCAAGCACCCCATCCAGTCTCTTCTTAAACACCTCCAGTAACGGTGACTCCACCACCTCCCTGGACAGCCCATTCCAATGACAAATCACTCTTTCTGTGAAGAACTTCTTCCTAACATCCAGTCTAAACTTCCCCAGCACAGCTTGTGAATGTGTCCTCTTGTTCTGGTGCAGGTTGCCTGGGAGAACAGACCAACCCCCTCCTGGCTACAACCTCCCTTCAGGCAGCTGTAGAGAACCATAAGTTCTCCTCTGAGCCTCCAGGCTAAACAACCCCAGCTCCCTCAGCCTCTCCTCATAGGGCTTGTGCTCCAAACCCCTCACCAGCTTTGTTGCCCTTCTCTGGACCCCATGTGCCCCCTATTCTATTTCTGAGCCATTGCTGGGTTAACTTGATGCTGCCAGGGCACCACTTATATGTGCAAAGGTATTTTATTTTCCCTCGTTTTTTCTGTGTATGTCTCTTTTCCTCCTTCAGCTCCTCATGCTGTTTCAGTCCTCTTGATACCTTAGAAAGCCTTTCTAAATCCCTCATGAAAGCTCAGCACTGGCCTTTTCAGCACATACAAGGATAGGGCTTCTGCTTTGTGCAGAGGATGGTTTAGTACTATCAAATTAGCTTGAGGATGAGGCCAACTGCATGTCCAGCAAGTTCTTTACAAGAAGACTCTCTTTCTTTCCTGTAGTTTGCAGTGGGAGTAGCTCTGTTGCAAGTGTACCTTCTCCTAAATTCAAGATCCTGTACATATCCCAAGCATTAGTTAGTGCCTTTGCTTGTAACCCACAGAGTATGACACATCTGACCTCTTTACAACTCTTTATAATAGCTGGAGCACCCTGCTAGAGGAGGGAAAGAAGGCTCTACCCATTATCCTGGCTGCTGCACACATGTGAGGGGCTGCCTGAGAAGAGGGTCATCCCTGTGATGCCAACACAGCAGCAGTTGCAGGCAGCACAGAAAAAGGCCCTCAGGGAAACTCTTGCCTCAGAGAGGTCCAGTGAGGTGCTGGGGGCAATCAGGAGATGTGTGCTAGCTGCCTGTGGGTTTTAGCCTTCAGTGTTGATGGAAAATTTCCCACCAGCTAGTTTCAGAGCCTGCACAACCATTTATGGTGGTTTACTATGGATATATATTGTCTGGGCAGGTGTCTTCAAGCATAATCCCATTAAAGACAACTTGGAAAATCTCCCAGTGACTCTAGCAAGCACTGAGTCATACCAACTGTCACCTCCTCTTCCAGGCATCTTGACTGTGATGAAAGCCTGCTGAAGAGAATGCAGATGGGGAGCTTTCAGCACCCATTTGAGTGGCCCATAGAACAAATACCAGGGACAGAACCTTTGCAAACTATTTGAGGTAGGAGCAGTTTAATTGCCCGAGATTCCATGGGTGTGGCAGGGAGTGAAAACATCTCCATCAGTGTGTTGATCTGTTCCTACAGGCTGGCCCATTTGCAGAAGATAAGCTTGGCTCTGAGTAGGAGAAGGTGATCTTTAGAAGTCAGGTTTAGATAAATGTAAAGACAACAAAGGGAAAAAAAAAGGGGTGGGAGGTGGGGGGAAAGGGAATTGGAAATAATGGGTCTTATTTTCATTACAGTATGAATAATGAGCACAATGAGTAAATGAGACACTTCATAAGTCAGTATGATACATACATGGCTGCTTAGACTTCTATTTTACAGACGCCTTACTGTTTGCTTCCAGAAGTTGATACATTGTGCAGGTGGAAACAGCGAACATCTCATTTCAGAATCACAGAACCACAGGCTGGAAGGGACCTTGAGAGATCAACTAGTCCAACTCCCCTGCCAGAGCAGGATCACTTATACCAGATCACACAGGAACTCATCCAGGTGGGTCTTGAATATCTCCAGAGAGGGAGACTCCACAACCCCACTGGGCAGCCTGTTCCAGTGCTCTGTCACCCTCACAGTGAAGTAATTCTTCCTCCTGTTTCCATGGAACTTCCTATGCCTCAACTTCCACCCACTGCCCCTTGTCCTGTCATTGGACATCACCAAGAAGAGCCTGATTCCATCCTCTTGGTACTCACCCTTTACATATTTAGAAACATGAATGAGGTCACTTCTCAATCTCCTCCAAACTGAAGAGCTCCACCTCCCTCAGTCTCTTCTCATAAAGAAGATGTTCCACTCCCTTTATCATATTTGTGGCTCTGTGCCCGACTCTCTCAAGCAGTTCCCTGTCACTCTTGAACTAAGGAGCCCAGAACTGGACACAATATTCCAGATGTGGCCTCAGCAGAGCAGAGTGGTCGGGGGGAGAACCTCTCTCGACCTACTGACCACACCCCTTTTAATAAAATGCAGGATACCATTGGCCTTCTTTGCCACCAGAGCACATTGCTGGCTCATGGTCAACCTTCCATCCACTAGGACTTTTTCCTCTTCACTGCTCTCCAATTTCACATATGTTACAGAAACATAATCAAGAAACATACTTTATGGGATGAAAATGGTGTCCAAGCAGATCGTAAACTTTCTTAAAGCAGTTATTTTTATAGCTGTTTTCTTCCCACTGGAGACCAATAATTTTCTACTAGATGTGTCAAGTATTTGGTTTTATTTTATTTTTTAGCTTTATTATCAAACTGCCAGAGAGATTAAAGGCTGATCCAAAGTGAAACTGCATTTTTCTTTTCATGCAGAAAAAAAAAATAATTAGAAATATCTATTCTAGGTCAAATAAACCCCAAATTCTGATCCAGAACATGTGTGTCATTCTCACTTGTGGGATTTCTGATCAGATGACACAAATCAATGTTTAGAAATTATTCAAAAAAGCGTCATGGACTTGCATCTCTTCTGTTCCCAGTGAATATTCAGGGTATGATAGGCTGCTCTTCAGGAGACTGTCTCAGACTCTTCTGTCAAACCCCAGTTTCTCTTGCATGTGGTTCTTTGATTTATGCTCTCTTCAAAACTTCAGTTGCTAAGTGTTTCAGGATCACAACACAGTGTTGTTTATAAGTCAACAGTATCCACACACTGTGTACTTTTGGTTATGCATCTGATCCAATGATTATTAAAAGGATTTAGAAAGAGAGTGAGGTGAAAGGCTGCCATTATTACAATCACTTGCTGGCAGAAAATGCAGATCAGCATGCGAAGCCAGGAAATGTGTTAAGCGAAGATACCTAAAACTTTCATTAGGTGAGCTCAATCAGCACAGCAGAAAAGTCCATCAACAGCTATGTGCAGTTAACCTTCAAAGCATTGCATCCCTCCCTAGCATGCAGCAAAGGCATATTTTTTCATTCAGCTCTTTAGGTCTAGCTGTGCAAAGTGTGTCACCGGTGTCACCACGTCTTCCAGCACAAGGAAATATTTGCAGGATTAGGACTTAAAACTCCAACCTTAATACAGTATATGCCTGCAACCAGCATGCTCACAAAACTCACCAGCTTCTCTTGCTCAAAGTGAGATATTAAATGCATGCTCACCTGTTGTGAGTGTTAAAGCTTTTCTTTGCAAACTTGTAGGTGAGAGGCATGTCATACCCTACATTTTATAGAGTGGTACTTACTGTTCTCATTTTCAGAGTGCAAGCAGTGTTGTCTGGTTTTGATTGGAATAATGCTGCCACTACTTTTTATTGATTATAACTTACAATTTGGTTTCCATTGTAAATGGTTATATTTACAAACTCTGAATGAATGTTTTGTTAACATGAACCTCAAAACCACACAGATTCTGCCCTTTCAGCCAAGTCGTTGGCAGGTATGGTCTTGAGAAATAAAGTGCAAAGAGGGAGTTCCCTCCCTTGCTTGAGTGGGTGGTATGGGTACTGCTGGGTGTTATTGCTCATATTCTGGCACAAAGCAATGCTATCAACTTCACTTTTCTGATGCCAGCACCCGCATTCAGGTTTTCTGGTGTCTTTGGTGCTGAAGCAAGGGATGGATCATTAAATGTTTTGCACTCTGGCCTTCCTGTGAGGTCTGCTTGGCTCCCTGTGTTCTGCCAGAGCACAACATCCTCCGCCTTGCTTGATATACCCAGGAAGACAGCCTTATGTCTGCTTCTCTGGGCATCTTCTTTAGCTGCTGGAAAAAGACACATTCTTCTGCAGTGCTATTCATCTGTTAGCTGAATACCTGTCACAAGCTGCTTAATATTTTCTGTTCAATTGAGATGTAAATGACTATGTCAGCAGTCATTTTTGTGGTAAGACTGGACCATCACTTCATTTTAGCCGTTGACTAATTCTGAAGGTTTTGCTTTACCTAAATTCAGAGCAGCCAAACTCTTTGCAGGTCACTTGGTTAATACACAATAATGTTTACTAATTTCCTCATGTCTGGCTTTGGTCAAAACTAACAGACGCTTCTTGTCTCTCACATGTCAATTACTAACACTGGGCAATGGCTTCAATTAGTGTACAGGCTTTGTCTAACACATATGGAGGTTAGGCTGATTAAATCTGAGATACTCACAAAGCAGTGCACATCCCATTTGATAAGGTTCACTACTATTTAAGGGTATTTCACAAAATATATTTCATAGAGAAGGATACGCAAACATGTGTAACTACCCCTCTGCCGTAAGAACACTTCCATGAATCAATATCAATATAGCCCAGTGGTAGCTATAATTTTGTTCTGTAGAGACAAGTCTGAAGAGAAGAGGTTTCAGCTGCACACATCTGACAATTGTCTGATTATTCAGGGTATGCAAAATCTATTAGCTTGTTTTCCCTTCCTTTCTTCTGACACTACATTTTTTGCTTGTGTGATTTTATATTCTGAAGTGGAGGGTGGCAAACACTAGCTAAAAGAGTTGTGCATTCTAAGGAAAGCATCTTCACAACTATTTTAGCATCACTGATCACAAAAAAAAATATTTTTCAGTTGTCTGGAGTCGAGTGATGACCAATTAAATGAAAACGGAGCATATATGTCTATAGTTAGGTTACAAGTATCATAGGCTTTAGATAATGTTTGGGTTTTTGAACAAAGACAATAAGCATCACATATGGATTTATACACATGGATTTCGGAAAGGAGGGTGGTGAAGTCACCATCCCTGGAGGTGTTCAAGAGGGGATTGGACATGGCACTTGGTGCCATGGTTTAGTAGTCATGAGGACTTGCGTGACAGGTTGGACTTGATGATCTTTGAGGTCTTCTCCAACCTTATTGTTTCTATGATTTTATGTCTAGCACTCTGATGTGGCAGCCAGGTGAGAACAGTTAGTGAGACTGTAGTACTAGAAGTGCTGTAAAATTTGTGATCTTGTGTGTAAAGAAATATCTGTCACTTGAAAACATGCCTTAAGTGTACAAAATTCAAGTTGTAACAATGATCTGTTCCTCAGTAACAGCTAGAAATGCCTTAAGAGAAAACTCCTGCCACTGAAAGTTGGCACATTGCTGTTTACCAGACTTATCAAAGGACAAGCTGTACACATAGCAAATGCTCCACTGACTCCATAAATAGTCAGGTAACAGCTGTGGAAACCACAGGAATGGTTGCATGGGGGAAAAATCAGCCTTTGTACCAAGCCTTAAGGAGAGGTTGGTAATGCTTTTTTTTTTTTTTTTCATCTGTATCCATAGGGTTCATATATGGATGAGAGGGGTGCAGCTGCTTTGTAGCTGGATACAAGGCAAAGATTATGCTAGCAGTCTTTGAATTGTGTCATTTGTACAGGCACATCTGTGGGGTAATAGAACCTGCAAGTAGGTGACAGAGTGTACACTGATATTTTGTCCTTAATCTAATTAGTGGGTTAATATACACAGGTTAAAGGAAGAATTGTGCCTGAGAACCGAATATGAGGTGTGGGTTAACAGCAATGTGTCATGTTACCTACCCTGCAAGTATTATGCACTCAGTCTACACTAGGAAAAGATACATGGACCTCCAGAGCATTGACATTGACTTTGCCTCAGCATTTTCTTTTTGCAGTAATGGGATTGCAGAAAAATCACTCCCTCCTACAGCAGTTGTAAATTACCTTTTCAAAGACTCCCTGCTTTCTCCTGCAAATGCCTTTACATGCTTTCACATTGCTCAAAGTTTGCATGACATCACCAGAGTTTAGTTCATTAAAGGCACCAAATTAAAGAAGTTCAATGTTCCTCTTGTGACACTACATAGGATAACTAGAAATCTTGAAAATGAAATCCAGGAAGCAGTCATTGTTGACACATATAATATTGCTTCCTTCGAGTATGTACAGAAATTTTTCAGCTTCTACCTCTTCAGCAGGTTATTGGCTTGCCATGACTTCTTGGAAGCATCACCAATTGCCCCCAAACACACTAAAGCATAGTTAAAGACAACGTGGTCCTTTCAGTCCTGTGGCCTCTTTGAGGCGGATGGACTACTGCAGAAACAAAAGTCGTATCCTTATCCCAGACAGAACTATTATATCTTACATACCAGCTTCTGTTGGGTCAGTATTTTGCTAAAACCCTAATGAAAACTATACACAGTCCACAAAATGATGATTCTAATGCAGGCAGCAAATACATGGTAGCTGCAGGCTCCACAGAGGAAAGAAGTATGGATATGAGAAGACACATGTATGCATGCTGTTCATGTAAAAACCAAAAAATATATATGTGTGTGTGTATATATATATATATATATATATATATATATATAAAATAGAATAATAGAATCAATAAGGTTGGAAAAGACCTCAAAGATCATTAAGACCAACCTGTCACCCAAGACCTCATGACTACTAAACTATGGCACCAAGTGCCACATCCAATCCCCTCTTGAACACCTCCAGGGATGATGACTCCACCACCTCCCTGGGCAGCCCATTCCAAGAGCGAAGAACTCTGTGAAGAATTTTCTCCTCACCTCAAGCCTAAGCTTGCCCTGATGCAGCTTGAGACTGTGTCCTCTTGTTCTGGTGCTGGTTGCCTGGGAGAAGAGACCAACCCCTTCCTGGCTACAACTTCCCTTCAGGTAGTTGTAGAGAGCAATGAGGTCACCCCTGAGCCTCCTCTTCTCCAGGCTAAACAATCCCAGCTCCCTCAGCCTCTCCTCATAGGGCTTGCACTCAAGGCCTCTCCCCAGCCTCGCTGCCCTTCTCTGGACATGTTCAAGTGCCTCAAAGTCCTTCTTAAATTGAGGGGCCCAGAACTGGACACAGGACTCAAGGTGTGGCCTAACCAGTGTTGAGTACAAGGGCACAATGACCTCCCTGCTCCTGCTGGCCACACTATTTCTGATGCAGGCCAGAATACCATTGGCCTTTTTGGCCACCTGAGCACACTGCTGGCTCATGTTTAAGTAGCTGTCAATCAGCACCCCCAGGTCCCTTTCTGCTTGGCTGCTGTCCAGCCACTCTGACACCAGCCTGTAGCACTGCATGGGTTGTTGTGACCAAAGTGCAGCACCTGGCACCTGGATTTCTTGAATGCCATCCTGTTGGACTCTGCCCATCTGTCCAGCCTGTCAAGGTCCCTCTGGGGAGCCCTTCGACCCTCTAACAGATGAACACCTGCTCCCAGCTTGGTGTTGTCTGCAAATTTACTGATGATGGAATCAAACCCCTCATTCAGACCATCAATAAAGATAATCAGGATTGGGCCCAGCACTGATTCGTGGTGGACACCACTAGTGACTGGCTGCCAGCTGGATGTGGCACCATTCACCACCATTCTCTGGGCTCGGCCCTCCAGCCAGTTCCTAACCCAGAGTGCTGCTGTCCAAGCCATGGGCTGACATCTTGGCCAGGAGTTTGCTGGGGGGGATGGTATCAAAGGCCTTGCTGAGGTCCAGGTAGACTACATCCACAACCTGCCCCACATCCACCAGGCAGTCACCTGACCATAGAAGGAGATGAGGTTGGTGAGGCAGGACCTGCCCTTCCTAAATCCATGTTGGCTGGACCTGATCCCTTGGCCATCCTTCAGGTGCACTGTGATTGTCTCCAAGATAACCTGTTCCATGATTTTCCCAGGCATTGAGGTCAGGCTGACAGGCCTGTAGTTTCCAGGTACCTTCATCTGGCCCTTCTTGTGGATGGGCATCACACTGGCCTGTTTCCAGTCATATTGGACCTCTCTGGTGAGCCAGGACTGGTGGAAAATGAGGGAGAGGGGCTTGGCAAGCTCATCTGCCAGCTCTCTCAGCACCCTAGGATGGATCCCATCCAGTCCTATGGAGCTGTGGGGGTCCAAGTGGCTCAGCATGTCCTGAACTAATTCCTCATGGATTTCAGAGGTACTACACTGCTCCCTGACTCCATCTGCCAGCTCAGGAGGCCAGTTATCCTGAAGTCCTCCTGCCTTACTGTTGAAAATTGAGGCAAAGAAGGTACTTAGAACCTCAGCCTTTCCCGCATCTTTAGTTACAGTGTTCCCCTCCAGGTCCAGTAAAGAGTGCAGGTTCTTCTTGCCCTTCTTTTTAGCATTAATATATTTATAAAAAATGCTTTTCATTGTCTTTCACAGAGGTGGCCAGCTTAAGTTCTAACTGGGCTTTTGCCTCTCTAAATTTTCTCCAACATGTTCTAACAACATCCTTAAACGTATCACGAGTTGCCTTCCCCCCTTTCCCAAGGTGATAGATACATCCTCTTTTTTCCCTTAATTCCTTCAAGAGTTGCTTGCCCATCCAGGCCGGTCGCCTTCCCCACTGGCTCATCTTTTGGACACATGGGCACAGCCTGTTCCTGTGCCTTCAAGAGCTCCTGTTTGAAGTAGGTCCAACTGACCTGGACCCCTTTGTTCTTAAGGGCTGCTACCCAGGGTACTTTCCAAATAAGTTGCTTAAACAAGCTGAAGTTTGCCCTCTGGAAGTCCAAAGTGAAAGGTTCTGTTACTGGTCCTCCCTATTTCCCTGCATATTGAAAACTCCACTATCTCATGATTGCTGAACCCTAGACGGCCTCCTACCGTCACATCTCTCAACTTGTATGACTGCTTATGGTATGTGAATCTAAGATGGCATTAGGTGGGAGTGTCCCTGGTGTCTGACTCATTTTGAATCGGTATGAATGACAGCTCACCGAGTATGCTGACAGAGCATCTGACTGTGAGGTTATTAGGAAGCATCACTGTTTCTGTGTGCCCTTGCCACCACAGAGAGCCTCAATGGTTTATTTCAACCACCCTGAAGGAGGGAGAAGTGGTGATAGCACATACATGTTCAAAGGGATTCAATACACACAAACAGAGCTATAGGCTACCCCTTGCTAGCAGTGCTAGAGGGACGCATAAATGCAGCTGCTAGTAGAAAAGGTAGGGAGAGCTATTATGGCCATTTTTAGGTGAGTAGGTATCTGGACACTACAGAAACATATGCATTAGGAAATATAAGCAGAGATGCCAGGGCCTAAAGAAAGTCAGAGGAGAAAAACAAAAATGGAAAACTGAAGTTCTGGGTATGTTCCTCATATGACATTGGCATCTATTCTGAGATGGGAAAGGAGAAAACAGCTAGCAGGCTACTGAATGAAAGGTCTTGAAATGCTTTTTTAAACATCACTGGGTTAACTCACAGTGTAAGTGACCAGCATAAAAAGTGGATGTGGTTTCAATGAGCAGAGCTAACACAAGTAAGAAAAGGACAATGTTTACACAAGTGCAGGGAGCCCATGGTCATGCAGATTCACAAGGCAGATTTCCCAATGTCTTGAAAGAGTGTGTAATCTCAGCAAGACTTTTTCACCTGCCACATCATAAAAATTTACTGACTTAGGCATTGCACTGTTGGCTTGCAGGAAAGTGTGACTCCTCCAGAAGATTTTTGTGTTGTCTGTGAGGCTGCCCAAGGTGTTATCTGCCCACAGGAGTACCATTGAAAAGTGCTTTGCACACCTGCAGTCCAGCAATGCTGTTTGTCTCCTGCCATGCACTGCCTACCTCCTCTCTTTCTTCAACCTCCTTTTCCTACAGTCCCATGGCCTTATGCAAGCCCTGTAGCAGATTTTTTTTCAGTTATCCTTGACCACTGGGTGCATCAGTTGGTCACTCAAGACCAATTGTTTAAAACCAGAAAATCCTAGTCTCAGCACTGACTTGTGAAGCTTACTTTCACTCTTGCTTTTAATTACACAAAACATAAACAGCTTTACAGAGGGGAAGAATACACACCTTCTAGGAAATTACAACCTGCTTATATTGCCAGTGGACTCTTTAGGCCAAATCTGGTTTCCCTTCTTTTTGGCCAATGCACTTCTATTATAGATTTGTGGGTGAGTAAGGAATTCAGACAGAAAAATAGGGAAGGGATTATGATATCAGGATTAGTAAATAAAAAAAACAAGGCACCAGAACCTGTTTTGCTGAGGGGCTCTTTACTAAGTAGTGCTTGAGAAAGACACCTCCTGTGCTTTCTCTTCTTGCTTTACTATCGCATGCATGGCCCAACCCTCCAGAGTTGTCCCAGAATGAGCCCTTTGTGGAAGATTATGCTCTTTAGTTATTTTTCCTCATCTTCAAAGCATAGAGGAAAAGGCTTGCATTTATTTGTTTATTTGTTTGTTTGTTTATTTATTTAATTATTTATTATTTTTCCTCACTAGCTTCCTGCTCCTCCTGAATTGCATTCTGTGATGCTGCTGGCAGGACATCATGTTATTGCTACAGCAGACCAAATGCAAACTCTCCAAAGTTGTTTTTTGCTTAATCATACTCAGTGCATCCAGCATTTATGAAGGGCTCTGGGAAATCACATTTGCATTTGTTAGTCTCTGCTAATCTGGAAAATGTTTGAAGCTGAATTTATCAGTGGCATGTAAAGAGTTGCACCGTACTCTTTTACTCTGGTGAAGTCTCAAGTAGGCTCTGCCTGGGTCAATGCCTTCCCCCAGGCAAATGCTTTGGCCAAAGGAGAAGGCTGGTGTGCTCCGGAGAGGGGGGGCTGGTGGGGAAGCTACGTTAGGACGGTGTCCTGATACCCAGAGGGCAGTAACAGTTATTTCCGAGAGCTTCGTAGTCCTTGGTACAAAGTGCTTATAAATAAACCCCCAGCAGCAGCAACGCTAGCAGAAAGAAAACAGCTTCCTGCCTCCCACACTAGCTGGTGACTAGGACGGCATCTAGTTACGAAATTCAGCCTGGGTTTTGCTCATCTAACACTGCACAAACCTGTTTATGTACAAACTGTCCTCTGCTGTTGCTTTCTCTTTAGAGCAAAAGGGGTTTCAGGCCCAGGAGGACGACAGAAGGAATACTGTGCAAATTGCACAATTAGCACCGTTGTTGGTCCCTTTACTCGAGATCACTGTGAAAACAGTGTCTGCTGCTGATCATGAGGGGAAGAAAATAAATCTTGGTTTCCCTTTCTGCAGACACCCAAGGAAGCTGGCTTTTGTGTTGTAACATGCTTTCTGCAAAGCAATTACAGAAACTGCAGCTCAGAGTACTGTGGCACAAAGCCATCATGATTCACTTCCCAGTAATTGTTTTCGGTGCTGACTTACCAAGCATTGCAAGAGCGAGAATCCAGTGTACAAGGGACTGTCTCTGAGTATTTGCTTTCTGTTTTAAAGCCTTCTCAGTATAGCACTCTGGCATTGTGGTGTAGATGCTGAACCCACCGCCTTAACTGCATGATTACCATGTGCTGGAGAGTTTGCAAATGGCAATTTGGCGGTTAATCCCTCAACAACTACAGTGACCCCGTGTTGCAGTTCTGTGGTATTAACTGTAAAGCTGCCACTTTGCGCACTGTAAAGGTCCATTTCACTTTGTGGTGAACAGCACTTGTTTGCACCTGATCTTTGTACCTGACCAAAGCTTGTCAAAACAGGTCACTGGAGAGGGGATGCACTCGTGGTCCTTCTGGCTGACCCTGCTTGGGGAAAGCAGTCTGGAACAACGGCCGGGAGGGAAGGAGGACGAACAAAATGTTTTCAAGGAGCTTTGTGCAGGCAAAGATCTCTTAGGCTTGACTATGCTAATGCATAACAGAAGAAAAGAAATACAAATTGTAGCCTGACTATTTAGCCAGTGCCCTCTAACAAAGATAAATTGGTGGCACATCAACGTCTTAGGGCCTTACCAGCATAAACCTTTCACCTGCACAAAACGTGCTTTGCAAGGAACTTTCATCAGCTACATTATGCCATTCACTAGACCACAGATGCACAGGGTGATTTTATGGCTGCATACACATGCATACTTACAGATGTCAGATTATTCAAAGACTGCCTGCAGGTATTGCAGGTGTTGCAAAAAAAATGCACAAGTGTGCATGCAGTGATTCTTTTCAAATGCACATGTGGAAACCTTTTAGAAAGTGTACTGCTGCTTGAAAGTCACAGTAGGATAATGATCCAAGCTGTTCTCAACTAGATGCATGGCGCTTTCTGTTGAGATCCACAGATTGTTCTGTAGAAAAAAAATAAATCTAAGGACCTGTCATTTAGGAAATGGTTTGATTCCTGCAAATGGTGCAGATTTATCTGAATTTATTTTCTTGGAAACAAGTAGTCTACTCATCCTTGAAATGCATTGAGGGTACATGTGACTTTTGCTCCAAGAGAGCATAGTAGTATGACTTGTCATTTGGAAACTGGGGTCAGAACATACATATACCCTTTCATATCACTTGTTATTTAGACGAGAACATGGCATCAATTATCTCAAATAACTGTATTTCTGGCTAAGTACCACTGGTGAAAATGAAGTGGACATTATTTCCTCTGTGAACAGCCTCATGAAAAAAGCACTACAGGACTGATGCTTATGTTGATCTTGTTGCCTTATTAATGAGCACAGTGGGTCAAAATAACCTTTTACAAAGGACAAAAAAGCCCCACATTTTAAAACTGTGTACAGAGGATGATCTCAGTGCAGTGACCTAGGACTGTGTTTTCAAAAATGAACACCAAGTCCAATAAACAAAAACACATGTGAAAGGTGTATTTTCAGCTGCAATCACGGATTCCTACAGTTGCAAGTGCAAATCATTTACATGCACAAATAGGGAGCTAGAGGAACACTTAACTTGCACATAAGACTGTGGCTATTTTGGTGGACATTGCTCTGTAGCTCTTGATTTCTATGAAACAAAACACAAAAATGTGATAGAAACTTTTCAGACTATGAGAACCGTATGACCTTAGACACCTCTCGGTGTTTTTAAGATGTGCTGCATGGATCTGTGCACAAACACAAGTGCAGGAGGTCCTTGAACTTTATGTTTTCAAAAAGAAATCATAGGACTGTGAGACGTTGCTGCTCTCCTACACTGTTAGTATTTCTGCTCTTTGCTCTCCAAAAAGGTGATGAGGAGTATGTCTGTAGGGCCATAGCATTGCACCCCTGGCAGCTAGCACCTCTGGCAGACCTTATAGGCTAAAGATTTACTCAGGAAAAGAGCAGCATAATCCTACAGCATATGTTTCCTTCTTGGACAGAGGCTCTGTACTGATACCACATACGTGTGCTTTGACTTTGCCCTGTCTCTTGTGTTTGTTGGCATTTGTGAATCTGCTGTGGGGTCAGTGAGCACAGCTGCTGTAATAGAAGTCATGAACTTGCCCACAGTGAAGGACAGCAAGGCCTGTGCCAGGAACAAAGTATCAGAGATGGACACTTACTTTTTCACTATTCCCCACATGCTGCAAATTTCCACTGGCAATCAAAGTGTTTGTCCTTTGGCTTTCCAGTTGCACTGTTCACGGAATTAATGTTGACATGAAATGATAAGGCAGGGGAATGTGGGTACAAGGCTGTTTAAGGAGCCTGCAGTTTCTGGCAATGATGGTTTGGATCTTTGAGTTACTATATGGGCAGCAATACCCATCTCAGATTCCACCAGAAAGACAAAAATACCTCCAAGGACTCAATCCAAAATTATCTGAAACCAAGTGGATTGCTGCAGAAATTTCCTGTCAAAAGACCACAACAATTTACAGTTCTCTGCTTCTTAAATTACCCAGCTTTATGGGCCAGGTTTAACTCCCTTTGACAGATAGATCCTTGTGGCAGTTTTAGGCTATGCCTTTAAAATTAAGCTGCAGATTTTGAGCAGAAAAGTAGAAAAATATAAATAATACACTATTGGGTGTAAAAAGGAAAACAAAATATTATTCTGAACAAATTTCATTGGACAGAATGTCTGGTATAGAAGCAAGTGTGCTATGAACATCTTACACATTTTACTTCTATTTCCATTCCTTCTCTTCTCTGGTCTGGCTGCTCTGCTGGTAAGATAATGCTTCTGGCTGACCTTGAGATAACACTGTTTTTTCCCAGCTTCTTTCTCGGTCCAGGGGGGTCTGGAAGATTTGGGGTGGGGGGCAGTGGAGCAGCTTCCCTGGTCGTTTTGAGTAGGGGGAGTTTTGTGCTATTTTCTGATTGTAAATACCTGTATAATATTGTAAATACTATATATTTTATACATATTCCTTGCATTCCATTGTAGAGGGTAGGGTTTCTTTTTGGTAAATACAGCTTCCATTTGCTTCCAACTGAGTTAGTCGTGTTTAGTTAATGTAATAGGAAATTTCAACCCACTACAATCCTTCCCTGCACAAACTTTGTGTTTCATGGAGAGAATGGCAGTGTCTGTGCCTGGAGTGCCAGCTGGTTGCAGAGCAAGACTTCTTACTGCTCTTACATGTTTTTTCACAGGCTTTGCAAATGCTAGGCAGCACATTTAGAAGCTAGTAGGATGGGCAAATGCCACTGGTCTTGGAACACCACAAATGCTTTGCAGATCTACATACAAAAGCTTTGCTATACTTTCTCACACTGCACCTGATTCTGGAATTGAATCTGCCTGTTTGCACAGGTATTTACACTTTCTAAATTGCTGAGGTACCTGAGAACGACCTTAATGAACAGCTGCTTGTACCTAGATAACTAAGAAAGGATTTTTTGTCATCTTACCCTGGAAGAGGTAAAATGACAACGGCTGTAGACAACCTCACAGATGATCAGCTCTCAGAAAATAAATCTCATTAAAGTGATCAATTTTCTCCTTCTGTAGGTGAAGAATAACTCTCTTTGCAAGTGAAAGGTTAGAGCTGACCATTCCTGCATCTGTAAAAATTTATATGACTCAGAGATGTGCTTCATGGTCGGTGTCTGAGTACAGACTCCAGATGGTGTTTGTGGCTTACTCTATCAGCGAACCTCAATCAGCTGTGATGTCTTCAATGGCAAAGTCAGTACAAGCAAAAATCAGCCCCTACTCTCTTTTTTTTCCGCTAGTTACCTTGTGCCACACTCCAACAGCTCACTACTGCAGCTGCAGCTACTTGTGAGAGAGCATGCTGTGCTGGAGGACTGGACTGATCTTTGTTGGACACACAAGAAATTAAAATAAAACCAATAGCTCAGCAGTGGGGAAAAAAAAAAAAGTGGAATCAAATTAATACTTATTTCCAACGCATTCTTTGTAGGGAAAATAGAGTCACACCTTGAATTAATTTAAGATCATATATTGTGATAATTTTAAATACGATATAAATGGAAAAATTTGTGTAAGACTAAAGAAAATAAGGGTGCAAGCACTGCAGTGTAGAGAAAGAGATGTTTGAAGAAAAAGGCCTCAGCAGTGTTGCTCTGAACACTGAGAATTCTTTCTGCATGCTGTGTTGCAGCTGTCATCTTTAATAACCCCACTGCTCCCAAAGAGCATTTTGTGCAGAATGCCTGCAGATCACAGTATCACAGTACATCAGATGTTGGAAGGGAACTCCAGAGATCATCAAGTCCAACCCCGCTGCCAGAGGAGGATCACCTAGGGTAGTCCACACATGAATGCATACAGATGGGCTTTGAAAGTTTCCAGAGAAGGAGATTCCGCAATCTCCCTGGGCAGCCTGTTCCAGTGCTCCATCACTGTAAAGAAGTTTCTCCTCACGTTGAAGTGAAACCTTCTATGTCCAAGATTGAACATGTTGTTTCTTGTCTTATTACTGTGCTCCACTTGCCCCCCTCCATCTGACACCCACCCCTCAGATATTTATACACATGATAATATCTTCTCTTCTCAAGACTAAACAGCCCTAGGGATCTCAGTGTATCTTCACAGGGGAGATGCTCAAGTTCCCTAATCATTCCCGTGGCTCTCTGTTGGACTCTCTCCAGCCAGTCTCCATCTCTCTTGAACTGGGGAGTCCCAAACTGGACACAGTATTCCAGGTGTGGTTTCACCAGGGCAGAGTAAAGGGGGAGAAGAACCTCCCTAGACCTGCCAGACACACTGTTCTTGATGCACCCCAGGATACCATTTGGTCTCTTGGCCACAAGGGCACATTATTGTCCCATGGAGAACTTGTTGTTCAAGGTCTTTCTCTGTGAAGCTGCTTTCCAGCAGGGCAACCCCTAACCTGTACTGGTGCCTGCTGTTATTCCTCCCCAGATGCAGGACCCTGCACTTATCCTTCATGAGGTTTGCCTGCAGGCAGCTCTCCAGGCTGTCCAGATCTCACTGGATGGCTGCACAGCCTGACAGCGTGTCAGCCAACTCCGCAGTTTTGTAACGTCAATTAATTTGCTAAGGGCACTCTCAAACCCCTCATCCAGGTTGTTAACAAAGATATACAGGCTGGGGTCAGAGTGGCTGGAGAGCAGTCAGGCTGAGAGGGACCTGGGGGTGCTGGTCGACGGTAGACTGAACATGAGCCTGCAGTGTGCCCAGGCAGCTAAGAGGGCCAATGGCATCCTGGCCTGCATCAGGAACAGTGTGGCCAGCAGGAGCAGGGAGGTCATTCTGCCCCTGTACACTGCACTGGTTAGGCCGCACCTCGAGTACTATGTCCAGTTCTGGGCCCCTCAGTTTAGGAAGGATGTTGACTTGCTGGAACGAGTCCAGAGAAGAGCAACAAAGTTGGTGAGGGGTTTGGAACATAAGCCCTATGACGAGAGGCTGAGGGAGCTGGGGTTGCTTAGCCTGGAGAAGAGGAGACTGAGGGGTGACCTTATTACTCTCTACAACTACCTGAAGGGAGGTTGTAGACAGACGGATGTTGGTCTCTTCTCCCAGGCAAGCAGTACCAGAACAAGAGGACACAGTCTCAGGCTGCGCCAGGGGAGATACAGGCTGGATGTTAGAAAAAAGTTCTATACAGAAAGAGTGATTGCACATTGGAATGGGCTGCCTGGGGAGGTGGTGGAGTCACCATCACTGGAGGTTTTTAGGAGAAGACTTGACGGGGTACTTGGTGCTGTGGGTTAGTTGCTTGGGCGGAGTTGGATTGGTTGATGGGTTGGACGCGATGATCTTGAAGGTCTCTTCCAACCTGGTTTATTCTATGTATTCTATGTATTCTATATTGAACAAAACTGGACCCAGTACTGACCCCCGAGGAACACCACTGGCCAAAGGCCTCCAAGTTGACTCTGTGCCACCAATGGCAACCCTCTGAACTCTGTGGTTGAGCCAGTTTTGAATCTACCTCACTGATCAGCCATCTATGCTGTGTTTCTTGAGCTTTTCTATGAGGCTGTTATGGGAAACAGCCTGCAAAAAGTCACCTGATCACAGATTGTTGGCTGCTTCTCCCTGTTTCCACCTCTGGAACTAAAAATAATCTCCATGGTTTCCTAAAATTAATTTTCCATGGAAAAAAAAAATTACTTCCTTGTTTGATCAGGACAGCATGCATAACTAGAAGCAAACACAGACCATAAAGAGAAGGGGACATAAGCTTGTTAAAGACAGAATGCCTGGTCTGGGTGTCCTGCACTCATTTGGGATCATGCCAGGTTGCTTAGCCATAAGATCACTTCACGTTGTGGGAGTTTGCCTTCCAAAGACTGAACAAGTTAGAACTGCACAAAAGCATTGTAGACAACTTTGAGAAATCCAACTATAATATCACACTTGCTTTTAAAAAGTTATGAGTTCTCCTGGGATGCTCAGCAACATATTCTGGCTGACCTTCCCTGGACAGTCAGGGGAATGACTGTCATATTCAAACTGGTTTCTCCATCCAGCTGCTCCTATACCACATCTGGGGAGAAGGAACAGTTTGTACCTCTTCTGGCAGCTCTCAGTGCCAGAACCATTATTTCACAATCTCCAGGAGCTGAAATAATGGCAAAACTGGAAAATGAAAATGACTTTTTTACCAATTCAATTAAAAAAAACCCACAAAATGACAAAATTGCTCTGCAATACTTTCCAAGGCATCTCTTTAGGCACGCTTCCCTCCTACTCTTCAAGAGTAGAGAGAGCTGTGGGGGCTGTCAGGGAGCCACGGAGGTTAGTTGGCACATTCCACAGCACCTGGTGGACTTGAAGGTTGGACTTTTGCCTGTGTCTTAGTGACTCCTCTCAGGCCTGATGTGTATGAGTCCAAGAAAAACCTTAGCATGAGATAAGGAATTTCCTCTGAAGTTAGCAAAGCTGGTCACTTTTAAAAAGTGAAGAGTTAGATGAACCAATTGGTGCCTTGCTGTGGCTAATAATCTGACTCTAAACCATCATCTTATTTGCACAGCCACCAAGTTTGTGCAGCTGTTCATCCTTGTTGAGAAGGATGCCATTTCTGCAGACTGACATGATCACGAATAGGAAAAGGCAGAGAGGCAGGATGCTTTCCACAGGATCCTGACGCCACTGGCATTTCTGCTTGGCAGAGTTCAGGGGTTCCTGAGAAAACCCCACAAAGAGGAGGCAGGAAAGGGAAAAAGGGAACCCGTTTTGGGTTTTTCGCTTGAATTGATGGAGGCTGCAGTGTCTGTCCCCCTGCTGTTTTTCAGGCAGGGTGCAGACTGCGGTGGGATGCGGTGCAGTGGGGGGTGCAATGCGGTGGGGCTGGGGTGCGGTGAGGTATAGTGGGGGTGCGGAGGCTGCAGTGCGGTGCTGGTTAGCTGTCGCCAGCTGCCAGCCCCGACTCTGCCCAGCAACCCGGCCACGCTCCATCTGCCGCTCCCGTAATGAGCTCAGCCGGCCTCTGGCACAAGCTAGCTCTCGTTCCCCTATTCAGCCGCATCCCCCTTTCAGCGCCCTATTGTTCTTCCCTAATGGCCTTACAATAGCCCTGCCTGTTGCCCTTACAGCCGCAGTGAGGCCAACCGGGGAAAGTCTTAATCTCTGCTTCAAATTAAAGGGACTCCTCTGATTTAATAATGTTGCCAGGAATGCATTGCCAGATTCGGGGGGATGTATAGCACTCTTCAGCCCGCGGCAGCTGTGATTAGCTGGGGCTTGAAGTGTCCTGTCACAGTATTTCATCCTGCTCCCCCGCTTTCCCCTCCCAATCAGCAGGGTTGCCACATGGTCCGTCTTGTGCTGCCTTTTCAAGCCCTGTGCCAATCATGCGGCAAAGATGCCCCAGATAGGGTGACAGATGGGACCGGGGTAGTTTGAGGCTAGACTGGGGCCTGGGGCACTCGCTGATAGCTCAGTTCGCCACAGATTACCATATGGAGGTGCAAGGGGAGAAGGACCTCCCGGTTGTGCTTTGCAAGGAGCTGCCTCTGCACGGGGCAGGGCAGCCCACCTGTATCCCAGCCCTCGGGATTGGAGGATGCTGGTGGCTTTGCAGTTGGAGGTGTCTTGCTTTCCCCATCAATGTAAAGGGCTGGCTAAAAGCTGTGGAGAGGGAATCTGTTTCGTGGCATGAAGAGAAACCTCGGGCAACGGGCCTCGGTGGTGCTGTGGGGAAGAGCCTGTGCAGTGGGGCTGCAGTTTTGCTTTGTCGTGCTTGGTAGGTCTGCAGACATACCAGGAAAAAAAATAGCCCTGTTACAGGGTCACAGGCCTAAGCAACTGTAGTATCTTTCCAGCAATGAAGATAAAGGCTGGTCCAGCTTGACAACTTCTTTCCAGCCAGAAATTGTTTCTTTCCAGTGATAGGAGAGAGAGCTACAAATTAAAGAAGAGAATAGCTCTGTGTTTTGCTTGGTAGCCTTCCAGCGTGAGGACAGAAAGATCACTGACAAATTTATTTCAGGTAGGTTAATCAAGGCATAGTGTTGAGAGGGAGCACATCAGAAAATGGAAATCTAAAGTGGACAATTCCAAAATCTGTCAGAGAATGCCTGAAAAAAAGGAGAATGCTTACAGTGTTCCCTCCCATGGTGGCTGACGTTGCAACTGGCACTAAACCTGTACAAGATCCAGTTCTGTCCTTGGTGCAAAACATCGCTCCTCTGCAGCTTGCTAGTGACTGCTTGGGATACCGCTAGGGGCCTGCCACCCTGTCTGGCACAAGCATCCCTTTTCTGGCCACATGCATGATAAACTTTTGTCCCTGAGCAGTGTGACTGGCACAAAGTCTTTTGGCTGGTCCATTTTTGTGTTTGTTCGGCTGCCCAGTGTTAAAAGGTCAGAGCTCCCACATGGGCAGTTAAGATACCTCCTGCCTTTGCTGGATACCAGACTGCTTTGACAAAAGCAGCTGCTGCTACCAGGAAGAATAACAGATCACCTAATGATAATATCTCTTAATACTTCTGCATGCTGTTCCTTCATAAATCTCACAGAATTTTGTGACAAAATGTGGGGATTTCTGGCTCAATTTGCATATTAGGGAAGGGAGTCATGGGCCAGCACAGCTTGCTGGGTAGATCTTGCAGGCCACTCCTGAGGCACATGCATACTAAACCCATAAGAGTCTTGAGGTTATATCCATTTGCTTTCTACTTGATGTCTACAATTTTTATTTTGAGATGCTTGTTTTTGACTACATTGGTTCCTCTTTGTGTGGGGATTACGATGCCATCTGTATTTGCTAAACTAGTAGCAGAAAAGACATGATGACCTGCTTAGTGGATGAGGGCAAGGCTGTGGATGTAGTTTACCTGGACTTTAGTAAGGCTTTTGAGAAAGTCCCTTGAAGCATTTTCCTGCAGAAAGTGGCTGCTCATGTCACAGGTAGATGCTTTGCTGGGTTAAAAACTGTCTGGCTGACTGGGCCCAGAGAGTGGTAGTGAATGGAGTTAAATCCAATTGGAAGCCAGTCACAACTGGTGTTCCCCAGGGCTCAGTTTTGGGGTCAGTTCTCTTTAATATCTTTATCAATGATCTGAATGAGGGGATTGAAAGCACCCTCACTAAGTTTTCAGACAACACAAAATTGGGTAGGAGTGCCTGATGTGCTTGAAGGCAGGAAGGCTCTGCAGAGGGATGTGTCAATGGGTCAAGGTCAGTGCTACAAGGTTTAACATGGCCAAATGTCTGGGACCTGCACTTGGGTCTCAACAAGTCCACGTAATGCTACAAGCTTGGGGAAGAGTGGCTGAAAAGTTGCCCATCACAAGAAGACCTGTGGGCATTGGTTGAGAGCTGGCAGTGTGCTCAGGTGGCCAAGAAGGCCAACAGCATCCTGGCTTGCATCAGTAATACTGTGGCCATCAGCAGGGAAGTGCTGGTGTTCCTGTGTTCATCACTGGGGAGTCTGTACCTCAAATACTATGTTCAGTTTTGAGCCAATCACTAGAAAAAGGACACTGAGGTTCTGGAGTGTGTCCACAGAAGGGCAATAAAGTTGTTGAAGGGCCTGGAGGTGTTCAAGAAACATGTAGATGTGTCACATGGGGACACGGTTTAGTGGCCATGGTGGTCTTAGTTTGATGGTTGGACTTGACAATCTTAGAGGTCTTTTCCAACAAAAATAATGCTATGATTCTATGAAAACACATTCCTTCGTGATTTCTGTGAGTACTTTGGGTAAATTGCATCCAAATGATTAATGCTGACACTTCCCACCCAATGCAAGCTACCATTTATTGAAGATTCTGGTTCATTACTACAGGGTTATTAGTGTCCCCAAGGTCTCTATGTGTATGTAGGTCTCTGTGATGTGGCATCTCCTTTGTTGATTAAATCCATTGCATTCTACAGATTTGCTAATCTTGAAAGCACTGGCAGGCTGCTGTGTCAGATCCACTCACAGCCAAGGCACGTGGCCTCCATCCAGCATGCAAATGCATGGAAATGTTTTTGCCCTCTGGCCAGGAGTTTGTACCAGGCAGCCTGACACCCACAGCGTGCTCAGCAGGTGCTAAGCATGGGGCAGGTGTACCATATGCCATATGGCCCACTTTGCATAGTGTATCTTTTAAGCCCTTTGAATTACAGGCTAGGTGAGATAAAGAAAGTAAAAACACACGTATGAAGTGAGCTGGGGAATATACACCAATAACACAGAAGTTGTTCCTTAACATGTGAAATGACGGGGAACAGTGAAGTAAACCCAGAAATGTTTGCTTGACTGCAAAAAATGTAATGGCAATGAAAAATTTGGATGGGAAGCTTGTTTGTTCCATTGCTTAGAGAGGAAACTATGCAACAGGTCTCTGTAAAAGCTACAAATGACACAGTCACATTTTGAATGCTTAGTCTTTGTGAACAAGTGTGTGTAGAAATGAATCAGATTTTCATTTAATGATTAGCCAGAAAGCTGGTGAGAGGAATACATGCATACTTTAAAACAATCCGCATGGGAAAAGGAAATGAGGCAGTTTTAAATGTATGAGGTTTTTACCTCACCTCACCACAAGACATGAGTTTGCAAAATGAATTTCCTTAAGAAATTTCTCTGTGTTCCATCTGGTGCTAATGTGGAATTAAGAAGTACAATTTTTGTAAAGTTATGTGCAGCATGATATGCGAGAAGGGGAATGCACACTTACGTGACCATAGCTACCATGTTTGCAACTTACCTGTGACAGCTGCACTGGCAAATGACTGCAGCGTTGTGCGATTTATCATTTTCGTACACACTTGCCACTCTTGCAGGTACAAATTTGACACGCAAATGTGCATATGTTTGCACAGATGCATTTTTGTCTTTCATTTTTCCTGGTCTTAAATATTAACCACCTATCTCTTCATCTAGATGAAAAGCAACTGTCGCTCGCACATTATTGTTGCGCTGCCACCAGCCCGGTCTCATGTACGCATGCCCTTCCCTGCCTTACTTTGAAATTCTGTCCCCTTTCACCAGCCAGGAAAAAGGTAAGATCATGAAGTATAGGTCTTTTCTCCCACACCAGATTGTTTACACTGCTCTCCCTCCAGGACAAGACTTGCCAATGACTGGTGTGAGAAAGAAGAGAATGTGCGAACCACGCGCCGGGCTACCGGGGGCCTGTCCCTTTCATACTCTGTAATTTTGCAGAGGGTTGTTCATCAGTGAGGGTGTAAACCAGCTATCCGGGGAGTCCTGCCCTTTGAAGCCAGGCGTTTTGTTCTGAAATCAGCCAAAGTTCAAGCTCATTCGTGTGTGGAGCCACAGCAGGGAGAGGCAGGGGTGGGTTTCCTGACAATGCTGCATTTCAGAGCACGTGCTGCCAACTGTTGCCAAAGGCACATATATGTAGATATTACTTCTCCTCGGCTCCCGTGCTGCCTTCCTCATTGTTTAGTGTGAGCAGGCAGCAGGCCCCAGCTGACAGCTGTGCATTGCTTGTATCACTAACAGCTGCCTTTTCCTGGAGGGAAATTAAAAGATTAAGGGGATGTGGGCACGTGCTGGCTTCTGGAGATGGAGACAATGCTTGATTTAGGATGGAACTTGTCTGCAGCGGCCGACAAAGGAGGTAGGCTGGAGGGAGGCGAAGGGTCAGAGAGGCTCTTGCTTTGGGGGAGACAAAAGGAGGGAGGAAGGAGAGGAGGAGGAGAAGTGAAAAGCGGCTGCAGCAGGGCTCTGAAAAGGCCGCCACGGTCCAGCAACAGCTGCTCCCGCACAAGAAATTTGAGACGGTTCTTTCACAAACACAACGGCTGGCAGAAGAATAGGGAGGCCACACTTCACCAAAAATGAATCATTTGCAATTGAAAAGGGGGACTGAGAGCTCCTAGTGTTTTTAAAGGTCTGCACCTAGAGGACTAAGAAATGATTAGTCAAAGTACATCACAGAACAGGAGAAAAGTGTGCCACAGACCAGAATGGGAAGTAAATACCTGCTTTACTATTAAAAGTTTAAGTAACAGCTATTGTCTGCTATAAGCAATACAGAAGAAAGCATCCATGCAAGTATGCGTGTATGTGTACAGCCACTGTAGTGTTTTGCCAGACTACTGACCTCCAGCTGAAATCGAGTTTGTTGGTACAGTTGGAGCAGTTTGTTTGAAATTATGATGAGTTGCACCTGCTCGAGGAACTACAAGACCACTCACATCAGAAATAAGCAAGAGCTGTGCTGAATGTGCCCTGCCTCCCCATAAAATCACTGCCCCAGATACTGCTTGTGCAAGTCTCCACCAGGGAGGGCTACTCAAAGACTCAAATATGAATGTACATACTCAAATATGAGTGCAGCCCTTTTCCAGGAGGTCCCAGCTAACCAGGAAAAAAAATAATGGCAGATATCCATTTTTACCACCACCCTCCTGCATGCTGCTTTTGGGCAAGATGGTGCTTGAATACCATTTTGAAATCTGTAGGTATATGTTTACTGAATTTTTGGAGACTGCGGTGCAGATCTGTGGTCGAGACTGTCCGGCAGAGTCAGCAGGATTTGCACTGTGTTGTGGCAAAACTGTTATGCAGTTGACTTCACGATGGATCATGCTATGGTCAAAGAAAGAAGTAACTGCAGCAGATTATGCTGTTTATGAGAGAGAGGAATTTGAAAAATGTAGGCCAAGCAGTAAAATGACAAAAATGGTATGGAACTTCGTCGTAGTTTGGGCTGGGTGCCCTCTGCTACAGGGGTGTTTCCTGTGTCCAGAAGTCCATCCCAGTGGGTGGACTCAGGAAATTAGGTATTTCTACCATAATCCCTTGCACCACTATAAATTTTGTGGTGGGGTCTGGCACTTCCTCTTTCCTTCCCTCTCCGAGACTTGGTAACTGGGGGAGAGATCTCCCGGCCATGGGCCTGATTGGGCCCAAGGCCACAGGGGGATGGGCAGTCTCAGATCTGGCCAGCTGAGACCAGCCTAATAGTAAGGGGGGGAAGGAGGAGCCCTGGGGGTTTTGGATGCACCCTCAGGTGGGGTTTGGGGTCTTTCTGGGTTTACTTTGGTTTCTTCCTTGTCACCATGTTTCCTTTTGTGCACACTCACTGTTCTCTACTTAAACTCCCCACTACTTTTGCAATCAGTTTGTCTGAGTCGTTATTTCTGCGCTTGGTGGGGAGGGGGTCTGCCCCAACCCATTACAACTTGTAAGTACTTTATGCCCTTAAGATGGCTTTGCAAATTGACACATGCAATAGCGAAAAAGGACAGCATAGAAGTGGCTGATGATAGAAGTGGCTGATGATGGCCTTTCAGTCACTGGCATAATTTCAGGTAGTTGAGGTATTCTACTTTAATAAGTCTATGGTACTTTGAGTATGAAAAAGAGCGGCTCTACTGGGGTGAGATCCCATGTTCATGAGCTGGTTGCTGATAGGGGCTTCTCCTTGGCTCTGGGTTGTGCCATGCACAGAAGAAATTTTGGCTTCCTAGACAGCCCATTCTGCCCCAAAAGTCATTTTCTACCCTCTTTTGGAAGGAGGACATTAAGGAAGATGCAGACTGGTTTGAATTGGCTGGATGACACAAATAAAAATTCCCCTTTCAATAGTGCATGTTGGATTATCATCAGTGCGACATAATGTGACATCTTCAAGGCATTCCTGTAGTGACTGCATCGAACAGGATTCCATTCCTGTCTGAAATGTATAGAAAATACTGGAGAAGGGGTAATAATCCTGGTTATCATATAAAACCCTCCTATGTATCCAGATTAAAAAAAAAAAAAAAAGGTCTTTTTGTTTCATGAGATTACTGGCACCTTCTTTCTTATTAAATAAACACATAAGGTTTATTTACAGCATACGTTTAAACTGCTGCACTTGCAGTTTAGACATCTTTGAAGTCTTCTGTGAAAATATTGAATATATGTCAACTCAGTAAAAGCATGTACTTCTCCCCCCCACTATCATTAAGCCATTTTTCCCCCTGAATGATTTTGGACTTGACCAAAGGTAAAAAGTTGGATTGGTGCTAAGTAGAATAGAATAGAATAGAATAGAATAGAATAGAATAGAATAGAATAGAATAGAATAGAATAGAATAGACCAGGTTGGAAGAGACCTTCAAGATCATCGTGTCCAACCTATCATCCAACACCACCCAATCAACTAAACCATGCAACCAAGCACCACATCAAGTCTCCTCCTGAACACCTTCAATGATGGTGACTCCACCACCTCCTCGGGCAGCCCATTCCAATGGGCAATCACTCTCTCTGTGTAAAACTTCCTCCTAATTGCCAGCCTAAACCTCCCCTGGTGCAGCCTGAGACTGTGTCCTCTTGTTCTGGTATTGGTTGCCTGGGAGAAGAGACCAACCTCTGCCTGACTACAACCCTCCTTCAGGTAGTTGTGAACAGCAATAAAGTCACCCCTGACTCTCCTCTTCTCCAGGCTAAGCAACCCCAGCTCCCTCAGCCTCTCCTCATAGGGCTTGTGTTCCAAGCCCCTCACCAACTTTGTTGCCCTTCTCTGGACACGTTCCAGCAAGTCAACATCCTTCCTAAACTGAGGGGCCCAGAACTGGACACAGTGCTCGAGGTGCAGTCTAACCAGTGCAGTGTACAGGGGCAGAATGACCTCCTTGCTCCTGCTGGCCACACTGTTAAACTGGCTGTGAGATGCAAGGAGAAAGGTGTGATATGATCATTGCCTTGGAGCCCCTTAGTCATATTAAATCTGTGTTTCAGAGCAATATTTGGGTTCAAAGAACAAATATTTGGAAAAGAGTAGAATCAGGAAGTGCCTGATAGAGGGAAGTTTTGTTATGCAGTATTTGCAATGCACAACAGCTTGTATCAGCATCACTGCTTGTTCTAGAGATGTAGTGTCAGTAAGAAAGTCAGAGGAACCATATTATACCTGAGCATTATGCTTCTCTCCCTAGAGAACTAGGACAGAAGTTTGGATGATAAAAGAATGTGGGACTACATCTGAAAAACATAATATAGAGCATGGACAAAACATGCAAAGGATGAAAAAATGATGCACAGGGAAACACTGTTAATGAATGATACACATTTTGATCTTGTTCGAACTAGAAATGCAGGAGTGCCCTTTCATAATTATATAGTACAGGCTTCTCTTTGGCCAAAAAATTACAGCTGTTGAGATCCCAGTGATGGTTGTGGAAGCAATCCAGTATAAAACAGGTGTAAAATGATAGTCACTGTGCAGCAAAACTTGAATCACTCTTGGGTATACAACACAGGTGTCACATTAACCCATTCAAGTTTGCCAAAATCGCAAGTATGTCAGATTGTTGTCATAGAGAATAAGGGGACATAATCTACGGTTTCAAATAAACAACAAGAAAGTAGTTAAAGAGGTTGCAAGAACTTACAGCATTAATCTTAATGATCAGGAAACTACTGAGCTTACTGGTTTTCTTAGTGTTCTCTATATCCAGCAAGGGCTGAGCCTGGACTGTGTTCTCCCTACTGTTTACACAGTGTTCATGTGCTTGCCAGTTCAAAGTACAGACAGGCAGCTTCTCACAAGCTTGAAGCAGTAGGTCTGTTTTGTTCAGAGCTTTAGGAAGTGAAAAAAGACCTGCATAAACACTGCAAGATACAGAGGACAAGGACTGAGGATACTGTGCCATGTGAAAAAGATCTGATTGTGATCAGTGAATGTGAAAAATGCAGCAATCTAGTGACTTGTTCTGATCTGAAGAGGGACTTCTGTCCAGCACCTTTTGTCCCTGCCACATCAGCTCTGGTCACAGCAAAAAAACCAAACCAAACTGAACCAAAACCCCACAGTGTAAGCGAAGAATTTCCTGAGAATAGCATGGAGAATAACAAACATTCCTGGCATTTATGAAGTTTCTCTCTTAGAAAAGTGCTAATACAATGTTTTTTAAACAAGAAGAGTAAGTGGTGGCTAAATAATGCTTTAAAATTACTGACTATTCAGCGCTCTTTTTAGAGGCAGAAAAGTGTCCAAATAGAAGTTTTTAAGGTGGGGACTGGAACCAATATACACGTTGTGCAGCTAGGTTTTGTGGCTCATAGCCAGAAGTGTGTTCAGCTACTTAACTCTCTTTGAAATATGAGTCTTAAGTCCCTAGGTAATTTCTCTGCTTTGTTCCTGGGGCTGAGCATCATCCTATGATGATCTGCATCAGAAGCTCTGTTCTGGTATCTTCAAATATACTTTTGAATGCTTAACTTTTATTTTCCCATCTCTAATGTTACTCATACACTGTTGCATATCAGTTTCAGATTTAAGGAGTCTAAGGTGAAAACTGCAGTCACCATAAATTTTTTTTCTCCATATGCTAGTAAGTGAAAAGGTAGTGAAGGCTTTGTTTAATGCAAAGTTAATTTTCCTGTGTACTAGGTTTTCTCATTACTAGATGACATTACCACATTACTGCTACAAAAAGCCAAAGTCCTGGTAATTAAGAGCAGACAGCTCTTTACAATGTGCTGCAGAGACAGCAACAATTAATCAGTGACATTTGCAAATTGTGGCACTGTGTGCTCCTTGCACAAAAGACACAGCTGCTTGCAGATAACATCAGTTCAGCAGCCATAGGGTCCCATTTGTTTTCTCTCTGCCTCTTGCTGTCTCATTTGGGGAGCAGGTGACTATCAGCTGGCTCAATCTGCTTGACCTTCAGGGCTGGTCTTCTGGGAGGCACAGCTCATGAGGCTGAGCAGTCATGCACTTGCTTACCTAGCTTGATTAAGGCAAACTTAGCCCAAAGCTAGCTCCTCACCTATATTTTAGCTCCAAGCCCTGGGAAAATTAATGTACACATATATACAGACCTTTCAGGGGAGTCCAGTGGTTCAAGTTATTCATGCTTGCAAATATTTGCAGACCTAGGCTGAGCATTTGTTAGGGCTAGAGACTTAAACACTGCATCCTTCAATGGTGACTGCCAAGGCAATGAGAATTACTTAATAGGTGGTCTTCCCTGGCTTTGAATCTTAATGTATGTCACATGATAGTGTGCATCATTACGTGGAATTCCCTTGGTACTGTGTGGGTAGTTTTGATGGCCACATCTGTGAAGATGCTTTCATATTACCTTTGTTCTTTCCAGACTGAGGATAACATGGAAAGGAGGATTATGGTAGGAATGAAGGTTGCAACATGAGCATTATTGGCTGTAAGAATTATTATCTTCTCCAGCTGGATGTTTGGCATGACATGTTGTGGAGCTGAGATTGTCCTCATGACAAGACAGCACTGAATGTTTGAAATAATCTCTGCAGAACAGAAATTCCCAACCTCATGAGCTTATCCATGTGCTACATTGAGCTTATCCATGTGCTACATTGACCAGCATAGGCAACAGAAAAGAGTGCTGTTCCCTCACAATTCCCACTTTCTGCTGCAGAGAGGGAACAGATGGTGAGTGGGGACCCAGGGAGCAGGTGAGCACATTTACCCCATACTGAATCGACTGGAAGCTGACAAGATGTATGTTACTTGACATAAAATGTTACTGTGTATTTTAACACTGTCGGTTTCTTTCTTCAAATATTTAGAAGACAGAGTTTGGTCTGGGGCCAGAGCTAACCAGCCTTGAGGGCATGATGCTATCTACCAGAGCTTGCTAGGGCAGCAGAGGACACAAGACAAGAGCAGACATAGGACAAGAGCTGGCCCAGGACAGCCCCTGTCCCCCATGGCTTTGCCTACCAGAGCCATGCTGTTTCAGTGCATGTTTGTTAGCTGCAAACTTAGTCAGGCCCTTCTGGTTGAGCAGTGTGGCATCCTGTGCTTTGAACACTCACTGTCAGTAATACTTCGTCAGTGACTCCAGAGAAGTTCCGGTGACTCAGTTTCAGTGGAAACCAGCTAGCTAACTGTTGTAACTATAATAAGCATTGTTACAAATGTATAATGTACTTGAACTTGCCACAGGTAGAACCATCCACCTCTACCCAATCAAGAACCCTCACAGATAAAATAGTCAGTAGCACTCAGTTTGAAAAACCCAAGTGCCAGTTATAACATATGCACTGCTGTTGTGTGTGTCTGGGTGAGGCACACATTTTGTCTGAACTTCCCCACACAACCCCCACACTTACTATATGATAATGAAAAAAAAACCAAAAAGAAAAACAAGGCATCACCTGTATTCAACACCAGGCTCTGAAGAGCTAAGTTTTCTACCTCTAGGTCATGTATGTTTTATGGCAACTTGAGAATAATCTCTGCATAGTCTGCCTTTCAGTACAGAAAAAAGTTGGCACTGAATTTCTTATTTCTTTGTTCCCAAATACAGCAAACCCGTGCTGTTTGAAGGCACTGTCTTTGTGTTGGCTGCTATTCTCTAGGTGACATTTGTGACATGCTTTTGAAAAAGAATTGAAAATGTACAAATACTGTCTTGAAATTCCTCACATTTTCAATGAGGAGAGGTAACTGCTTTGAGTAGCTGCAGGCATGAATTATTTCTGAGTTCTACAGACACTCTGGACAGGAGGAAAACTGGGCTCTCCAGCTGGAGGAAACAGCACTGGAGTAAGAAAATAGTTTTCTTGGTAGTTACTCTAGTCACAGACCTCCCATTGCATACTTAGGCTGAGCCACTGATTGGGGATGCCAGAGCATGATTCACAGCATGAACTTGGGGATGCCCCTGAAGAGAAAGACACCTTAATTTTTTCAGGGTGAGGTGGAACTCCCAGCCTTGTAACAGGAAATGATTAGCTCACAAAGCCAGTCTTGTAGATAGCGAAAGCAAAAATATTCAAAGAGAGCTCTGAAAACTCAAAAGCTGGTAGAAGGATGCATGGGAGAATGTCACTTTGTAAAAGTCTTATCTGTGTCAATCTCTGTTAATAAGATGCTTATTGTTTAATAGAAGATGGTTACAATTAACATTTGAATCTGAGCACTGAAAAATACAGTATCTCTCAAGTGTGGGCCAGATGTGCTGGGAGACACTAAACAACTGTTTTTCAACACATTCTTCTGCTGCAGAAAGGGAGTTGGCATGGCACACATCCTCCGTAACACACGGGGATCCTTTCTCTTGTGAGTGTGAACAATGCAAGACTTTGGGTGAACTATATGTGCTGTGGCTGATAATTGAGTTAGCTCCACAAAGAGGTTCTGGAAAATCCTGATTCCTATCCTGAATTACATCTGACTCCTGGGGTGAGCCTGAGTGCTTGACATGGGCTCAAGGGACTTTCCATGGGAAAAGACAAATGCTGCCTGGGTGCTGCAAGGCTAGGGGCTTGCCCAGGATTCTCTACCTTCATTTTATGTGAGAGCATGTCCTAATAAATACATATGCATATCCTAATCTGCCCCACCCTCCCTGCTCTGTGTCAATTTAAATGTTTTTTAAAGGAAATGTTGACAGTGTCTTTGTGAGCATCAAAACTAAGGATTTTCTTCCTTCAAGGTTGTTCTAATTTCTCTAGAAGCCAGGTTAAAAAACCAAACAACAAAACAAACAAAAACCAACCAACCAAACAAACAAAAAAAAAAAGAAAGAAAAAGAAAAAAGTGCCAGTATGGAGTTCTGCCAGTCTGGACTTAAATGTCTCTCCTTGCTGGTTTTGTCAAAGGCAAATACTTCTGTGTTCATTGTCCCAACCCTGCCACCATTTTGGCTTTTTTCACCTTTTGTATTTTATAACTCTTTTAGCTTAAGCATGGCTTGCAGCCAGCATGGGTTTAAGAAGGGCAGGTCCTGCCTGACCGAACTGATCTCCTTCTATGATCAGGTGACTGCCTGGTGGATGTGGGGAGGCCTGTGGATGTAGTCTACCTGGACCTCAGCAAGGCCTTTGACACTGTTCCCCATAGCAAACTCCTGGCCAAGCTGTCAGCCCATGGCTTGGATGGGAGCACACTGCGATGGGTTAGGAACTGGCTGGAGGGCCGAGCCCAGAGAGTGGTGGTGAATGGTGCCACATCCAGCTGGCAGCCAGTCACCAGTGGTGTGCCCCAGGGATCAGTGCTGGGCCCCATGCTCTTTAACATCTTTATTGATGATCTGGACGAGGACATTGAGTCCATCATTAGTAAGTTTGTAGATGACACCAAGCTGGGGGCAGGAGTTGATCTGCTGGAGGGTGGAGAGGCTCTGCATAGGGACCTCGACAGGCTGGGCAGATGGGCAGAGTCCAATGGCATGAGATTTACACATCCAATGCCGGGTTCTGCACATTGGCCACAGCAACCCCATGCAGGGCTACAGGCTGGGGTCAGAGTGGCTGGAGAGCAGCCAGGCAGAGAGGGACCTGGGGGTGCTGGTTGATGGTAGGCTGAACATGAGCCTGCAGTGTGTCCAGGTGGCCAAGAGGGCCAATGGCATCCTGGCCTGCATCAGGAAGTGTGGCCAGCAGGAGCAGGGAGGACATTCTGCCCCTGTACACTGCACTGGTTAGGCCGCACCTCGAGTACTGTGTCCAGTTCTGGGCCCCTCAGTTTAGGAAGGAGGTTGACTTGCTGGAATGAGTCCAGAGGAGAGCAACGAAGTTGGTGAGGGGCTTGGAACACAAGCCCTATGAGGAGAGGTTGAGGGAGCTGGGGTTGCTTAGTCTGGAGAAGAGGAGACCCAGGGGTGACCTTATTGCTCTCTACAACTACCTGAAGGGAGGTTGTAGACAGACGGATGTTGGTCTCTTCTCCCAGGCAGCCAGTAGCAGAACAAGAGGACACAGTCTCAGGCTGTGCCAGGGGAGGTTCAGGCTAGATGTTAGGAAAAAGTTCTATACAGAGAGAGTGACTGCCCATTGGAATGGGCTGCCTGGGGAGGTGGTGGAGTCCCCATCCCTGGAGGTGTTCAAAAGGGTATTGGACGTGGCACTTGGTGCCATGGTCTAGTCATGAGGTCTGTGGTGACAGGTTGGACTTGATGATCTTTGAGGTCTCTTCCAACCTTGGTGGTACTGTGATACTGTGATATTTCTTTCAGCAGCTCAGCATGCCCATCTTTCATTTGCTCTCTGTACTTTTCCATGAACTTGAAAGTCTTGCTTGGCAATAGCACTCTCTGGTTGAGCAAGGTCACTCTCCAGAGCCTCAGGGCTTGCAGTGGTAGAGGTTTGTAGTCTGCTGGGTGGTGCTTTCTGTGCTGGGTGCATTAGCTATTTCTGTAGCACACCACACTTGGTCTAGTCCAGTAGGGATAGCCTATCACAGCAGGTCCTGAGTCTGCAGCACTGTCTGTTACTCAGGACACAAATGATATCACATTAATTTGTGGGCTTTCACTAGACAGTGGCTGCAAGCCCCTCCCATTGCCGTTGGTCAGCATATTGATGTTTGTGTTCTTAATAATTTTCTTCACTTGGAATATCTGCTATTTTTAAGCTCAATGGTAGGAATCCTTTTAAAATAAGAGTAATACCAATTCTCATGAGAATTTGCTGGGATTTCCAGATTAGCATTAATGCTTTTCTCAGGCCTATTGTTTTCCAAGGTGGATGGCAGAAGATTTGTTAACATAGAATTTTTCTTAGTCACTTTCAGAAGACAGGGTTGAAAGTAGGTGAAGGTTCATGCTTGGACCAAACCCTTGTGGCTGGATCTCTTCTCTTGCAGTGTCAATGAGAGTGAGTCATTCCTTCAGTGGTGCATCACCTGCCATTGGGGTACTGGACAGCACCTTGGAGGCACACAGATTTGCCTAACAATGAACCTGAAACTTTCCCAGGTAGACAAGAGAGGAGTTTATAGCCACTCTGCTGGTCCCTTGAAAGAAAGACGTTGAAGGGAAATCTGAGGATGACAAAGAACTTCTGCTGGCCAAGGACTGAGCAGAGCACAGCAAAGAACACATCTGCTCCATGGAGTGGGAATGGGCATCCTTTACCTCTTCTGTGTAGGTGCTGTGCATGAAGGCATCAGGACCCAAAAAGAGATGGTTTTGGCTGGGTTCCATTTGCTTCTGGGAAGATGCTCAGTACTGTAAGGCAGAGAGCTACAACTTGTGGATTTTAAAGCAAGGTGCATCTGTTCCTAAACATTTTGTGTTTAGTCAGAGTGAACTGACTAGAAAACTGAAGAGAGGCTTGAGGAGAGGGACTGCAGGAGGAAGGAGTAGTGAGGGAGAGTAGGCTCACACTGATAGGACAATAGCAAAGGCAGGGACAGTAATCAAAAAACAAATGCTTGCAGCACCAGTGGAGTAGCTGCAGGCATGCACAAATGTGGAGACTGGTCCATGCTTGACTTGGACGATGTAGAAATTTCTTGCTTTCCAAAGCTCCTGAGCCTTCCCATTTCTATGGTGAACGCAAAACCAGTGTGAAAGTGGTGGCCAGTACTGTCCCCATAAGAGGGATCACAGCAAGAGATGGAGAAGGGACAGCCTTCAGGGAAAAACACAGAGTTTGAGCTTTAATAGTCAGAAGGTGGAAGCCATGGGGAGATAAAGAGTTCTATAAGGTAGAAGGGTGTTGTGTTGTTAGGTGACAGTTAAGGAAAATAACTGCAGCATCTGTCTTCTTTCATAGAGGGAGGCATAGAGGATATGGACGTCAGAGTGGCCAGAAAGGCCCATAATGGAGATAGGGAAGAAGGAGGGTCTAGATGGCAGGCTTAGCAGCAGAGTATTTTCCTGCAGAGCACTGGCCAGACCCCTCAGGGTAGAAATTAGAGGTTTGGGAAGGAGGGTGAGGCAGGTTGATGAGTCATCAACGTAACGATGATAGATGACAGAAAAGATTTCTTAATCCCACACAAAACAGCATTTGCCATGCCCTTGGCATTTCCCCTCCCAGCTGGGGCTGCCCCACTGCTGCAGAAAGCTGGTGCCTAGGCAACTTTCCCTCCTGGAAGGTGGCTGTGGAGTGCAAGCAGGAAACCTATGATCGTCTGTCTATCCAAAAGTTTCCATGGTGTGAGGAGCTTGAATGTGCAGTGGATGTACAGATGTAATGTACTGGGGAAGGAGCTGGTCATGGCCAGCCAGGGAGCCCCAAGCCCTCCCAGCCTCTGCCCTGGTCTCTGTTTATCAGAATACAGGTGTTTTCTGTCCTTTTCCGCCCCGCCTCTTTTAGCCATCAAACAAGTGATTTGAATGGTAAGATGATGTAGTTTCTAATTTATTCCTCAGAGACAGAGCTGCTTTACACCAGCAAGGCAGTTTGATAACCTCAAGGCCTCCTCCATGCAAGCCTTGGGCTCTGCAAATTCCTGTGAAAATAAAACACTGAAGGGGAGGTTGTGTGGTAAGCAGGATATGTTAAGAATTGCTGAAAGCAGCTTCACCAGCAGCAGAAGCTTCACAGAGTTTTCTGTTCATGGCTGTTTCATGAGTTAATGCAACAGTAGTGGTGTGTTTTTTGTTTGTTTGTTTGTTTTCCCCCCCTTTTTTTTCTTTTAAAGCAGCACAAGAGGACAAACTTTTTGAATAGAATCGAATCGAATCGAATAGAATCGAATAGAATAGAATAGAATCTCCAGTGTTTAGAATGCTTTGCTAGCTGTCATATGCTGTGAGGCAGCAGAGTGACCTGAACATCAGGCAACAGCCTTCTATTATCTGATATATTAATAACAAATTAGCCTGCAGAAAGAGAGCATGGTTGGCAAGAAACTGCTCAAGTTTGGTCACATCTTCATCTTACCAATTCACCCTCATTGGTATGAGCTGAGGAGGACATTAATAAAGGAGGTACCCTCCACTACTTTGTGCTGAAAATATTAATCAAGAAAATCTTTTAAGCAAAATACCAGGTCAAGCCAGAGCTCCAACAGCAAAGCATTCACCATCTGGGTTTACCGTGAGGTACTTGTAGCTGGGAACAGCAGCAATTTAATAACAAATAAAGGTCCTGGTGACCATATTCTAAACAGCACTGTAATTTTGTCCAAAATACTTGCATGAAATATTATTTTCCATCAAGAGGTTCCTACCTCTTTTCAAAGTTAGTATGTCTTCATCTTCCTTGTTTCCATATAATAAAGCTGCAAAAATGAACAAGCATAGGTATGCCTGACTGTAATCAATGTTTTACACAGTCACTGCAGGCTTAGAAAAACACAAATAAACTTCTACTGGTGTGCAAATGATGTCTTGATGAAACATTTAGGAGTGAACTGAATGTTCAGTGCTAAGAAATGTTAGTAAAAGAACTGACTTTAAGACCTAGTTTCTTATGTAATTACTTTAATAACAGGAAACTATGGGTTTCAGCTGTGCACTTAGTTTTATCCACACAAGACAACACTGGAGTATTGTCTTCAGTATTAAAGGGTACTCAGTTGAGTGCTGCAGAATATTCCAGAAGTGCTAAAGGTGAGTTTGAGCTGCTTTGTTCAAGATTCAGGATTACCTTAAAATGTACCTCCCCAGGAACCTCAAAGATAACTCAGACCAAACCCAATAAAAATTCCTAGGAGGCCAGCTAATTGATGATCTGAAGACATTAAATAATATTTCTTTAAAAGGATGCTTTCCCCCCACCCCCAGTGGTAGAGTAACAAGTTATCAATGCAGAATCATAGGCTTCATTATTCCGTGGAAACTTCAGCCATCACCCATAAAAAAGAAGTGATGTGTGGTAGTACTGCAATTGACTTTGTTATAAATATATATTGTTATAATTTGTTATAGTACATACTATAGTACTTTGTTATAGTACATACTATATGGTATGTACTGCACAGTAGTACATAGTATGTACTATGCAGTCTATGGTATGCAGTATATGGTATGTAGTGTATATTATATACTATGTACTGTATAATAGAAAACTAACATGTGTGTCCTTTAACGAGGTTTTAAATTCTGAAATTCAGGGAAAATTGAAAAATAGCAATAACAGAGCTCCCATTTCCCTTCCTGGAACACCTGCTTAATGTTTAGAGGTTACATGAGTCATAGGGAGTGCACATCCCACAAGCTATTGTTAAGGTTATTTACTCAGATCTGGCCATAGCTACAGTATTGAACTGTTCCCTCTTCTTCCCTCAAGGATGTCTATGCAGTTCAGAGAATGGGGAGGTAGCTTTATATAAGTGAAAGCTTAACTTCCAGAAGAGAATATGCTATTTATTAGAAAACTATCATTAGTGTTTTGCCAGTGAATTAGCTTACTGCAGGCCTTTGGAATGTACAGACATATGGAAGCAAAATGCATGTGCGCCTTTGTTTTGACCAACAAAAGGCACCACGACCAGCCTCCCTTCTGCAAAAACATTACAGAATCTGCAACAGTGGTGTAAACAGCAGAGCTATTAACCCTGTTTGGGGATTATTTACTTATTTATTTAAGCTCCCGTAGTGTATGGATCTGTGTTTACTACTAAAACTCTTGCAAAAATTCCTGGTCTAGGTCAATCTCAATGCATGCTGCATTAAAGCTTGTTATTATCTTTTCTACTTACATATTTTTCCATGCAACTCCATTTCACTTTGTTTCATAGGCTTTGTATAGTGGTACCTGCACTACTTTTCCTCTGAGGTATGCCACGGCAATATTTCCCACTTACCTAGTCTGTTCAAATGCCTTGATAATATGCTATGAAGATATTATTAGGGGTTACCAGGGAAGCTGTTCTCTGACTCTCTTCCAGGCAAGTATTTCACAGATAAAAAACCTGATTGCATAACTGATTCCAAGTTAACATGCAATTAGGTTCTAACAGAATTGATTATAGTATCTGATTATCAGTGAACTGTTAATTTATAAAGAAAATCTGCTTATCATTATTCTCAGACTCCACCTTTGAATTCAGATTTTGGCTGTGATGCTGTCTAATTAAATGCCCAAAGACCTGCTGACACCTGATTTGATACATAATGGTGCAAATAAAGACCTAACTCATTTTGAGATCAGGACCTAAAATGTTGTATCAATAACAGTGCTCTTGATTCCACTTCTGGATACAGACTTGGGCATAGTTTCTAGCCTCCAGTGCTGTAGAGATGCATTAGAAGTGATGTGTTTTGCTAGCAGAGCTTCAGGTGAACTCTGCTAGTTATCAGGGTCTGCTTCTGAAGTAGAGTGGGAACAGTATTTTAATCCTACAATGCTGCTCTTCTCAATGCCTGGTTGAAGTTCTGACATACTCATCATTCATGCTTGTGATTCTCTCACATCTGGTTCCATAAACACCGGTTTTTCATGCTTGAGATTTCATGTAGTTGTAGAGCAGCAAAGGATACAAAAGTGTTAGGCACTCACCATCCCTGTAATATCTATATTTTTTTTAAACATCATTTTACCTTTGAGCAAGTGTCTGCTCTTTACTGTTGGTTCATCTGCGTTGCTCCAGAGCAAGGACAACCAGCAAAAGCACTACTATGATCCAGTGCCTACAGGCTCCCAGGGAGTTTCCACTTCCTTTTCATTGTTTTTCTCTTGGAGCTTAATGTATACAGGTTGATCTTATTTGTTTGAATTTCTACTTGCATGAAATAGGTTCTCAATGATCACCAGGAACAAAGGACCTGCATGATTTTTCTTCATCTGAGAGTTTACATCTCATGCAATATAGTACTGCGTACCTTAGTTTGCATGTATATTAAGCCCAAAATCTTAAAAAAAATGGGGCTTTAGGCCCTGGGTCCCCATGGTCTTGTGCAAACTGTGTGTGTATTCCTGCTACAGCCTTGCTGACTGCAGCTGGACATAACAGTAACTGCCTGGGAGGTTTTTCTGTGGTAGGGCCATCATACTTGTAACACTCAGGTGCAGGTATGCTTTTCTACAGCCCTTAGTTTGCTGGATAGGTAGTAGAGAAGTTGATGTGAAAAGCAGGAGTGCTGTGCTAACAGTTAGGGTCCCTGCAGAAAAGAATTTAAAAACTTTCAATGAAACATCTCCCCAGAGATAATTTTTGGTGGTTGTTGTTGTTTGCTTGTTGCTAAACAGTCTCTGCTTGCAAAACCAGATTGTGGTGCATAGGGGTGGATGTGTTTGACCTTGGGTAAGATCCACAGGGCCTGGAACGTGGTACCTTACTTAATATATTGTTCCTTTCATGTCATGAAGAAAAGAAGTACCTGTGATTACTTGTGGCTGGTTCTTGCTAATTTATGCCTACGACCTGCAGTGTGAGAGAACCTGGTGACATCATCAGCTTTCCAATCATTAAACAAAAGAAGAAAGGGAACAGTTTTAAAATAATGTCTCCCATAAGGGTAGTGAGAAAAAAAATCAGCTCTCAATTTGATGTACTCATTAGAAATTGTGATTAACACTAAAGCAAAAGTAAGAGATGTCATACAGGGTATCATATAACTCCTTTCAACAGGCAGCTTAGTGATGCCCTTCTTGAACGGTCTGTCAGGGAATAATTTACTTGCTGGTGAGTGAACTTAAGCAGAAGATGTGAACTGTGGAAGCAATCTTCTCAGATGCTTCTCCAAGGCACGCTTGAATTGTGTTGTGTTTGAATTTTGATGCAGGAAAGAGAGCCAAAGCATCAGAATCAATGAAACAAAACTACTCCATCATTAAAACCTGCAATGAAGGGGACTGATAATCTATTTCTGTCGCAGCTTTGCTGTTAAAGCAGTTATACAGCTAAGTCTGGAAGATTTTTCTGGGGTAGGGGGTGGAGGCATCATGAGGCCCAGCAAGAGCAGAGAAGGGCTGCAGATGACCTCCTGTTTCTTTACCTGTAATTCTGCCCTTGCATAGGTGCTGATTTCCCACACAAAAGGAAAGGCACAAAATGAAGAAACCTCTGGTCTGATGGCTGGGAGAGAACAGGAAGTGGTGTTGCTAGAAACCTAGTGAGAGATAACAGCAGAAGAGTAGAAAGCTGAGGCAGATGTCTTTAATGATATGCTGTTTTTTACCATTTCACCTTACCAGGGTGCTTTTCATGCCACACTCATCTCTGTAGTATATGTGCTTTTGGTTTTGCCCCGTCTGTGGGCTTGGGACAGTCCCTCTGTGAAAATGAAAGTTTTGCTATGATTATTATTGTTAATTGAATTCTGAAAGGGAAGAAGCATATTAAATCTTTCCAGGGTTACTTCCTTGAGCTATGGGCTGCTGTAAACTCAGTAGTATTACTGCAATGAACTGTGCTTTACTCTGCAGCTGTTTCCATGCCAGGCACAGTTTACAGAGATCAGGTAGAAAGTTGTGGGTTTTGTTAATCACTGACTTGCGAAGCCCATTTGGCCTGAGCATTTTATTTTGATTTTTAATTTTTTTTTTTTTTTTTTAAAGCTGGAAATAGCTGTGGCTATATTAGGGCTGCGTAAACTTTCTCATGTTTCTCTGTTCTGCAAAAACCAGCTCCTTTGGTTCGTGTGTCTGCAGCTGTTAGGAAGGCCCTCTTTGCCATGGATTTGCTGATTTGCTTGAATAAACCAGCATGGCAGGACGCAGTCATTCTCAGTAGTGCTTTACTACTAATTGTGAATGCTGTGGAGCAGAAGAGAGGAGTAAAGATGCAAGGTTTTTAGAAGTTGTCTTCCTGCATAGGACCAAACAGGTCTGTAGTTTTAGGCTGCTGCTTTTGCAGTGCATAATTTGCTTTGCTAACAGGCAGTTTTAAAACCTGTAGCATGCTGTGGTAATTTTAGGCTATGCCTTTAAAATTTTTTCATAGATCTTGAACAGAAAGTAGTAAAATGCAAATAAATCACTGTTGGGCGTAAAAAGGAAAGAATAAAGATAATTCTAAACAATCCCATTGGAAGAGATAAGGGACTAAAACTTCTTGTACTAAAACAATTTCTCTTCTCTTCTCACTTCATTGCTCTGGGAGATATACTATCTTGCTTCTGCTTGATCTTTGCTGTACTGTTTTGGTTAAGTCTAACATTCCTCTGTTCCTTTCTCTTCTTCCTTTTGTACAGGGGGTGAGGCAGAGGCAGGAAGGGAGAAGCTAGTAGCTTCTTGTAGGTCCTTGTGTTATTTATTAATTGTACATACCTGTAAATATTGTAAATACTGTATATTTATTGCATTTCATTGTAGATTGTAGTTTTCCCTGTAAATACAGCTTTCATTTGCTTCCAGCTGAGCTGGTCTGGCAAATTTAATGTTGGGGGGCATTTTCAACCCACCACAATGCAAGGTCACAGTCTCTGAATATAACTAATTTGAAACAGATTTTGTATTCTTTTCATAGAATCAAAGAATCATCAAGATTGGAAAAGACCTTTAAGATCATTGAGTGCAATTATAACCCAACCACCATGACATTAAACTATATTCTGAAGCTCCACATCTACATGCTCCTTGAACACCTTAACTACTTTTCACTTGGACATGCTGTGGGAAAAGAAAGGACATGCCACAGTCTCATCCCAAGCTGGAGGACCATCTGAGCTTAGATTCAGAAGCAAACCCTTGAAAAATGTTGATTTGAACACAGAGACTGAAAATCCAAACTGGACATAATTTTCTATGAAAAATTTCTGCAGATCTTAAAGAATTTTGTGTAGATTGATAGTTTCTGTTTGTGTGACATGAGTTTGAGCCCAATAAATTCTTGCTAAACAACTCCCAAAATTTAAAAGGAACAACATGCTTAATGTTGGTTTTGCTATTCCAGACACAAACAGTGAAGTGAAGGTTACAAAATAACTCAAAATCTACCAAACAATTCCAGTTACAGTGGAATATCTGGGCAGAGTTTCACTTATGCACCCAAATAAAAATGTTACTGATCTGGAGAGGTCTGAAGGACAGAATTTTTTTTTGGTTGTTTTGTACAAATAAGCAAAATGATGCTAAACTCTCTGTTAATATTCAGAGATTATAGAGACAAACACACAAATATTACACTGTATTATCTAAAGAATTTAATTCATTACACACAGTTACCATGCTTTGCTCTGACCTCGTGGCGCAATGGTAGCGCGTCTGACTCCAGATCAGAAGGCTGTGTGTTCAAATCACACCGGGGTCAAGGTGCTGCACCTCTGTGGGCTGGCACTCCGAGGTGTCTGCAGCATGGGCGCTTGGTTTTAACCAGAACTCCCAGGGCTATTAAAAATGACTTCAGGGCCCTGGGAGATCTGGTTGAGGGGTCAGGTGCACAAATTATTTTTTCATCAATACCCTTAGTTGCAGGAGGGAATACCAGAAGGAACAGGGCAGCAGCTAGAGTGAACAAGTGGCTTAGAGGCTGGTGTAGTCAAAAGAATTTCAGGTTTTTTGAACTTGGAGAACTTTCTACTGCACCAGGTCAGCTGGCTACAGATGGAATACGTCTGTCCCAGAGGAGGGGAAAGTTCACAGTGTATGAGAATGGCCTATCCCCCAAAGGTAAAAAGATTCTAGGAAGGGAATTGGCAGGTCTGATTGATAGGGCTTTAAACTAGATTTGAAGGGGGAAGGGAATGAAACCAGTCCCCCCAGGTAGGAGCCTGGGGGTGATAAGCTAGAGCCAGAGGTGAAACCAGCAGCCCAGCTGAAGTGCATGTACACTAATGCATGAAGCATGGGCAGCAAACAAAAGGAGCTGGAAGCCTTGTTACAGCAGGAAAGTTATGATGTAGTTGCCATCACAGAGACGTGGTGGGACGACTCACATGACTGCAGCACTGCAATTGACGACTACAGGCTCTTCAGAAGAGACAGGCAAGGAAGAAGGGGTGGAGGGATGGCTCTGTACATCAGGGAGGCACTAGATGCCATTGAGCTGGAGATCAGGGACGATCGGGTTGAGTGATTGTGGGTGAGAATTAGAGGGATGGCCAACAGGGCTGACATCCTGGTTGGAGTCTGTTATACACCACCCAACCAGGATGAAGATGCTGATGAAGCATTCCATAGACAGCTTAAGGCTGTCTCAAGATCGCCTGACCTTGTTCTTATGGGTGACTTCAACCTGCCAGATATCTGCTGGGATCTCAACACAGCAGAGAGGAGACAGTCTAGGAGGTTCTTAGAATGCATGGAGGACAGCTTCTTATCCCAGGTGCTGCGTGAGCCTACCAGGGGTAAGGCTCTGCTTGACCTCCTCTTCACCAACAGGGAAGGGCTGGTGGGTGATGTGGTGGTCGGAGGCTGTTTAGGGGCCAGCGACCATGAGATAATTGAATTTTCAGTATTCAGTCAAGCTAAGAGGGGCAGCAAGAAGACCTCCACTCTGGACTTCCGGAGGGTGGACTTCAGGTTACTCAAGGAACTAACTCAGAAGGTTCCTTTGGAAACAGCCCTTAAAAACAAAGGGGTCCAGGAGAGCTGGGCCTACTTCAAGGAGGAACTGTTGAAGGCGCAGGAACAGGCTGTGCCAATGCGCCAGAAGAGGAGCCACCAGGGCAGACGGCCAGCCTGGATGGGTGATGAACTTCTAATAGAACTAAGGGGAAAAAAGAGGGTGTATCATCTTTGGAAGAAAGGTGAGGCAACCCATGGGATGTTTAAGGATGTTGCTAGGTCATGTAGGAAGAAAATTGTTTAGAGCTATCATTATTTTCATTTTTACACCCAATGGTGATTTATTTACATTTTACCACTTTCTGTTCAAGATCTGTGAAAAAATGGTAAAGGATTAGCCTAAAACTACCACAGAGTTGGAAAAGGACAGTGAGTCACCCTCTCAATTGGTGACTCCCATTTCCTAAAGAGAGGCTGAGGGTTGCTTAGCCTGGAGAAGAGGAGGCTCAGAGGAGACCTTATTGCTCTCTACAACTACCTGAGGGGAGGTTGTAGCCAGGTGGGGGTTGCTCTCCTCCCAGGGAACCAGTACCAGAACAAGAGGTTTAGGCTGGATGTTAGGAAGAAATTCTTCCCAGAAAGAGTGATTGGCCATTGGAATGGATTGCCTAGGGAGGTGATCAAGTCACGATCACTGGAGGTGTTTAGGAAGAGACTGGATGAGGCACTTAGTTGACTGGATGGTGTTGGGTGATAGGTTGGACTTGATGATCTCAAAGGTCTTTTTCAACCTGGTTAATTCTATTCTATTCTAAAATTAGGAAGGCAAAAGCGCATTTAGAGCTTAGACTGGCCTCTGCTGTGAAGGACAAAAAAATTCCTTCTATAAATATATTAATAGTAAGAGGAAGGGCAAGGACAACCTCCACTCCTTGGTGGACACGGAGGGGAACGTTGTAACAAAGGATGAGGAAAAGGCAGAGGTCCTTGACACCTTCTTTGCCTCAATTTTTAACAGCAGGACAGAATGTCTTCCAGAGAGCTGGTCTGCAGAGCTGGCAGAAGGAGCCAGGGAGCAGCATAGTTTCAGGAGGAGGTAGTTAGAGATCTTCACAGCTGTTTGGATCCCCACAAGCCCATGGGACCAGACGGGATCCATCCTAGGGTGCTGAGAGAGCTGGCAGATGAGCTGGCCAAGCTGCTCTCCATCAATTTTCAACAGTCCTGGCTCACTGGAGACATCCCAGAAGACTGGAAGCTGGCCAATGTGGTGCCCATCCACAAGAAGGGCTGGTTGGATGAGCCAGGGAATTAGAGGCCTGTCAGCCTGACCTCAGTGCCAGGCAAGATTATGGAACAGGTCATCTTGAGTGCAATCACACAGCACTTCCAGGATGGCCAAGGGATGAGGCCCAGCCAGCATGGGTTTAAGAAGGGCAGGTCCTGCCTGACCGACCTGATCTCCTTCTATGATCAGGTGACTGCCTGGTGGATGTGGGGAGGCCTGTGGATGTAGTCTACCTGGATGTCAGCAAGGCCTTTGATACCGTTCCCCCTAGCAAACTCCTGGCCAAGCTGTCAGCCCATGGCTTGGATGGGAGCACACTGCGATGGGTTAGGAACTGGCTGGAGGGCTGAGCCCAGAGAGTGGTGGTGAATGGTGCTACATCCAGCTGGCAGCCAGTCACTAGTGGTGTGCCCCAGGGATCAGTGCTGGGCCCCATGCCCTTTAACATCTTTATTGATGATCTGGATGAGGGCATCGAGTCCATCATCAGTAAATTTGCTGACAACACCAAGCTGGGGCAGGAGTTGATCTGCTGGAGGGTGGAGAGGCTCTGCAGAGGGACCTCGACAGGCTGGGCAGATGGGCAGAGTCCAATGGCATGAGATTTAACACATCCAAGTGCCGGGTTCTGCACATTGGCCACAGCAACCCCATGCAGTGCTACAGGCTGGGGTCAGAGTGGCTGGAGAGCGGCCAGGTAGAGAGGGACCTGGGGGTACTGGTCGATGGTAGGCTGAACATGAGCCTGCAGTGCGCCCAGGCAACCAAGAGGGCCAATGGCATCCTGGCCTGCATCAGGAACAGTGTGGCCAGCAGGAGCAGGGACGTCATTCTCCTCCTGTACGCTGCACTGGTTAGGCCGCACCTCGAGTACTGTGACCAGTTCTGGGCCCCTCAGTTTAGGAAGGATGTTGACTTGATGGAACGAGTCCAGAGAAGGACAACGAAGTTGATGAGGGGTTTGGAACACAAGCCCTATGAGGAGAGGCTGAGGGAGCTGGGGCTGCTTAGCCTGGAGAGGAGAAGACTCAGTGGTGACCTTTTTGCTCTCTACAACTACCTGAAGGGAGGTTGTAGACAGGTGGATGTTGGTCTCTTCTCCCAGGCAGCCAGTAGCAGAACAAGAGGACACAGTCTCAAGCTGCGCCAGGGGAGGTTTCGGCTGGAGGTTAGGAAGAAGTTCTACAGAGAGAGAGTGATTGCCCACTGGAATGGGCTGCCCGGGGAGGTAGTGGAGTCACCATCATTGGAGTTGTTCAGGAGGTGACTTGATGTGGTGCTTGGTTGCATTTTTCAGTTGGTTAGGTGGTGTTGGATTAGTTGATAGGTTGGATGTGATGATCTTGAAGGTCTCTTCCAACCTGGTCTTTTCAATTCAATTCAATTCAATTCAATTCAATTCAATTCAATTCAATTCAATTCAATTCAACTTCTATTCTATTCTATTCTATTCTAACCTGTTGTATGGTTCTGCAGATTCTCCTCTGTTCCTTTTCTTCTTATTTCAGAAATTCACATCTGGGAAAGAATTACATAACTCTGGTTCTGGGAAGAAGTAGTTTTTGTAGAGTCACTTATTGTGATCCCTGACAGAATGTATTTCAAGTACTATTTTGGGTATCCCACTGGGTTGTAGTGGTTGCCTTACTGACATTTTCAAAACATAGCTGGCACAAGGCCTACCTACTATGAAGATGATCTTCTCTCAGTACATGCTGTGCCTTTTGCAATCCTTAATATACATTTGGATTTGTAGATGAAATTTTGAAACAATTAATGTGTGCATTTAGAGTAAGGTTTGTGGATGCATACTTTTCATGTAAATGAGTTGTGGATATCTGCATTAAAAAAAAAAATCTTTTCTCATCAGTTGAAATACTGACTTTTGTCATTTCATGTGGTATCTTAACTCACTTCCTCTCACTTGATTTTCTTTTTCCTCATCATTGTGACGTTTGATAGAAACAAACCATCCAGACAGTGTAAGGTACTTGAGAATTTTCAGGGGTCTGCAGGAGAAGATGCTATGATTACACCTTACTGTGTGAGTAGGTGCTGTAGGCTCTTTCCCTCGCTAGTAAGAGAACACAGGTGTTGTAGCCAGCAATACAGATGGGAGCACACACCACTCCCTTCTGTGAGTCCTCCCTGATTGCTCTGCCAGCTTGCTGTCCATCTCTGCTAGCATTTTGGCATCCCTTGCTGCATGCCCTGACCTTGGGAAGCAGTGTACAGTTCGTGCCATTCCCAAAGCTTTAGGGGCTTGTCCTGCTGGTTTGCGCTTTTGATACACTGGAAAAAGCCAGAGCAGAGCTGTGGAATAAAGTCCTTGGGACTGAGAAGACCTGGGAATCTGAGAAGATCTGAGAAGAACTGGGATGGTGATGTGAACTGTCTTCCCAAGGTTACAAAGACAGTGTCAGAACTGGCCATGTGTGAATTTGCCCTCTGCACACCACCTTTTGTGGTGAGGATGGCCAGCAGAGATAGCATCTGTATGTCAAGAATGGCATTACTTTTCCAGCAGCAGGGCTGGGATATGGCCTGAGTATGTGCGAGTAATACACCGTGTTTCAGGCCTGTTTTGCCAGAGGCAGAGTTTCCTTGCTAACATGACCAGCTCTCTTCTGACTGACATTTCTTTTAAGTCAAAATAAGAAAGAAGAATGAACTTGTTCACATTACATGAAGAAGCAAGCTTTAAAACTTTGCACAAAATGCCTTGCACCTCAGCCTCTAAGGATACTTAATTTTGCAGATGTACCAAGAAGTTACAGCTAATGATTTCTGAGAAAAATTCCTCTTAAGTGCGGTGCTTCACCTGGAGCCTAGCAAGTCCTCTTTGACTATTTTACCTTTTGTGTTCTGTTATGGAAAATTTGACTTTTCAGTAATATAAAACACAGTTACATGAGAGCCACTGAAGTGATTTTGACCTACATTTATTGAAGATATCTGGATTGAAATCTGTAGAGTTGCTGAAAGTATAACTTGTTTTATTTTGTTATGGTCTATATTGATAAGATTTGCCTGGATAGCTGTATTTAAAGATTACCTTTATTGAGTGTGTCTTTAAAGGTACATTACTCTTATATATTAAATGAGAAAAAAAATCTACAATGGCCAAACGTGTTTTGGCATCATCTAAATATAACAAACCATGCCTTTTCTTATTATGGGATTATCATCATAAATCACTTCCTTGCTGGCATGATGGCACTGGCAAAACTTTGATGCATATTGTAGACCTGGCCTTTGTTTCCCTTGCCCACCGTCTGTGTGAAGCAGTAGATCAGCTTATGTGACCGTGAAGCCACTCAGACCCTAGCACTGGCAGCTGTTAGACTTTTATTAGTTTTACTGTATCCAGCTGTCAGATAAAGGCAATTAATTATTATTAAGTGGTTAAATGACAACTGTAGTAATTTGTCCCACCTGCTGTATGAAGTTTTATGTTTCAGATTTGTATGTGTGTATGTACAGCTTACATAAATAGGGCTGGGAAGTACTGCTGTGTTGTGTATGTGCCATAGTACTGGCAATCCTTACTGGTGAGAACATGTCATGAAAGACAGAAGTTGTTAGGTGGGAATGCCTTAGCTTATTTGCTGTTTCCTAATACAGGAAATAGAAAACCATGTCTGAAACCTGTCTTAAATATGAAAGGTGTAGTCTTTACAGAAAAGATCTGAGGGACAAGATCACCCAGGCTGTTGTTGGATCAAGGACAGCAAGTCTAATACAATTGAAGCACATTTTATTGGGACTTTCTTAAAAGGCAAAAAATTATGAGTAGTGTCTTCCTGTCATGTACTGCCAACAGCTGAATATTTGAGGGTTATTTAGAATCCTGCCCTCAGACATGACATTTAATTTGAGTTTTTCTGTCTGATTCTTCTCCTTGCAGGTACTTGTTCCCTTCTGTTTTCTTTCTCTGTAACTCAGCCATCTATATTTAAAAAGGATTTTTTTGCTATGGGCAGGGTTAGGTGTCAAAAGGTTTTTCCTAACACCTCAGATGTAATTCATTTGCTGTTAGCTGTCAGCTGAATCCCGCTGCCCACTGGGTAGAGGTAACGAATACGGTAATGAACCTTGGTGTAGGAAATGAGTAGCTGTGGTGGTGCCAGACAGTTTGTGCTTTTGCTCTTTTATTTGAAATACCAGTTCCAAGTAGTTTCCCACTACCTCCTTTGTTTTCTGAACCCTTACCTGGAGTTCAGTAAATGGTATTTTTGCTTATCAGAGGCTGGTTAAAAGTCTTACTCTTTATAGGAACAGAGTGAAATAGGATCTCGTCCTATGGAGCATTTCTGTTCTGACCTGTCAGTATTTGATAGGTTTTATACATGGCAGCTCTGCTGCTTCAGAAGAGGATAGCTGTGATCTGGTTGAGGCTCTGGGGGATCATCTCCACTCTTGTTTGCAGAAGCAGCTGAGGGAGACTGTGCTCCTTGTTGGAGCACCTCAGTCAGGGCAGGGAATGAGACTCCTTTTCCCTTTTGTGCAGCTCTCTGAAGAAGGTAGAGGGCTGTTGTCTTCCTAGTTCTTTTTTATTGCTGTGAGATCTCGATATAGAAGGGAAGGAGAAAGGAGGCTTCAGAAATAAAAATAATATTAAAATCCCTCAAATTCCCCAGTCTTTCTCTTTTAATATCATTAAAGATCTTACAGTTTTACTTAATTCCCCACTTATTGGAAAATGACTGGTGTTTTGATTCTTGTGGCACTAGATACTGTTCCAGTATGGTTTCTACTTGTCCTTTATGGTATGCAATAAAAAATTTATAGTGATAATATTTTCAGTTCTACCCTTCTCCTTTTTACACTGATTCATCAAGCTATCTGCACTTGTATGTTACATTTGAGGTCTCTTGCAGAAACACCTGCATACTTTTCAGTGTATAGGCTGGTAGCACTTTTCAGTGTATGTGTCCTGGTGGCACTGAAACTAAAACTAGATCATTGCAGCTTCCCACCCAAGCAGAACAGAAGATCTGTGGTCATACTGTCCTTCTTGCTCCTATATAATGGGGAAAAAAAAGTAGCATGTGGCTTCCAGGGGATGCAATTAAAAATAATATATGTGTAATTTAGATCAGTGATGAATCATCCTTGAAGGCTGTGATTCAGCTGTGATGCCCTGTGCCTTGCAGAGTGCAGACCCATGCTCTAGCTAGTCCTTTCTGAGGCTGCCAAATTATGATCACGTGGGTGTGAGGGCAGTGCATAATTATGCACACTATCTGTGTCTGTATTTGTAACCCATACAGTGTAAGGAATGTTTCCAGGTGCTGGAACTTGACCATCCATGCTCTTTAATTGTTAAAACCTTCCTGGTCACACTTTCAGCTCCTGCCAACTAGTGCTCTCCTAAACATTTACCAGGCACTTATTTGGAAGTTAATGTTGGCTGGGGCTCATATCTAACAGTCAGCTTGCATGCAATCACCCTCTTCTGGGAATAAGGGATGTTTAATAATATGGATCTAGGCTACTCTGTGCCAAAGAATGGTCATTCACATGCTCGGTTTACTCGAGTAGCTGTCTGTCTTTCTTCCTCTTCCCAATAGATGGGGATAAACCAGTAGAATGAGTCAAGATATTTGATGACTCCTCTCTTAGCCTGTTCCTTAGTGGCAGTGCATGCACCACAGATCTCTAGTCAGTGAGATTAAGGAAAATCATCTTAAATTCCTCATAGAATGAAAAAAAAAAAAATCTATGCATAAAGAGCAGATGGGAACAGGGGAGTTCTTGTTACCATTTTAGTTGCTGTGCCATTGCCACAGTGGCTGTTGGGACTCTGCAGATCTTTGGCAGAAGTAGGAAATATTCAGTAGAGGAGCAGCCCCATGGGTCCTGTGTGCAGTGCAGTGGCATGGTAGACATCTTGCTGCACAGGCAGTGGGCAGGCACAGGAATAATGCAAATGGATAACTGCATTAAAGCTGATTATTGCCATGATGGACACCCAGCAGGGAGAATGAGAATGTCAGGGAGTTTTAGTTGTGTCACTATCATTACCATCATTTCCCAGGAGTGTGCTACCAAGCTCCCTGCATGTGAGTGGATTCACTATTCTTTCTGCTTGTGGTATCTACAGCAAATTTGTTGACAGTGGTCTCTGATTACACAATGTGGTCATAGTCAGTCTGCTTTAGTTGATGTTGATCTTCCTCTGTCCTCTTCTGAACACATTAATCAAACTGTTTCACATGGGTGAAATGGCTTTCTTATGGGTTTTCTCTTGCTCAACAGGGGCGGAAGGATCTGTACAGACCCCTGAGATGGAAGATAGGAATGGGGAGCAGAATGACATTACCATAATCCAAGAGAACCTCCTGCAGTTCTTAGTCATACATAAGTCTACGGGGCAAGATGGCATACACACACTACTAACTGGGTGAGCTGGCAGAAAGTGCCCCTTTCCATCATTTACCAGCAGTCCTGGCTAACTGGGAAGGTCCCAGCTGACTGTGGATTGGCAAATGGGACACCTATCTACAAGAAGGGCAGGAAGAAGGACCTTGGGAACTACAGACCTGTCATCCTAATATCAAATCCAGGGAAGGTCATGGAGCAGATCACCTTGAGTGCCATTATGCAGCATATGCATATCAACCAGGTACTCAGGCCCAGTCAGCAAGGGTTCATGAATGGCAGGTCCTGCTTGAGCAACCTCATATCCTTCTACAGTGAGGTGACCTGCTTAGTGGGTGAGAGGAATTCTGTGGATTTTGTTTACCTGGATTTCAGTAAAGAATTTGACAGTGTCCTCCACAGCATCCTCCTGGAGAAACTGCCTGCTCACCGCTTGGATGGGTAGATGCTTCACTGGGTTAAAAACTGTCTGGGTGGCTCGGTCCAAAGAGTGGTGGTGAAAACAGTTAAATACATTTGGCAGATGGCCACAATTGATGTTCTCCAGGGCTCAATTTTGGGGCCAGTTCTCTTTAGCATCTTTATCAACGATGTAGTTGAGGGGATTGTGTGGACCCTCGCTAAGTTCACAGATGACACTAAGCTGGGAGAGAGTGTTGATCTACTCAAAAGTAGGAAGGCTCTGCAGAGGGATCTGGGCAGGATGGATCGATGGGCCTTGTATGAAGTTTAACAAGACCAAGTCCTGCACTTGGGTCGCAACAACTCCGTGAAATCCTTTGGGCTTGAGGAAGAGTACCTGGAAAGCTGCCTGACAGAAAAGAGCCCAGCAGTGCTGCTTGACAGCCTGAACATGACCCAGCCGTGTGCCTGGGTGGCCAAGGCAGCCAACAGCATCTTGACCTGTATCGGGAATAGTGTGGCTAGTTAGACCAGAGAAGTGATTATACCCCTGTTGGAGCATGTTCAGAGAAGGGCAACAAATCTGGTGAAGGGTCTGGAGAACAGGTCTTATGAGGAGCAGCTGAAGGAACTGGAATTGTTCAGGCTGAAGAAGAGGAGGCTGAGGGGAAACTTCATTGTTCACTACAGCTACCTGAAAGGAGATTGTAGTGAGGTGGGTGTTGGTCTCTTCTCTCTAACATCAAGTGATAGAATGAGAAGAAATGGTCTGAAATTGCACCAGGGGAGGCTTAGATTGGATATTAGGAAAAATTCCTTTACTGAAAGGATGGTCAGGCATTGGAATATGCTTCCTAGGGAAGTGGTGAAGTCACCATCCTTGGACGTGTTCAAAGAACATGTAGATGTGGCACTCTGGGATGTGGTTTAGTGGTCATGGTAGTGTTAGGTTGACATTTGGACTCAGTGATCTTAGAGGTCTTTTCCATCTGAAACAATCCTGTGATTCATGATTCTATGTACAATATTCCCATCAATTTCCAAGTGAAATATGCGTACTACTGAAAATGCTCACCCTTGCCAAAGTTCATTGTACAGGAATAAATAAATGAAAGTGCTGAAGAACTTAACGGCACAGTCTTTTGGTCTGAATGTGTTTTATTTATGCCCTGTCTATTACAGAGTTTATAACTGGTGTAATAATGAAAGGAGTGGCAGCAAGAGTAATGCAGCAATGAATGGTATGCCTTGTGGTTGCAATTCAATTTACAATATTTTCATTTTGTTTGAGAGGCTATGATAAAAGAAGCAGAAGAGTGTTTTGAATATTTTATTATAACTTGAAAAATAAACAGCATTCTCAGTTCCTACCCTAAACAAACAGACAAAAAGCCTTGCAAAAAAATGAAGGAGTTTTCTACGAGATAAAGCTTTTGCCAATCTAACTTTTTGGAGGTTGAACTATTGAAGTCAAATTGCTTTTGGTAGCGTCATAGCTATGTAAATGGCAGGGAAAACAAATCCTAAAAGGAATTTACTTTTATGAAGTTTGTAAACACAAGTAATAGCTTGGATTGCAAAGCTCTCACAGTTGTCAGCTGTTTGTTCCTCAGTGCATCTTATTTTATAATATAATAAATAATATATTTAAACCATAGTTATTATTTTGTCTCATGTAAGCTTCAATGTAAATGTAAAATCTCATTTTATTTTTTTCTGTAACACTTTGTTCTAGGAACATATTCTTCATAAAGTGACATCTTTATCATAACTGACTTGTTACTTATTGTAATAACACTATGGCATGCTTAGAAGTGGCTTAAAGCATCAGTAAGCTTTGTCAGAACTTGATTGAAAGAAACCCATCCCACCAATTGTTTTTCCTGTTTTATCAAAGTTATCTGATTTTTCCTACCTATAGAAATACTCAGTCTCCTGAAAGTTGGAGAAATTACAAATAAACTCTGCTGGAAGTAATAGCCTGTGAACACCTTAATTATTAGGAAGGAAGAGAATGTGAATCTTCTCCTATATTGAACTGAAAGAGGTTACCTTCCAATGCACTGGTTTATTACAGTTTGATTTTTCATGAAAGGACTGATTTATTTATTCTTTTATCTCTTTTTTTGTTCTTCAGAGGATTTACTTTCATAGACCTGAGTGTTTCCTGTTGAGCAGTGGGCATCATTTCATTGTTAGCATATATGCTGCTGAAGCACTGATATCATCCAAACACTGACTCAGGGTGTACCCACTCATGATTTAGCCTTTATAGTATTTAGCTTCTTAGGTCATCTTGTGTAGATAGAGGGTTAACCTATCTGTCTGTTCAGGGAATCCAGATACAGTGCCATATGGTTTCATCAGCCACCAAAATAGCATGGTCAAGGACAGATGTGAGCAGAAAGCTCACAGGGGGTGTCATGTAACAAATAACTGGAGCAACATGTTTGTTGGCTTTCTTAAAACAAATATATTTTCATTTTTTGACAGCTATATTCTGAGTAAAACTCTTTGAAGCCTTCTGAAAAATATGAGGATATTCATCCTTTTTGGATGGGACTAATCACTTTTCAGAAGCCTCATGAGCAATTTTAATCTCTCTTCCTTCCCTGCCTTCCCCTCCCTCCCTCCACCACCCCTTTCCCCCCCTTTCCAAGTGCTACAGGTTATTCAAGGAAACCTGTTTCATGCTGTTTTACCACCCTTGAGGAACTGGCTCATGAAGGTTGGTGAAGGAACAATAATGCTCCTTGTTTTGGCTGTGCTGCAGTCTGTCATCTCTGAAGATGCATTTCTGGAGGTGGTCCCATAAAGACATGGTAGCTTTCCTTCTGTTTTAAACATCATAGTGTATAGATTGATGTCCCAGTGTTGGAGTGCTCTGTACAGAGAGCAGAGAAACTCTGCTGAGTTCTGCCTTTTCCTTCCTGCCTTTTCATCTTATGGTGTCCCTTTTACACATGGGGACAGAGCATAGTGCACTTAGTTAAGAGGAAGAGGAAAGATGGTGAAAGGGAGCACTTTCAGCATGGATAATTCAACTAATTTTTAACCACTCCAGGAGGAGTTAAAGGAAAGAGCATGGTGAAGCCCTGAAAGACTGCTCCAGGTGCTCTGGTAACAAAAATCCAAACAGGATGTGGGGCAAATACAGGAAAAAGAAATAAGGGCATCATCTAGGAGAAAAAAAAAGAAGACAAAACTATAAATTTAAGAGGTAGCAGTTCCTGCCAGAAGAGATGGCAGTGCACAAAATCCACTTAGAGAACAGATTTTATGGACTGGAAAAAGCTTTGAAGGAAACATTAAAAAAGAAAAAGAAAAAGAAAAAAATATTTGTTTGAATTCTAAGTCCCCCAAGCAGTAACCACATCCTCTCTCTCCCCATCTGCTTTTCTTTAGCTACTCAGCCAGTGCAGCTCATATGAGCAGCGTTCACACTGGGAGTGAGAATCTGTCACTTGGCCATGATGAGGAAGCACTTCCTCTTGACCTTTCTTTTTGTGTGTTTTCATAATTTATGACCACAAAGTTTGTTCAGCTGCTAGGCTGGGGTCTGTGTGCCACCTTCCAGGCCTGTTATGTCTTAAATTTGGTGGACCAAGAATGGGCCTGATGAATATCGCAGAAAGCAGCCAGAACACTGAACATGGCCCTCCCCTTCCACCCATACACAGTTATAGGTTTTGGGAATAAGACAAAGGAAACCATCCCTCAGAGCTAGGCTGTGTGCTGGCCTTGACTGGTAGAGTGAGAGCATATGAAAAGCATTCTCACTGCCAGAATTTAAAGGCAGTATGCTATAGCATATTTACTGCTTCCTTAGAAATGGTTCAGTGGTGGAAAGGAGATGGGACCGTATCTGGGCCCTAGGTGCGTGTGTCCTGACGTCACAGCAAATCCTTCAAGAACAAGGGTCTGGTTCTGGGAAGGGAGGGCCTGCTGGAGGCAGAATCCCCTAAGCGGCCCCAACTTGCTCTAGGACCCTAGCATCCGGCCTGGGAGTAGCAATGCAGATGCTGGGGTTTGTATTTTTGGGACTGTCAGGGCTTTTTTTCACAGGTGTGAGACATCAGTTATAGATCTTGCACAAAACATTCCATAAGATGGACAGTACCCAGAAAAATTTTCTGTAACAGCAGCTTCCTTCCTTTGAAGTTGGGGCTTAATCCAGAGCTGGTGAGAGGCAATAGCAGAAGCCAGTGTCATTTTCCCACCTTGCAGTCTGTAAGTCTTCATCAGGTGATCACAGAATCACAGAATGGTTCAAGTTGGAAGACACCTTGAGATCATCAAGTCCAACTGCTCACATAGAACTGACAATACCACCACTACTGATAAGCCACTACTGCTAAACCACATCCCTCATCACTACATTCACATGTCTTTAAATACCTCCAGGGATGGTGACTCCACGACCTTCCTGGGCAACCTGTTCCAATGCCTGATAACCCTTTCACTGAAGAAGTATTTCCTAATACCTGCCCTAACCCTCCTATGGCACAGCTTGAAACATTCTCCTCTATTGCTGTCTCTTATTGCAAATGAGAAGAGACTGAATCCCCACCTCGCCCTAACCTGCTTTGAGGTAGTTGTAGAAGGTGATGAAGTCTCCCCTCAGCCTCCTCTTCTTAAGACTAAACAACCCCAGTTCCCTCAGCTGTTCCTCCTAAGACTTATGTTCAAGGCCCTTTGACAGCCTGGTTGCTGGATGGACTCCAGCACCTCAACATTATCCTTGTAGTGAGAGGTCCAAAACTGAACACAATATTTGAGGTTTGTCCTCACCATTGCCAAGTAGAGGGGGGACTATCACATCCCTGCTGTGTATTTATCCAGCAGTTGCTCCACAGTGTTGACCAGCTCCTTTAATGTCAAGCACCAGAACACAATGGACAAGCAAGGTAACACAGCAATATCCATTGGAGAAACAAAGTCAACCTGCCAAGGTAAACCTACAGTCATACCTTTGATTCTGCAACAGAAATAATGATCTGGTCAGGGATTTGAATTCAGGGCTCTCCGGCAACTTGAACTGGAATGGTCTTTAGGAGTATCAAGAAATATGAGCCTTGGGCTGTGCAGATTCCTGACTGAAGACCACCTTGCATTTGCCCCAGTTAGGGAGTAGATGATGTTTTGCAGCTGAGTTACCTAAAATTCTCCCATTATTTGCACTAATGAGAACTGATTTAGCTATCCTACTGCAACTAACTTTTGCTGGTGTTGCACTAATGTGTAGTAATGCAGTCAGATGAATTATCTCAAAGGTGACAAAATTAGAGGGCATATTTTTTCACAAAACTGTATGGGAACTTCACATCTTAGTTGGGAAAAAAGCTCCTTTAAGTTTTCACTTAGCTTTTCTTTCTTCCTTAATTTTTCTTTTTGCCCCCCCCCCCCGCCCCTTTCCCCCTTATAGTCATGTACTGTCTTACCATCTTCTTATGCAACAGTTTTAAATACACAAAGAAATAAAAGCATTCCTGAGATATCAAAAAATAGACAAGGTTGGAATCAAGCTATCCAGAAGTCATATGAAGCAAGATAAGTATTTCCCAAGGTTGATCTCATGGTTGTGGGTTTAATTACATCCAAATATTAATTTTGGGAGCTGCTGTGTATGTATATTGCCAGCATTTGTAGGGGAAGAGAGGAGTGCTGTTGCTCAGAGCTCATTTATCGGACAATGTGTGCGGAAACCCCACCATACAACATCTATTTTCCTCTCATGCAGGAAAATCACTTAAAGATCTGGCAAGTTTACCAAGATGCAAAGGAAGGGGTTACTGCAAATATCAAAGAAGGAGCTTACTGCATATATGAGACTACAGAGAAACATCTGGGAAGCTGGAGCTTGAAGGATGCAAGCAGCAGATCTAATCAATGTGGCATTGCTAAAAGCTGAGTGCCTGCCCAAACAATGACTTGTGTCTTCATTGATGTCAGAGGAGCTGCACTGGTATTAGCACCAAAGTAAAATATGTAGCTCATGTCTTTTGTTGATAGACCTACAGAAGGGTGGACTGTTAATCCAGAGAAAATGGCATTTTTTCAGGGGTGCAGTAGAGAGCATGAAAGCTTAGCAATGTCTGCACATGTTACCCCAGCACTGCCAACAGAATAAATCACTGTCACTCCCTCTGTGCAAGGTAACTTTCTTCCTTGTATATATTTTTGCTAAAAGATAATACAGGATGGAACAAAACCAAATCCTTGCATTCTTCTCTCTCCACATATTGATTCTATTACATGCATGAACAGGTAGAACAGTGCTTAGCAAGCTGGTCACACTTTGCACTTTGATGTGCTTATATAGGATCTAAGAAAACGTGGAACAGCTTTGACTGTAAGAGCTCCTTGTGTATTTCTAGGAATGCTGCTTCTGTTGTAAAATGCAGTCTTTCCAAGGAGGCCAAGTAAAAATATTTTTGATGGGGTGGGTCATTGACACACACATCTGTGATTAGAGCTTACCTGCTGCAATTTAAGCTTTTGAATAAAGTCTGTGGGGCACACGCTTAATTCGGGAAAATTAGTGAGTACTTTGGGAGATCTCCAGTGTCAAAAATACTTCTGACATGAAACTATTGTGCCATTGTTTTTGTTGTGAGATGTTTACTTGCCTAGTAAAATGCTCACTAAATTTCAAAATGAGATCAAGCTTCACAAATGAATAACATCCTGTAAACTTTTGCTTCTCACTGAGTCATCTTTTTTTCTTGTTTGTGTGTGTGTGTAGTAAGATCCTCTTTGATATTTGTAGTAAAACCAACAAAACTCAACTAATATTTAGCTCTTCTGAGTAATCTTCCCACATAAAAGGGAAGTTTTTTTTCTTGTGGTTTTTCAATAGATACTCAGCCTGTTTTGGTTAAGCACCTCTGTATGGTTTTTCTTTTAAGTATAAGGCTTTTTCATGAGCTTGCAGGTGGCTTAGAAAATGGTGCTCTGCTTTTAACTTTCTTTTTCTGGTCTATGATAAAAGAAGCTCTAGAATCTTTTCTAACTGGCTTTCCTATAACTAAGAAGAGGTTTGTGTGAGAAATAAAGAACTTCAAAGGCAAGAGGAAGTTAACTCAGGTGCATTACTGGCAGATTGTCTTAATACAGAAATTCCAGACCGTACTGCCAGTGGAAAAGTTTTCCCCTAATTTCCCTAATATAAATAAAACGAAACTACTTAAGCTCTGGGAAAAGTTGTCATGATGTTGAATTGACCTTAAAATTGCAGCTTGGGGAAGTTCATTTCTGTATAGGGATCAAGTGAGCTGCAAATTCTGGGATTTATTTAGTTAACTGTCTTAGCAGCAACCTGCATAATTTGGGAAGAAAAATGGAGCAAGTACATGAAACATCTTAAAGCTTCACAGAAACTTCTGTGGGGCCACACTGATTTTTTTTTTTTTTTTTTTTTTTTACCATGCTGCTCAGTGTCTGCTTACCTGCACTTGCATTTTTGTGTGCCTTGGAGATGTGTCTGACTTCCAGACTAAAGATATGTTTCTTAGTGCACAAAATCATTTATGTAGTTTATTTTCAAAGGAAAAGTCCTGGCAAAAGCATGCAAACCTCGATCGAGCTAGGACTGCACATTCACTCCCAAACTGTGAATTGGCAACTCATTGCTTGCCAACATACTTTCTTATAAGTATGGTCAGGATTTATATATGTTCTTTCTTTTATGATGTTGCATGTATTTGTACCTTCCCTATGTCTGTGAAATGGGTAGCTTTGTGTAACTTGTGTTTGGTTTTGGGTTGGGTTTTTTTTCCATGTTGTGAATTTTGTCTGTGAAATGATCCCAGGCGGAAGAACTATCCCTGTGACCTGCAGCCCTGGTCCTTCACCCTCTCAGAAGTTACAAAGCTGAGGAATATGAGAGCAGCAAGGAGCTAGTCACGCCTTGGTTCTTGTGAGTCCTCAGATGTCTTCAACGGATGGGTGTCCCTGAGGCAAAATGAAGTGACCTGCTGCAAAGCAGGGTACAGTCTTCAGGGTATGATAATGTAACAAAATCATTTAGACTGTCCTTGGCTTTCTCAGGACCTCTACCCCTCTCCCAGCACTCAGAGGAAGACCAAATTTCAGGGTGACACCACTTCAGTGCCTCCCATATGAAGGAGTAGGGGAAGCGAGGTCAGGGAATTTCTGCACTCACTGATCCGTGCAAGCATATTGTCCTGCTTGGCTGGTTGTATCCAACCCTCTTCTGCGGTTTCGTTTAAAGTCTACTGCTTCCATAGCTAGAAAGGTCTGTCCAGAGTACCACTGGAACAGATCAGGTCTATAGACAACCACTATTTGCCTGGCACTGTGGCAAGTAGTGCATTCTCCTGTGTGACTTTTGTCTATTAAAAGATGAGGGTTACCTGGTCTTGTTGCAGATATCCTCATGCTGTGGCCATTTGCAGGACTTTGAGCTAGGGACTTTAGCTGAAGCCATGGAAGATGTTGCTGGGGGTCATGTAAAATCAGTAGCACATGGTGCATTAACTGTGGGTGTCATCTACAGAGCCCGCATGACTTCAAGCAGTGAGTCCTCTGTTAGGATACACTGGGCTCAGTCATGTAGCTTTATTCTGCTGAATTATGCAAAACCACAACATTTCTTGTGCCACTCCCCCCCTGCTCCAAGTGTCGTTCAGAATAACTGCAGTGTTGGCACTTTGCTTCAGGATTATATTAGCTGTGCTTAGGGATGGTGGATGCCCATCAACAGCTTCCTGCTGTGTCAAATTAACATGCCTCCATGTAAATATAAAAGAAAGCAGCTGCATTAAGAAATAAACACTGCTTTTTCAAGTATTAAAAGAATACTAAAGAGATCAAGTACCTGTGCTTTTTACAAATTAGACAAAAAAACACAAAGTATTTTTTTCTGGCAAGATTCTGGCAAGATGCCCTTTACTTCACAATCTGTAGGGCCCTGAGATGTCAGCTGGCAATTTGCCATGGTCATAAAGTTTGACTTGTCCTTCTTATTTTGTAGGATTTCTTGGTTTCACAGATGACTGGTAAAAAGAAAAGTACTTTGCTTTGAAAACTAAAAGGAAACCTGGTCTTCTGGGGAGTTGCCTTCAGGGTGTTGCATATTTTCAGACATACAACTAGGAAGAAATTAATTTTTCTGTAGTTAGTAGCATAAGTCAAGTTTTCAATGACCTGAATGTCAGAGTTCTGTCTTAGAAAAAATGCTTCATTAATCAGCATTTTCAAAGACAAAAAATTCAAAGATTATGCCTGGTTCTGTTATTGAATTAATTGTCTGGAATGAAGTTTGAAGCAACAGTATTTTAATACTTTATTCCAGGGGCTAACTCACTACCTTCAATATCAAGGAGACAAATCTTACTCTTTCAAGGAGTACATTTAAATCTTTGGATCTGTGGATTGTTCATGTCAAAGAACATCTGTGGCAGAAGAAAGGAAACCCTGTTTGCTTTGTGCCTTCAGAAGGCAACAATTAAATTTGAGTAAAATGAATTCATGAAGCGTGCCTAGCGTCTCTGAGAACTGATTCTCTACTGTTAGTTCTTACCAGTGCATTCTATCAATGTAATACTTATTAATTTATTAATACAGTATTAGGGTCATAGAATCAACCAGGTTAGAAGAGACCTCCATGATCCAAGTCCAACCTATCATCCAGCCCTATCCAGTCAATTAGACCATGGCACTAAGTGCCTCATCCAGTCTTTTCTTGAAGATCTCCAGGGATGGCAACTCCACCACCTCCTTGGGCAGCCCATTCCAATGGCCAATCACTCTCTCTGTGAAGAATTTCTTCCTAATATCCAGCCTGAACCTCCCATGGCACAACTTGAGACTGCGTCCTCTTGTTCTGCTGCTGGTTGCCTGAGAGAACAGACTGACCCCCACCTGGCTACAATCTCCCATCAGGTAGTTGCAGACAGCAATGACGTCTGCCCTGAGCCTCCTCTTCTCCAGGCTAAGCAACCTCAGCTCCCTCAGCTTCTCCTCTGTGACCTTTGTGACCCTGCGATCAGTGCTTTGTAAATATAGCATTCCCTTTCGCTTTTACCAGCTGTGGCTATTTTCTTCTTAGTGAGGGAGGGGAAGCTGGGCCTTTCCTTTCAATCCACCACATTCCTTATAGGGCTTGTGCTCCAAACCCCTCACCAGCTTTGTTGCCCTTCTCTGGACACCTACCAGCAACCACTCTCTTGAATTGAGGGGTGCAGAACTGGACACAGGACTGAAGGTGTGGCCTAACCAGTGCTGAGTACAGGGGAAGAATAACCTCCCTTGTCCTGCTGGCCATACTGTTCCTGATACAGGCCAGGATTCTGTTGGCCTTCTTGGCCACCTGGGCACACTGCTGGCTCATGTTCAGCCTACTATCAAGCAGCACCCCCAGGTCCCTTTCTGCCTGGCTGTTCTCCAGCCACTCTGACTGCAGCCTGTAGCACTGCATAAGGTTGCTGTTGCCAAAATGTAGAACCCTGCACTTAGCTTTATTAAATCTCACCCCATTGGCCTCTGTCCACCCAACCAGCCTGTCAAGGTCTGTCTGCAGGGCCCTCCTACCCTCCAACAGATCAACACCTTCTCTAACTTGGTGCTATTTGCAAACATACTGATGATGGACTCAATCCCCTCATCCTGATCATCAATAAAGATATTGAACAGGATGGGGCCCACCACTGATCCCTGGGGGACACCACTAGTGCATTAGCAAACACATGGTTAAGATCACATGATCACAGATCACAGGATGTTAAGGGTTGAAAGGGACCTCTGGAGATGATTGAGTCCTGCCACAGCAGGACCATAGAATCTAACACAGGTCACAGAGGAATACATCCAGAAAGGTCCTGAAAGTCTCCAGAGAAGGAGAGTCCACAGGCTCTCTGGGGAGCCTGTTCCAGTGCTCTGTGACCCTCACAGTAAAGTTCCTCCTCATGTTGAGGTGGAACCTCCTCTGGTGTAGTTTATATCCATTGCCCCTTGTTCTATCACAGGGTGCAAGTGAGAAGAGCCCATCTCCTCCCTCAGATATTTATAAACATTTCTTAAATCCCATCTCAGCCTTCTCTTCTCTAGACCAAAAAAGCCCCAGGGCTCTCAGCCTCTCCTCATAAGGCAGTGGTCCAGTCCCTTAATCATCCTCTCTCCAGCAGATCCCTGTCCTTCTTGAACTGGGGAGCCCAAAACTGGACACAATATTCCTGGTGAAGTCTCACCAGGGCAGAATAGAGGGGGAGGAGAACCTCCCTTGATCTGCTGGACACACTCCTCTTAATGCACCCCAGGATACCATTTGCCTTCTTGGCCATAAGGGCACATGGATAATTTATTATTCACCAGAACTCCCAGGTCCTACTCCACAGGGCTGCTCTCCTGCAGATCACCTCCTAACCTGTACTGGTGCAGTTTATTATTCCTCCCCACATGCAGGACCCTGCACTTATCCTTGTTGAACCTCATGAGGTTTCTCTTTGCCCAGGTCTCCACTCTGTCCAAGTCTCACTTTCAATTGTAAATCCCATCACACTTTCTCTTAAAGGATTTGGTTGCTTCTCATTCCTTATGCTTTAAGGGAAAGTTGATACTGTCACACTTCAGGTATTGGAAATTAGAATGCTAGCATCTGTGTGTTAATGGGACTTTCAAGGCACCTGAGCTTTTTCAATATATATATACTGAATGTACAGCCACCTACTAAGAAAGAACAGTTTTAAAAAGCAGGGAGAGAAAATGTATCCCATGTTAATGGTAATTCTTCAAAAGGCTAGAGTAGTATCCAAATGAAGCAAATGAGAAGATCATAAACTCTGGAAGATTAGGTGTGTGAACACAGCTTGACTGTCCAAAAATATTTTAAGGAATAGCTAACAGAAGTAATAAATCTTTCTTCAAAAGTATTAAGGACAGGAAGCCTACCCAAGAGTTTGTAAGTCCAATAGATGATACAGGTATCAAACATTCACTTATGCAAGATAAAGCATTCAAACGTTCACTTAGGCAAGGTAAAGAACAACTGAGTAGTCATTTCAGAGCAGAAGGACCCAGAGAGATTCCCATTTTGGGGCTTTTCTTCATGAGTGGGTCGTCAGAAGATTAGCCCCAAACTGAACTGGTTAAAAAATTATAGTGCAGTAAATGAAAAGTAGCACAGTGCTAGAAGCAGATGGTATTAAGAGTTTTAGAGGATTTTGGGGGTGAAATGTCTGAGTGATTAACATTGCTGTGTAACCCCTTTTTTTACACTGCTTTGATAGCTGGTAAAAGTGACACCAGACTTTAAAATGCTTTCCACCTTGGGCATATAAGAATAATGTCCATAGTAGGAAAATTCGTAGGAATGTTAAGAAGAGATAGTGAATACAGAGATTAAAATTATGTGTTTGGAGAGAGTTAATAGTAGCTTGTGTAAAAGGATGTCACATCACTAACCAGTTTGTTCTTTGAGGTAGTTTCCCAAAGCATGCTAGTTGTGAGAAACCATTTAATGCAGTCTACCTGGATTTCTGAAAGGTTTTTGGCAAGGTTTCTTTACCAAAGACTTTAAAGTATGCTAGAAAAATAGTCTAGGTGTACAAGAGAAGGCACAGAATAATAAGCTGAAAGGTAGAAAGTGACACAAAAGGTACAAGGGGAATAGTCAGCTTTCATGTTCAAGCAGGAACAGCCACGGAGCTCCGCAAGGGTCTGTGCTACACGTGGGATATCTATATTTAGTAGTACTAATGATCATTCTTGAAAAAATAATAACCACAAGTAGGAAGAAAATATTGATGAAGCCTTCTAACTCCAGCTCTAAGAGACATAATGATCACACTCTCATCCTTCTGGGGGATTTTTACTCACCCCTGTTGGAAAAGTATCATGGCTAGCTGTAGGCAATGCAGGGGATTCCTAGAGTGCCTAGGTGACAACTCCTTAAGACAAGAAATTAACACAAATGCATGTGAAGTCATCAGGGATGTTGAAGTTGAAGGCAGCCTGGGCTGTAGTGATCATGCACTAGTGCAGTTCACTGTCTTAAGGGGTATGAAGCCTATAAGAAGCACAGATAGGACTCTAAATTTTAGGAATGCAAACTTCCAGCTCTTCAAGGAGTTAGTAAATAGGACTGTGTGAGAAATGGCCTTCAGGAACAAGGGGGCAGAACAGAGCGGGCAGATCTTTAGGGATGCTCTCTCTAGAGCGCAAAAGATCTCAATCCCTGCATGTAAGGAATTGGGCAAGGAAGGCAATAGATCACTATGGTTCAGCCATGATCTGCTGGTCAAACTAAAGGGCAAGTTGAGACTACACAGGAAATGGAAGAAGGGACAGGCATCCTGAGAAGAGTATAGGGATGTTGCCTGTTAGTGTAGGGATGAAGTCAGGAAGGCCATGGCACACCTGGAACTGAACCTGGCAAGGGACGTAAGGGAAAACATGAAATGCTTCTACAGGTACATTAACAAGAAAAGGAAGATAAAGAAAGCATCCTCCCTGTTGAGCAACAGTGGGGAACTTGTATCAATGAATGGGGAGAAGGCTGAGATTCTCAACAACTATTTCACCTCAGTCTTCACTGGCAAGCCCTCTCCTCATGGCTCTCATTTTGATGGCCCACAAGTTGGAGACCAAGGTGACATGGTTCCTCCCACTGTAAGTGAAGACAAGGTGTATGATCAACTGAGGAACCTGAAGATATACAAATCCATGGGGCCCGGTGAAATGCATCCCAGGGTCCTGAGGGAACTGGTTAGTGTGGTAGCCAGGCATTCTCTATGATATTTGAAAAGTCCTGGCAGTCAGGTGAGGTCCCTGGGGACTGAAAGAAAGGAAACAGCACACCCGTTTTTAAAAAGGATAGAAAGGAGGACCCTGGGAACTACCAATCCATCAGCCTCACCTCTGTGCCTGGCATGATCATGGAACAGATCCCTCTAGATGCCAGGCTGAGGCACATGGAGGACAGGAAGGTGATTCAAGACAGCCAGCATGGCTTTACCAGGGGCAGGTCCTGCCTGACTAACCTTGTGGCTTTCTATGACAGAGTGACTATGTCAGTAGATAAGGGACAACCTATGGCTGTGATCTCTCTGGACTTCTGTAAGGCCTTTGACATGGTTCCACACAACATCCTGCTTGCCAAGTTGGAGACATACGGATTTGATGGGTGGACTGTACAGTGGATAAGGAATTGGCTGGATGGTCACATCCGGATGACAGTGCTCAATGGCTTGAAGTCCAGATGGAGAGGAGTGACAAGTGGTGTCCCTCAGGGGTCTGTACTGGGACCTGTGCTGTTTAATATTTCTATCAATGATACAGATATTGGGAGTGGGTGCACCACCAGCAAGCTTGTAGATGACACCAAGCTTGTGGTGTTGTCAATACACCAGAGGGACAGGATGTCATCCAGAGGGACCTGGACAAGCTGTAGAGATGGGCCCAGGTGAACCTCATGAGGTTCAACAGGAGCAAGTGCAGGGCTCTGCACCTGGGCCAGAGCAATCCTCACTATCAATAGAGACTGGGGGATGAGGTGTTAGAAAGCAGCCCTCTAGAAAAGGAATTGGGGGTGCCGATGGATGAGAAGCTGGACATAAGAAGGCAGTGTGTGCTTGCAGCCCAGAATGCAAATCACATCTTGGACTGCATCAAAAGAAGCATTGCCAGCAGATTGAAAGAGGTGATTCTGCCACTTTGCTCTGCTCTGGTGAGATTTCACCTGGAGTACTGCATTTACATCTGGATCCCTCAGTAGAGGAAGATCATGGACCTGATAGAGCAGGTCCAGAGGAGGGTCATGAAAATGATTATTGGGTTGGAGCACCTCTGCTACAAAGACAGGCTGAGGGAGCTGGGCTGTCCCCTTCCAGTACCTGAAGGATGGAGAGAGACTGTTTACAAAGGCCTGTGGTGACAGGACAAAGGGCAATGGCTTCAGTCTCAAGCTGTGCCAGGGGAGGTTTAGGCTGGAGGTTAGGAAGAAGTTCTACGCAGAGAGAGTGATTGCCCATTGGAATGGGCTGCCTGGGGAGGTGGTGGAGTCACCATCATTGGAGGTGTTCAGGAGGAGACTTGATGCGGTGCTTGGTGCCATGGGTTAGTTGTTTAGGTGGGTTGGATTGGTTGATGGGTTGCACACGATGATCTTGAAGGTCTCTTCCAACCTGGCCTATTCTATTCTATTCTATTCTATTCTATTCTATTCTATTCTATTCTATTCTATTCTAACTAGAGAAGAGCAAATTTAGATTGGATGATAGGAACAGGTTCTTTACCATGAGGGTGGTGGAACACTGGAACAAGTTGCCCTGGGTGTGTTTGGGGACCCATCCCTGGATATACTCAAGGTGAGGCTCAACAGGGCAACCTGATCTAGTTGAGGATGCCCCTCTTTACTGCAGGGTGGGTTGGACTAGATGACCTTCAGAAGTCCCTTCCAACCCAGGCCATTCTATGGTTCTCTAATTCTCTTATTCTGGGACATGAAATTCTGATTTTACTTACTACTACTATTTCTACTATGTTAAGTTTGAAGGAAGCCCTTCATTGCAATTCTAGGGAGCTTCAACTAACTTAAATATCTAAATTAGATGTCTAAAGATGCTATGAACTTTCACTAAGCTTCTCAATATAAGCTTTCAAGTGTTGAGTGCTTTAAAGGTGACACTTAAAAAGGCTCCTTTAATCTCTGTAAAAATGCTTGCTTAATGTAAGAGGTGTAGCTATACCCTCATCTGTGGATCATCAAACATGTACCCAAGTTTAAAGTGAAAAGGCACTCTACAGGTTCCTGATGTCACTGCATAGCACACAATTTATTTAGCAGTCAAGTGGAGTAATTTTAGGCCATTATACAGCACCACGCATATATTCAAATGTGTTATTTTACTTTAGTTGGTAATAAAAGATTTTATGAAGCTTTGAGCAAACAATTAAGACATGAAGCCAAAGGAAGAGGGAATGATCAATCTGGCAATGTGAGTACTAGATTTGTTCTCTACATTAGAATGTTCCCTGTGTCCCTTGAGTTTAATAGCACAGACTGGATCACTGTGGTACCAACCACAGTGCTTTCCCATGGGGACTTTGATAGCTGAAATTGTGGTTTGTGCCAAAGAACCTACTTGTTTCACCCTAGGTGTCTGCAATGACAGTTTGAATTGCACTTTGATTCAAAGTTTCTGTCTCTGTTCTTAATTGTTGTTGGTGAGGTGGTTTGCTTTGTGATACCTCCAGATGGACACTGTCGAGTCATTGTGGCAAGTCATAGCATCATGCTATAAAAACTGCTTTGCTGGATTATGATGTAATTACTTCTTGTTTTGAACATTTTGAACAGAGAGCTTCAGAAAAATTTTTCTTGGGATTTCATGAAGACCTGAGAAAGCAGAAGTGCCCTGGAAGTTCTGAGCCAAATGAAGGGTTGGCTCAATTCAGTCCATGCTGTTCAGTGTGAAAACTTGAGTGCTCTGCCCAGTGTCCTCAATGACAGCAGAGATGCGGCTTGACATGACCCTGCTCTGAAAGCAGGGTAGTGAGTCATCCTTTGATGTTCTGATAGATTGATGGTATCAGACTTTGCAGAGAAGGAGGCCGTAAGTAGTTCTCATAGGCAAAGATGAACTTATGTGGTCAGTTGTGCCACTGCACAGAGCAAATGCAATTCACCCATAAAAAGGTCAGAGCTATGGGATGAGGTGGGAAGGTAGCTGATTGGAAAGAGGCTGAAGCAGCTATGGAGAAAGCTAGCAGCTAACACCCCAGCCTCCAGTGATTACTTCACATTGCTTCAGGATTTTCCATTCCAGAGGTGAATGCCTTCCTAGTTGTATCATGGGTGCATTATCAAAACACATTTTTAGTGCTTTTTGGTGATATTGCAGGTTCTCACACTATTTTGATAACTCTTTAATTTTTATGTTAGCCTTTTCAAGCAGAGATTTTCTGTAATGAAAGTACAGAGTTATTCTTTTGTGAGGCTTCTAGCTTCTGCATAGGTATCTTTTTATAGACAGATATAAAGGGATTTCAGCCTTTATCTGACTGGAGGAAAATCAAGCCTAAAAGTCAGTGTGATGATGCTGTAACAAGTTTGATTTGTTTTATGATGTAGTATTAGTGTGTGAGGGTGAAAAACACTGGGAATGTTAGTTTGAATCACGAAAGAGTTGAAACAAGTGTAGGCTAGTATAGTGCAACAGAGGTGTTGATAGAACTGAAAGTTTGTGCTTATGCACAGAAATATATTGCACATATTTTTATAACAGTAGCTATGGTATTTACAAAATTCTAACCATGTTTAAAATAGGTGTTGTGTTTGAAGTAAAGCACACAATGAAACAAACTATCCCAGTAGAACCACAAATATTAATATTGAAATTATATGCTCATTGGCTAGGTGACACACAGCAGTTACAATGGACATATTCATGGCATGAAGAAGCTGAGTAACAATCATAATTTTTCCTATAGAAACTTTACTTATATAGAAAATGGGTTCATTGGCTTTACAGAGTGTCCAGCACATGGAGAATGGCAGTGCTTGTTTATAGAAGGTTAAAGAGACAGATGCTAAGAACTACCTGACAGAAATGAAATGGAAAACTATTTGCAAACTTTCATTTCAGAATACAGAATACAGAATTAACCAGGTTGGAAAAGACCTTCAAGATCATCAAGTGCAACCTATCACCCAACACCATCTAAACAACTAAACCATGTCACTAAGTGCCTCATCCAGTCTCTTTCTAAACACCTCCAGTGATGGTGACTCCACCACCTCCCCGCGCAGCCCATTCCAATGGCAAATCACTCTTTCTCTGAAGAACTTCTTCCTAACATCCAGCCTAAACCTTCCCTAGCACAACTTGAGACTGTGTCTTCTTGTTCTGGTGCTGATTGCCTGGGAGAACAGACCAACCCTCACCTGGCTACAACCTCCCTTCAGGTAGTTGTAGATGGCAATAAGGTCTCCCCTGACTCTCCTCTTCTCCAGGCTAAGCAACCCCAGCTCCCCCACCCTCTCCTCACAGGGCTGTGCTCCAAACCCCTCACCAGCTTTTTTGGACTTCTCTGGACACGTTCCAGCAACTCAACATCTTTCCTAAACTGAGGGGCCCAGAACTGGACACAGGACTCAAGGTGTGGCCTAACCAGTGCTGAGTACAGGGGCACAATGGCTTCCCTGCTCCTGCTGGCCACACTATTCCTGATACAGGCCAGGAAGAATCTCAAGATATTTTGGCGGTGCCAAGCAGCCTGTAATTATTGCATAAGCCATTTAATCATATACACTACAGAATTTAGTACACTTTAAATTGAGAAGAGAAAGTGCAAAACTTTCTAGTTCTCTGAGCAATAGGTTCAGTTAATATTTCCACCATACATTATTTCACAAGCATGTGACTGCCTTTTAAATTTTTCCCCATGTTGATCTAATTCAAGAGCCATTGAACCAAAATGGTACTTCTGACATCACTTTGTTGAATGTTTAAATCAGTGCTGATTATTTTTGAACACCCCACCTTTAGTGGCTCATTTTACATTCATTTCACCCATTAGAATGACAATAAGAATCTTCCTGTGAGGGAAATAAATACATATGGTGAGGTTTAATTAACATTGAGGATGTCTTGTGATCACCTGTCCAAAAATTCTTGCCAAGTTTGATAGGAGGAAGTTAAATTACTTTGAGGTGTAACATTAGTGACTCACTAAATGGCAGCCTCAGGAGTTCATGGGGCAGTATGATTTAGTAATGACATAGTTATGAGAATTGCTTCACAGAGAGAGTTATTTACACCAGGGGAAAGGGTGCAAACCTGAAGAAAAGAAGATAGCAAAAAGCCATGAAAACAAAGGCCCAAAGTAATCAATCCTCTAAAATAATTTTCCAAAAATTACTCAGAGTTAGTGGCATACTTGGAATTAATGTTATGTTCAGCCTTTCCTCTGTAAGTTATCTATTTACTTCATCTGGGATTTAGAATCTAGTTTCTAGTATGGAGTTAGATGAATATATGAGCACACGTAGGGAGGAGATGGAAAAATCACCTTAGGTGACATCCTGACAAACAGCTCAATTGCTTAATTGTGAAAATGTTATGCAGTGTCTTTCATGCGGTATGAAATATTATTGACTCACTAATGAGATAATTGGATGTTTAGTCTATTGAATTTACCTGCCTCTGTGGGGAACTGAGGTTGTGGAAGACAACTTACACTTGTCACACTGAGTGGGGGAGGTGCTACACATGCTAGTATGGCTGCTGTTTTAATGAGCTGCTGCGATTTGGCACACAACAGGTTCAGTGTTCAGAAAATTAAAACAAGAAACATGTTACTGGCCAATTAATATATTGCTGTCCTATATGGATTCTGCCTTTAGAAAATACCACGGAAACCAGATAGTGTACATGCAGTGTAACTGTGAGACAAAATCACAGAATTGTTACAGCTGGAAAAGACCAGTAAGATCATCAAGTCCAACTGTAACCCAACTATCATGATCTCTAAACTATATCCTAAAGCACTGCATGTACACACTTCTTGAATGCCTCCAGGGATGGAGACTACAACACTTCCCTGGGCAGCCTGTTGCAATGCCTCACCACTCTCTCAGTAAAGAAATGTTTCCTAATATCCAATCTAAACCTCCCCTGGCACAACTGAATACCATTTCCTCTTCTTCTGTCTCTAGTTACTTGAGAGAAAAGACCAGCACCAGCATCACTAGAATCTCTTTCCAGGTGCTTGTGCAGAGCAAGAAGATCTTCCCATAGCCTTCTTGACTCCGGAGTAAAGAACCGCAGTTCCCTCAGACACTCCTCATATGGCATGCCTTTCAAACCCCTCACTAGCTTCACTGCTCTTTTCTGGACACACTCTAGGACCTCAATGACTTTCTTATACTGTGGTGTCCAGAACTGAACACAGTACTCAAGTTGTGGCCTCACTGGTGCTGAAAATAAATAAAACAATAACCAACCAAAGAAAGAAATGATAATTAAAAAATAAATCAAAATGATGCTAAGGGGAAAAAAAAGTTATTTTAGTGTGTTCTTTATGTAATTTTTTTGGGTTTTGATTTTCATTATTTAAGAAGTTTCTTGGCAAATTTCCTCAGCATGGCCATCACGTCATTCTCAAACTCAGCTGGTGTGGGCTTGGCTTCTGTGGCCCAAGACTTGATGTCCCAGTCATTGCTGGGCTTGTTGATGAGCCAGACATAGAGCTGCTGCTCACTCATCTTTGCAAAGAGGCTAAGCAGGATGCAGCAGTTCTGCAGCATCCCCCTTTCATGACTCTCATACAACGGAGACCACTGCGAAACAAAAAAGCAATTTAGAGAGCTGTGGTCTTGCCATGTCTCTGCACACTGCTGCTTAGCAATGATGTTAAAATACTTTCAGAATAGCTGTCTGAGCTTTGCCTTTATTCTGGTCACTTCTGTGTCTGTGTGTGAAACAAGTACTGTTCACTGTGTGTGAAACAAGTACTTGTTTCTTAAAGGCCCATTCTTGATCAAATGCAATTGAGGCACAGAGGACTGACTGGATTCCTGCTAAGTGAAAAACGATTGCAGGGAAGAATATTGATCCTGCTTCTTGGTAAAGAGCCCCAGGCTGTAGTTTCAGCTGTAGCTGCACTCTCTTCTGTGCTAGAAAGCTGGTGTGGCTCCAGAAGAGATCAGGTCAGGTATGTACATCAGCTAGGTATGACCCATGCAAATCCCTCAGTCTTTTGGCTGTGAATTTGAATGAAGGTGACACTGTAAGTACTGGTTGCCTAATATCTGTGTGAACTCCTCATTGAATAAGTAGTGAGGTCCTGGTAGTGCAGAAAACTGAGATTTTCATGTGCCTTTGCCAACCCTTAATAATTTCATGGTTGATAATTTTGTGTCAGGTCTCATTGACAGGGCTTTAAACTAGATTTGAAGGGGGAAGGGGATGAAACCAGTCTCCCTAGACAGGAGTCTGAGGGTGGCAAGCTGCAGTCAGGGGTGAAACCCACAGCCCAGCTGAAGTGCATGTACACTAATGCACACAGCATGGGTAACAAACAAGAGGAGCTGGAAGATGTGTTACGACAGGAAAGTTGTGATGTAGTTGCCATCACAGAAATGTGGTGGGATGACTCACATGACTGGAGCATTGTAATTGACAGCTGCAGGCTCTTCAGGAGAGACAGATGAGGGAGAAGGGGTGGAGGGGTGGCCCTGTACATCAGGGAGGCTCTAGATGCCATGGAACTAGAGATGAAGGATGATCAAGCTGAGTGCCTGTGGGTGAGAACTAGAGGGAAGGCCAACAAGACTGACATCCTGGTTGGAGTCTGTTACAGACCACCCAACCAGGATGGATAGGTTGAAGAATTATTTTATAGGCAGCCAGAGGCTGTCTCAAGATCACCAGGCCTTGTTCTTATGGGTGATTTTAACCTGCCTGATATCTGCTGGGAGCTCAACACAGCAGAGAGGAGGCAGTCTAGAAAGTTCTTAGAGTGTACAGAGGATAGCTTCTTATCCCAGCTGCTGTGTGAGCCTACCAGGAGTAAGGCTTTGCTTGACCTTCTTTTTACAAACAGAGAAGGGCTGGTGGGAGATGTGGTGGTTGGAGGCTGTCTGGGGTCCAGTGACCATGAGATAATTGAGTTTTCAACATGAAGTCAAGCTAAGAGGGGCAGCAACAAAACCTCCACTCTGGACTTCTGGAGGGCGGACTTCAGGTTACTCAAGGAACTAACTCAGAATGTAACTTGGGAAACAGCCCTTAAAAACAAAGGGGTCCAGGAGGGCTGGGCATACTTCAAGAAAGTAATTTTGAAGGCACAGGAACAGGCTGTGCCAGTGTGCTGGAAGATGAGCCGCTGGGGAAGACGGCCAGCCTGGATGGGTGATGAGCTTCTGGGTGAATTAAGGGGAAAAAAGAGGAAGAAAGGTGAGGTAACCCATGAAATGTTTAAGGATGTTGCTAAGTCATGCAGGAAAAAAAGTGCATTTGGAGCTTAGACTGGCCTCTGCTGTGAAGGACAACAAAAAATCCTTCTAAAAATATATTAATAGCAAGAGGAGAGGCAAGGACAACCTCCACTCCTGGGTGGACATGGAGGGGAATATTGTAACAGAAGATCTGTTAGAGGGTAGGAGAGCTGTGCAGGGGGACCTTGACAAGCTGGACAGATGGGCAGAGTCCAACAGCATGATATTTATCACATCTGAATGTCAGGTTCTACACAACAACCCCATGCAGTGCTACAGGCTGGGGTCAGTGGTTGGAGAGCAGCCATGCAGAGAGGGACCTGGGAGTACTGCTTGACAGCTGGCTGAACACGAGCCTGCAGTGTGCCCACATGGACAAGAAGGCCAATGGCATCCTGGTCTGTGTCAGGAATAGTGTGGCCAGCAGGGGCAGGGAGGTCATTCTGTCCCTGTACTCAGCACTGATTAGGCCACTCCTTAAGTCCTGTATCCAGTTCTGGGCCCCTCAGTTTAGGAAAGATGTTGAGTTGCTGGAACGTGTCCAGAGAAAGACGACAAAGCTGGTGAGGGATTTGGAACACAAGCCTTATGAGGAGAGGCTGAGGGAGCTGAGGTTGCTTAGCCTGGAGAGGAGGAGGCTCAGAAGAGACCTTCTTGCTCTCTACAACTACCTGAATGGAAGTTGTAGCCGTGTGGGGGTTGGTCTGTTCTCCTAGGTAACCAGCACCAGAACAAGAGAATAGAGTAGAATAGAATAGAATAGAATAGAATAGAATAGAACAGAATGGAATAGAATAGAATAAACCAGGTTAGAAGAGACCTCCATGATCCAAGTCCAACCTATAATCCAACACCACCTAAACAACTAAACCATGCAACCAAGTACTGTATCGAGTCTCCTCCTGAACACCTCCAATGATGGTGACTCCACTACCTCCTCGGGCAGCCCATTCCAATGGCCAATCATTCTCTCTGTGTAGAACTTCCTCCTAACCTCCAGCTGAAACCTCCCCTGGCACAGCTTGAGACCGTGTCCTCTTGTTCTGGTGCTGGTTGCCTGGGAGAAGAGACCAACCTCCACTTGTCTACACCTTCCCTTAAGGCAGTTGTAGAGAGCAATAAGGTCACCCCTGAGTCTCATCTTCTCCAGGCTTGCTCCAGGTTGCACTTGATCTTGAAGGTCTTTTCCAACCTGGTTAATTCTATTGTATTTTACTTCTATTCTATTCTATTCTATTCTATTCTATTCTATTCTATTCTATTCTATTCTATTCTATTCTATTCTGAATTTATTATGCCCTCACACAAAGAGGTTCTGAATCTTGTTTCAGCTCCTGTGTAATTGCTGTGAATTTAATTACTTACTTGTTTTAATAAAATATGTCAGCAGATAACTATTATATGCAATGCAAATGACTCAATCAGAGAGCAACATTTTTTCTTCTAGTGTTTAATCAGATTTCTGATGAGATCTGTGTGCATAAAAGACGTCTTTCTATAGCAACTCTCTGCAAGAGGCAGAAGAGGAGTAATTGAATTTCAGACACAGTGATTAACCACAGCCAAGTACACTGAAAAAAAGTATGCTCTGCCAAACACTGATGCAAGATTTGCATGAAATTGCAGTTCTCACAGCAGTCAGAACAGGATGGTATGTAATTTGATAGCTGAAATTCTGAGAAAGGGAATACAAAACTGGGCTTATTCTGTTATTGTAAACCTACCTAATGGCTGTTTTCCTTTCTTTTGTGTCCTCCTGCACATGTACACATATAAGATATGAGACAGTAAGAGACAAGGTATTTTGCAGTTCATGGACTGGTATGTCATGCTGTGCTAAATACCACACTTCTGTCCTATTACCTTACAGATTTACTGAAAACCTTTCCAAATCTGTTAACAATCGAGTGAAATGTCTAGCATGTATCTGGCTGGTGTGCCTGACCTTGTCAAAGCAAGAAATGCTTATTAAAACACTTAATGGCAAAACCTGAGGTAGCTCTTCTTGGAGCTAGAAGGGTCCAAGGAGCAGTTGTAGCTGAGGGGCACTTTCTCCTTGAGACAGGGAGCACATTCAGTGTTGTGTGGTGGGGCTGAACCCTGAATATACATTTGTCTGGGTCTTCCCAGGTGCCTATATTCGCTCATGGTATTTTGTGTTATTGCTGTCCTAATTTCATCAAAAGCCCCGATGAGAAGAAAAGCAGAAACTGGTATCATATTAAATAGGATTTCATTGCTGGGCCATTTTAATATTGCTGTAGGGATTGTAAACTTAAGATTGCCTAATTGAATTCTTCCCACAGCTAACTCTAAAACATTTATGCAAGTAAAGTGGCCTTAATTCAGCAGACATTTCTTCTGGGTCAGAGGTTGCTTCAGTAAGTTTGCTGTGTATGGTACTACTGATTATTTATTGTGCCAGTGTTTCATCCCCATGAAAGTGTTTATGGGAATCACAGCAGGATACCTGCCCACAACAGTGAAATGGGACTCACGGTACCTGCCATTGCTTGTTCGTTGTCCTGTCTTACAGGCTGCAGAGAATTGAAAGTACATCAGGCAGGACTGTGACTATGCTTTTGCTGCTCCCCAGCTGGCTGTCTCTAAATATGCATATTTATTATGTTGGACTTCTTAATGAACAGAGCTCTATTTTTGTGTCTGTAGTATAGCAATATTCTGATCCAGTTCTAAATATTAAAATCATGACACTAGAAAGAGGGTTTCTTACTGCTGTGGTTTGGCCCTGGCTGGGGACCCGATGCCCACCGAAGCTGCTATATCACTCCCCTTCTTAGACAGACAGGGGAGAGGGAAAATGTAGCAAAAGGCCCATGAGTCAAGACAGAAGAAATTTAGTAGGGTGAAAAGCAAAAGTAAAGGTTGTACGCAGAAGCAAGAGCAAACAAAGATGTTATTCTCTACTTCCTATCAGCAGATGATGTTCAGTCACTCCTCAGGAAGCAGGGCTTCAATATGCACAGCAGTTGCTCTGGAGAACAAACACCGTCCTAAACCCATCACACCCCTATACTTCCTCCTCTCACTTAGCTTTTATGTCTGAGCTGATGTCATATAGTATGGAATATTCCTTTGGTCGGTTTGGGTCATCTGCCCTAGCTATGTTCCCTCCCAAAATCTTACTCAGACTACTGTTGGGGGTTGAAAGTTGGAAAGCTTATAGAGTTTTAGCCACTTGAAACAATTGCATCTTGGGAATTTGCTATACTTACCTTAAAAATGTTCTCTTTCCTTTTATTCCTTGATACGTGAAAGCAATAAATGATGTCGTACTGTCTTGGCTGCCCTGTTACTGTTCAGAGAGGAGGCATGTTCTATCTTGCTAGCAGGCAGTCTGGAAGCTTCAAGGGGAGCAGGTTCCATGATTCTTTGGTCACTCTTAGGGGTTTGAAATTATTAATCTTTAGAACTTAAAAGGAAATGTTCATAACTTAATGGATTTAAGTTTTATTGTACAATAGATAAAATTAAATGTATGTGTAGAGTTTTTCTTCCAGAAGAGAGAGAGGGTCATTAGAAAAGCTTGTTTTCAAAACAGCTGGCAGCGGTGTTTTCTGCTCTGAGTTAAAAATAAACAAAATCATAAGAAATTTCATAGGCAACACTGTATTAATATAAAAAGGATTATAATTTAAAAAATCTTCAAGGTGCCTTGCTTAGTGATCAGTCATCACCCAGGTACTGTGCATGAACAATAAATGTCAAATGAATAGTTTCCTTTGAAGCAGAGCTGAGAAACTTTGTGAGATATTTTGTGAAAGATGTTGATGAGTCATTCTATAGGCAGCTTAAGGTTGTCTCAAGATCGCCTGACCCTGTTCTCATGGGTGACTTCAACCTGCCTGACATCTGCTGGGATCTCAGCACAGCAGAGAGGAGGCAGTCTAGGAGGTTCTTAGAGTGCATGGAGGACAGCTTCTTATCCCAGGTGTTGTGCGAGCCTACCAGGAGTAAGACTATGCTTGAGCTCCTCTTCACCAACAGGGAAGGGCTGGTGGGTGATGTGGTGGTCGGAGGCTGTTTAGGGGCCAGTGACCATGAGATAATTGAATTCTCAGTATTCGGGCAAGCTAAGAGGGGCAGCAAGAAGACCTCCACTCTGGACTCCCGGAGGGTGGACTTCAGGTTACTCAAGGAACTAACTCAGAAGGTTCCTTGGGAAACAGCCCTTAAAAACAAAGGGGTCCAGGAGAGCTGAGACTACTTCAAGGAAGAACTCTTGAAGGCGCAGGAACAGGCTGTGCCAGTGTGCCGGAAAATGAGCTGCTGGGGCAGACGGCCAGCCTGGATGGGTGATGAGCTTCTAAAAGAACTAAGGGAAAAAAAGAGGGTGTATCATCTTTGGAAGAAAGGTGAGGCAACCCACGGAATGTTTAAGGATGTTGCTAGGTCTTGTAGGAAGAAAATTAGGAAGGCAAAAGCACATTTGGAGCTTAGACTGGCCTCTGCTGTGAAGGACAACAAAAAGTCCTTCTATAAATATATTAATAGCAAGAGGAAGGGCAGGGACAACCTCCACTCCTTGGTGGACATGGAGGTGAACGTTGTAACAAAGGATGAGGAAAAGGCAGAGGTACTTAACACCTTCTTTCCCTCAAAGTTTTACTTGCAGGACAGAATGTCTTCCAGAGAGCTGGCCTGCAGAGCTGGCAGAAGGAGCCAGGGAGCAGCATAGTCTCCCTCTGTTCCAGGAGGAGGTAATTAGAGATCTCTTCAGCCGCTTGGATCCCCACAACTCCATGACCAGATGGGATCCATCCTAGGGTGCTGAGAGAGCTGGCAGATGAGCTGGCCAAGACGCTTTCCATCATTTTTCAGCAGTCCTGGCTCACTGGAGAGATCCCAGATGACTGGAAGCTGGCCATCATGGTGCCCATCCACAAGATGGTTGGATGAGCCAGGGAGTTATAGGCCTGTCAGCCTGACCTCAGTGCCAGGCAAGATTATGGAACAGATCATCTTGAGTGCAATCACACAGCACTTCCAGGATGGCCAAGAGATCAGGCCCAGCCAGCATGGATTTAGGAAGGGCAGGTCCTGCCTGACCAACCTGATCTCCTTCTATGATCAGGTGACCCACCTGGTGGATGTGGGGCAGCCTGTGGATGTAGTCTACCTGGACATCAGCAAGGCCTTTGACACCCTCCCCCACAGCAAACTCCTGGCCAAGCTGTCAGCCCATGGCTTGGATTGGAGCACACTGCAATGGGGTAGGAACTGGCTGGAGGGCTGGGCTCAGAGAGTGGTGGTGAATGGTGCCACATCCAGCTGGCAGCCAGTCACTAGTGGTGTGCCCCAGGGATCAGTGCTGGGCCCCATCCTGTTCAATATCTTTATTGATGATCTGGATGAGGGCATTGAGTCCATCATCAGTAAATTTGCTGACGACACCAAGCTGGGGGCAGGAGTTGATCTGCTGGAGGGTAGAGAGGCTTTGCAGAAGGACAGAAGGACAGGCTGGACAGATGGGCAGAGTCCAACGGCATGAGATTTAACACATCCAAGTGCCAGGTTCTGCACATTGGTCACAACAACCCCATGCAGTGCTACAAGCTGGGGTCACAATGGCTGGAGAGCGGCCAGGTAGAGAGGGACCTGGGGGTACTGGTCGATGGTAGGCTGAACATGAGACAGCAGTGTGCCAGGCAGCCAGGAGGGCAAATGACATCCTGGCCTGCATCAAGAAAATTATGGCCAGCAGGAGCAGGGAGGTCATTCTGCCCCTGTAGACTGTACACTGTGCACTGCCCTAGGTAGGTCGCACCTCGAATACTGTGTCCAGTTCTGGGCCCCTCAGTTTAGGGAGGATGTTGACTTGCTGGAGTGTGTCCAGAGAAGGGCAACAAAGTTGGTGAGGGGTTTGGAACACAAGCCTTATGAGGAGAGGCTGAGGGAGCTGGGGTTGCTTAGCCTGGAGAAGAAGAGACTCAGGGGTGACCTTATTGCTCTCTACAACTACCTGAAGGGAGGTTGTAGACAGGTGGATGTTGGTGTCTTCTGCCAGGCAACCAGCACCAGAACAAGAGAACACAGTCTCAAGCTGCACCAGGGGAGGTTTCGGCTGGAGGTTAGGAGGAAGTTCTACACAGAGACAGTGATTGGCAATTGGAATGGGCTGCCCGAGGAGGTAGTGGGGTCACCATCATTGGATGTGTTCAGGAGGAGACTTGATAGGGTGCTTGGTTGCATGGTTTAGTTGTTTAGGTGGTGTTGGATGATAGGTTGGACGCGATGATCTTGAAAGTCTCTTCCAACCCAGAATAGAATAGAATAGAATAGAATAGAATAGAATAGAATAGAATAGAATAGAATAGAATAGAATAGAATAGAATTAACCAGGTTGGAAAAGACCTTCCAGATCATCGAGTCCAACCTATCACCCAACACTATCTAGTCAACTAAACCATGGCACCAAGCATCAGTGGGGTAATGTGACCTCCTCAGAGGTCTTGTGTTTCTCAGCAAATACCGTAGATAATGCTGGAATTACATGTTCCAGACAAAGTGCTGGTGCAGCATGGTTTGTTGCATTTGCTGTGTGTGCTTAAGGCTACCTTTACTTTCCTGCAACCCTTTCTGTCAATCTGTCGCATGCAAATCTCTGTTCCTTTCATTCCATAGTGAGCACACAGATCAACAGAGATGAAAATGAGTTCTGCTTTACTTTAGATTTATCTTCTGTGTTTAGAAATGGGATTGTTTATAGCAATTTAGGATTAAGAGACTCTGGAAGAAAACAGCCATCCTGCCCTATTGAAATGATGCAGAATCACAGAATCACACAATGGTAGGGCTTGAAAGGGGCCTCTGGAGATTGTTTAGTTCAATCTCTCTGCTAACGCAGGTATGCCTAGATCAGGTTGCACAGGAACGTCTGCAGGTGGGTTTTGAAAGTCTTCAGAGAAGGAGGCTCCACAATGTCTCTGGGCAGCCTGTACCAATGCTCTGTCACTCCAATGTTGATTACAAATATGAAAATGATTTGGTACAAAAGTACATTGTTTTTTATACAATGATCAGAACTTGTGAGTGGGGATTCCTTACAGTTTGAAGGAGACAAGCACCACACTATCAGTGTAACGAACATGGAAAACCAGGTATTTTTCTATTTTAGTTGAACTGATTTACAGAATTTACTAAACTTAACCAATGTTATCTGTCGTACTCTTATATACAAGAACTTTATGGAAGTATTTCACCCCTGTTATAGCTGGATAAGTAGATTGTTTTGGCTGATTCAACCTGATGAGCATCTCATGTCAAGTTTATGAGAATGTAGGGGCACAAACTTTGCTGAAGAAGGTCTACAGTTTACGACTCACCCTCAAGAATACCTGTGCCCTCTTATCCTATGGAAAAAAAAAATCTGTATTAATAGCAGGAGTGAGCTGGTGTTCAATGTTTGGGTATAGAATTATAATGACTATTTAATTCCCAGCAGTGTGCTTGTCTTTCCAAGGGATCAAAATCTCTAATTTCAGCAATGTACACAGAATTTTGAAGGGATTAGCCTTTGCTAATTAAGCCATTTTTTCCAATTCCAAATGCTGCTAATATTCTCCCATGTAATGGCATTGCTTCTTAGCCACCTGTTAGAAGAGCCAGGAATATACATAGCATTTCCCTTTGGTGCGGCTACTATTAGTGGGTCCCATTGTTCCAAAAGGGAAGGATTTCTGCTTTATCAGCTACTGTGCAAGTAAACAGTGAGCAGGGTTGCAGTGACACAGTTGGGAAATTATTTCCTTATCACACATCCAAAAATAATATATTTGTAGTTCGTCTCTTCTTCTTACAATCCTCTTGGTGTTACAAGCAAACATTTAACATCTGCTCTTAAAATAAGTGAAAATGGGATAGTTGGACAAAAGCAGGTAGCTAACTAATCAGCTCTGGGTAATGTTACACTTTGTTGATGTGAAAATTATACCTTAAAGGAATTTTTTTCTAAGGCAGGGGTGGGTATCAAAATAAAGAATCACAGAATTGTCAGCATTGGAAAGGATGTCAAGGATCATCTAGTTCCAAGCCCACTGCCATGGGCAGGGACACCTCACACTAGATCAGGTTGCTCAGAGCCACATCCAGCCTGGCCTTCAAAACCTCCATGGATGCGGTTTCCACCACCTCCCTGGGCCACCTGTTCCAGTGTCTCACCTCCCTTATGGTGAAGAACTTCTTCCTAACATCCAATCTGAATCTACCCACTTCTAGTTTTACTCCATTTTCCCTAGTCCTATTACTACCTGACACTATAAAAAGTCCCTCACCAGCTTTCTTATAGACCCCTTCAGATACTGTAAGGCCACAATAAGGTCTCCTCAGAACCTTCTCTTCTTCAGACTGAATAACCCCAACTCTCTCAGTCTCTGTAGGAGAGTTGCTCCAGCCCTAATGTTTCCAAAGAGTCACTCTCTCTTCTGTCCCTAGAAAGAAATCTCTGCACTCTCAGAGGCATCTCAGCTTTGTCAACAGAAGGGTGACCTACATCTTCCCCATACTAAAAGAACAGTGGGAATGGCTCAGACATTTGCAGGATGCTTCGTAATGATCACCACATTAGAAAAGTAAGGAAGAAATTCACACAGGGGGAAGGCCAAAAGGAGGAAAAAAAGCCCAGGCTTCACTTCCATAGGATCGAAGCCTGACTTACCCCATGCATTTCCAGGGCCTGATTTGACTTGGTGCTGTGGCACTGAGAACATCCTTGGCCCCATGGTTTTATAATGCTTAAGGAATTTTTAGTCCCTAAATTAAATGCTGAAGGAAGAATTAGTTTTCTCCCTCATAGTAAATCAGTGACAAGTAGATATTTTTGATTCTCAGCTGTACATAGAAAATAAAACTTTTTTGTACCTAATCTTTGATTCATTTAAGCAATTGAAAAATACAGGTGATGAGTCCTCTTTAAACAATTATCTGATATCTTTAGTTCAGGGTGGTTAGGGAGATTCAAAAAGACATAGGAGGCCAGGTACTATGGGGGGCTAGTCCAGATTTTGAGAATATCCTGTGAATATAAAAGTATATTGCAACTATGAGGTGGAGCAAGTGTAGAGAGACAGAAGGCAATGTGTAACATGCATGCATTGAAACTTGCATTAACTTGTGATTCCTCTAAAGATTTGCATTTATCTTCTATATTGTAAAAGTAATAAATAGGTTTTTTTTTTATCATTTATGCTATATCCCTGAGACTTGCAGAGAAACAGGTGGTAGGGGGATATGTCTGCGTGGCTGCCATGGCTGCTACAGTTACCTCAAATTGATTTCAGTGGAAAAAAGCAGTTCATGAATGCCTTCTTGTGTGCTGTGATCTGAAGTGATGTTGTTGAGTTCAGCATTGCACAGTGCATGAGCTAGAGGGAATTTTGCTCACTCAGCCTTACTACTGTTCAGACACCTTATTTCTAGGGCAAGATCTGCAGCAGGTGGGAAGCTCTGTCTGTATGTAAGCTGTATATACTCCCTTTACAAAGCCCAGGAATTGTCCAGGAACAACAAGGTTCCTCTCCTCTGGTCTTGGAACTTCCAAAGCATGTTGAGGCTCTGCCATGGCCCCTCTGCCAAGGCTCCTTGTGATGGGGCAGGGGGAATGCAATGTTCTCTTCTACTTCTGCTGTGCTATATTAGTCCTGCTGTGACTAGTTTACGAAAAACACATAAAATCATAGATATGTTTTGATTGGAAAAGGCCTCTAAGATCATTGAGTCCAATCATCACCCTAACACCACTATGGCTATGTTCTGAAGTGCCATGTTTATATGTTCCTTGGACACCTCCAGAGATGGTGACTCCACCACCTTCCTGGGCAACTTATTCCAATGCCTGACCAGTCTTTCAATATAGATTTTTTTCCCCTAATACCCATCTAAACCTCCCCGGCACAATTTCAAGCTATTTCCTCTCATTCTGTCATCCTATACTAGGGAGAAGAAATGGACCCACATAGCTCGTTCATGATGCTGTTTGATTTGAGGACTGTGCTGCTGCCTTTAGTCAGCAAAATAAAGTGGGCTATGGTGCATTTTTGCTCTTAGCATGATATGAAATATTTGAGTTTATAAGATGAAACAGGAGAATAATTCAAAGCACAGATTTTTCATTAAGATGTTTGTTACATTAAATGATTGCTTTTGTTCAAAGAAGTAGATACATTTCACATGCCATTTCTTACTTGGGTTTTTTTTTGCCTTTTGCTGTATAAAATGAGCTTCACGTGTGAAACGTTTTCACTGAAATGTAGAACAAGCCTCAGACTCCTGCAGCTTTTAAAAAACTGTTAGAAAAGATTGAAATAAGCGCTCCTAGGTGTGACTCCTAGTGATCAGTTGTGAATAACCTACTACTTTAAGCCCCTGCTTTGATTTTTCTTTAAGGGCTATTTGTTGCCTGTGAGATTGATCTCTAATGAACTATCAGGATTAGAATACTTGTTTGTGCAGGTACCTAAATGAGGACCTGACTGTAATAATTTTTATGAGGATGGAAATGCATTTCTTCCTTCTGGTCATCTTGGACTCTACTGTCAAAGTGACAAGAAGTATTTCACAAAGGATTTTGCTGGGTATCACCTGCATCGTGAATGATTCTTCATCTCAGACCACATACTCTGGCAGGAAGGGAGCATTTCTTGTCAGCCAGAAATGTGAATATGTGTGAGACACATACAAAGGTTTGCCAAGCTGGGATGAGGACAGCAGTGAGTGCCATCCTCTCTGCCAACCTATGCACTCTCACACCAGCTTGGGCACTGCTGGCTGCTTCCCTGGTCCTGGCATGATGCGAGCAGCAACAGTTTGGTGGCTGTCATTCAGTGCAACTGTGTTTTTATCACTAGGCAGACTGTATTTTTTTCCTCTAGCTTGGCCATGGGTTGAAGAATAACTTAAAAAGTTCCTTGTACAGTGGTGACTGGTTGTCCATTTTAGTTGTGCCAGCTTGCAGGGAATACAAAACTTATCAGATTGTGGCATTTGCCTTCTGGCCCAGAATGAAGATCAGCCCTTTGTTAGCACGTGTGTGTGTGGCTCCGCCACAGCAAATGACATGACAGGGATGGGAAATATCATTTGCAGGGTCATGTGCTGCACATGGAGGGCAGACAGCATCTCTGTTTTTACAAGTCTGTTTTGCCAATTGCTGTTTCCTCTGTGGAGGAGGAATGACCATCAGCTGGGCAGCTTCTGTAGTTATGTGCACTAGGTCAACAGCTCTCCAGGTCTTCTATAAACACGGCTGTCTGGGCATGCTGCCATTCCTGTTTGGCCTCCTGAGAAAAGCTTTCTGGCTTCCTGCAGGACACAGAGGGTCAGATTGCTACAAGTGCTTATGTAACTCCAGAGAACACCTGAATTAAGCACATATGCTGTCGTAATTGCTTTGAAACCACCTGGTGTCTACCTCCAGTCTCTTCAAGCACAACTTTTTTCTCTTGTGATCAGTGACAACAAGTGAGGAAAGTAAGTGGTTATAGACCAGCCCACCAGCTATGAGCTTGGAGCTGTTCCTACAGAACTTCCCAGTCGTAGCACTTGTGCTGATTCCTGTGGGAGCAGTAAGACACTGAGCTCCCAACTCCTGAGCAGGACCAAGAAACAACTGTTATTATGTTAATTTCATTTTGGCCTTGACCCTTTAAAACCTAAAAAAAAGAAGAGCCTAAAAAAAAAGAAGATTAAGGAAAAAAAAAGGGGGGGGGGGGGGGGGGGGGGGAAGACAATTGGAATACTTATACTCCAAAGGTGAAAGCAAAATTGGTTTTGCATGCTGGTGAAACTGCATGTTCAGTGGGGATACAGTGCCAGAAAGCATTCTGAGAAGGTTATCAAGGACAGTGGCTCAGGGAAACTCACCCGCTACCTTTGATGTTGCTTGTCAAACATACAGTGGCCCTATTTAAAGTGGCAGGAAGAAGGGAAAAGTGTGGTGTGATTGACAGGGTCTGCAACCTGATGCCTGAAGACCTGCAGGTACATGGGCCAGCAGCTGCCTGCTGAGCCCCATCCTGGCATCCCATCTGGTCAGAAATTGCCACTGAGGCCTCTGCATAAAAGGCTGCTTGGGAATTTATGGCTTGTGGGTGGCGGGGGGGGGGGAAACATGAAGAGGTTTTATGTCTGATTCAAAGCACCACAGCGTGCTGAAAAAAATCAGGGTAGGGCTGAAGAAAAGAAGGGGCTGTTGAGGGAAATCTTCAACCTGACAAACTGCTTCTGTCTGCAAGTGCGTTTGGGGAAGGTAGAATGCTAAACTAACCTGTTGCTCTGGTATCTAAAATTCCCTGACTTCTGCAAAACAGGTGATAGAAAAAGCCTCTCTGAAATGCAAACACAATGCAGCTACTGGCTGACTGGCGCAGTGAACAAGAGTCATAGTAAAAAAAAGGTGCATGTGCTAAATTGAAATAAACACTTTGGCAGCTTGGAGCCTGCAGACTTGTGATTGATTTGACTCTAGGCCCTGAAATTGAGGGTGTAAGGTTTCTTTTCCTACTGCCATTCCTAAAAGCACCAGTGACATACTGTGAAGAGGAGCATAAACCAAACCTGAAGGCTCTGATTCTGCAGGTGTGCATTCAATTTTATTATGTTTGTAAGAAGAGACAGGCACTTACATGAGATTATGTGATGTGGCATATGTGGCTGAGGGCTTTATGTTAGGAATTTCACATAATCTAGGGTAACATTCTTAACTCTTTGCAAATAGAACCATCAGTATTTGTCCCTTGTTGCTAGACAAAAACAAGTGAGGCCTAATTATTTTCTCTTTTGTTATTTTTAATGTTCTTGAGTACTTAATGGATGTGGAAGATTTCTTTTTAGTTTCTGCTTTTTTTTTATCTTTTCACTTGAATGTGGATTTCCTCAATCTTGGAGTTATGCACTAAATTGCCAAAACCATCTGAGAATAAAAGGGGAAAATTTGCAAGAAGGGGAAAATTTGCAAGAAGACAAAGATATATTAATTCTTGCTCATGACTTCTAAACTCAGACAGGGACTCACCATTTAAAAACTTTTCAGATGTCTAACCTATCTAACAATTCCAGAAGGGAAGCTTTGGTGAAATTGTACGTAGTTCTCTGATCAGCTCTAGATGACTGATCTTAGTAGTTGGAAATTGCTGCCAATAAATTTTTGTGTGAAAAGGCTCTAGAGCTGAATATTTATTTTTTTTTTTGTAGAATGAAAACTGACTGATGGGTTAACACTGAAAATAAAAATAAAACTTTCAAAATACAATGTTAAATAGAGTTGCAAAGGGATTATTTATGCAGTGATTGAAATTAGTAATGAGCATGTGTTTGCATTGCTGCTGCAAGTTTTCTACAGCACAGAAGAATATGAACCTATTTCTCATTAAATGGGAGAGTTGACCCCACTGTGCTAATGCCCTTTCTCTGCCTGACATCTCTGCAATCACCTGTTGTAAGCCAATGTATGGGTCCATCATTTATTGCAGACTCAAGGTATCAGCTCTGGGCTAAGAAGCCTGTCAGAGATTTTGCATGATTAAATGCTCCTATATTTTTTGTCTTTTAACAGCATGCATATTTCTGTGCAACCTATCTGTAAGAGCAGGACCTGTGCCTTTGACACCTGTGAAACTTGCAGCTATCAAAATCTTTCTTGTGGAGTCCCAACTTAGGAAAAAGAATAATACTGGATTTGCTGTCGAACGCTTGGGTATTTTGTTGTGAAGTGTAAGTCTGAGTAATAGGAACATTTTTGTAGCTTATAGTATTTGTAAAAAATGTCTATGTATGCATTCTCTTCTGCCTGCAAGACATCTGTGTTCTGCAACATTGATTGCACTGCTAGCTTGTTTATGCCTCCAAATGAATGCTCTCTGTAGCGACCCCTGGCTAATCATGCTGCAAGCTTGTTAATGTCCTCCTGGTCCCTGGGAATTCCCAAGACCTGAAGCTGCAGTGAGATGGGGGAGACCACTGAGTTCACAAAATTGCTTCTGGGATGCCCAGGTGCTGGCTGAGTTTTTGGCATGATAACACAATGCTGTGTCACAGCGGGCACGTGTGTGTGCTCCCTGCACGTGGTGGTCATAGGCATGTGGTGAACTGCTGCTCCATATAATAAACTGCACTGACTGTTGCAGAATGCTTTTTATGAACAGGCACTATGCCATGTGGTATTGTTTTGTAAAAGTGACTTTTCCTCTTTGCAGTGAGACTGGTGACTACAGAATTATAGCATTAAAAATATTAACTTTCATGCCATGTAAATACAGAATTTTAAGAACATAAAGCATCACCTGCAGACCAGGGACTTCTTTTTGCCTGAAAAGTTTTCTACATGCTAAGCACTGTTATCCATAGCCAAATAGCTTTATTTCTTATGTTTGAATGTTAAAGGACCTTGGCAATTTGATAGTGTTCAAGTGACACTTCTTCATCCCTCTTATTTACAAGGGTATTTCTGGTATTCTGTGAGTAGGAAGCATGAAGGAACAGAGCAACAGCAGGACAGGATGACAGCATACTCTTCAGAGCGTAATTCACTGGCAGAGTACCCAGACCATCTGGACCAGCATTCTCTGTTCTGGAGGCCACTTTCAGAAGCAGCAGACTTTAGAGAATAAAGAAGCTCCAATCAAAATTGGATTTTACTTATTTCTACAATGTGCAATTTTCTAACTGTGTTTTCTGCCTGAATGGCAAAGCGTTTTCCATGGCCACATGCCACAGAGCAGGAAAGAGGAAGACGACCCCCACACTGGCTTCTGATTTGAAGGAATATTTCTCAAGATTATTACAAAGGAATCAATCTACCCAGCACCAGAATGTAGTACTTTTGAAGACAAAAGATGACCACCGAAGGGAACATGGCATAGGTGGTTCATGCAGTAGTCATATATCCTACTTCTGAAAGAAAGCCAGCCCTTACGGATCGTTGTTGTGCCACACTCGTTCTACCTCATCAGTTCCTGGTGCAACATTGGCATCTGCATAGGCAGATACCTTTCCATGGTCAAGGTCTAATGCACAAAATGAAGAATTTTGCCTCACATGGTTGACTCTGAAGGGAGAATACCAGTCAGATGATAAGCATAGTTCCCCAGGTGGCATCTGGCCAGATGGCTGGAGTTAATAAACTTACTTTCACAGCAGAAGAAACAAAGTGCTACAGGAAACTTTATAGGAAGTTTTCATTCTTTGGCTGTCTAAATTCCCCTGCTGCTGCTGCACGACACCAGATGGTAGTGCTGAGGTCAAGTCTGTTACAGCCTGGCAGGTACTTTCCAGGGAGAAGCTGTCCCTTTGCTCCACTTCTGAGGCACCTGACAAAGCTGTTGAATACTTCTGTTCACCAGTGGAATTTCTGAGGGATAGACATGCAGTTTGGATTCAGTTTCCAGGGATGATGGACAATTTGCTTCCTGGAAAGAGCTAGCTTCTGTATTTGGCACATTCAGAGATGCCGTTTTCTACCCTTCTGAGGGCCTACTGGGAAACTATTACTTCATCATTCAGAGAAAAATGGGCAGTTATTTAGACAAACTGACATATTGAAGGGCTTTGGTATTTTGCTCAGACTGTGAATTTTCTGTGGTCCAAAATGGAATGACTACAAGACAAGCAGCCTTTAGGATGATTCAGGAAATAAATGCATGGAAACTAAATATAACACAAGGACATGTAGGTAGTTGTCTAATAGAACTCAGTTTGTGTTGTGTGAGTGGTTTGTTATAAATAGGTGCTCTTACAAATCTAAACAAGGTCACAAAAAAATCAATTACTTCTCTTTGAGTTTAGAATAGCCTCACAAAGATCACCTGCTCTTTTCTGACTACATGGATGTTTCTCATGAGGTCCACTGTGAAGACCAGTACCATTTTAGCACATGTGAAGACCAGTATTAATTGAAAAAAAACAACAATAGACTGACTGGCCTATAGTTCCCTGGGTCATCCTTCTTTCCCTTTTTGAAAATGGGGGTTATGTTTCCCCTTTTCCAGTCAGTGGGGACCTCCCTGGACTGCCAAGACTCTTGGAATATAATAGAGAGCAGTTTAGCAACCTCATCTGCCAGTTCCCTCAGCACCTGGGGGTGTCTCCCATTGGGTCCCACAGACTTGAACACTTTCAGGTTCTTCAGATGGTCACGAACCTGATCTTCACTCACAATGGGCAGTTCCTTCTTCCAGTCCCTGACATTATCTTCCATTATTCCAGGAGTGTAGCTGGAGCCCTTGCCAGTGAAGACCGAGGTAAAGAAGTCATTGAGAACCTCAGCCTTTTCTATGGGACTTGCCAGCAGTTCATCAGTTTCCTTTCTGAGAGGGCCCACACCTTCCCTGGTCTTCTTTTCCCCATTAATATACCCATAGAAATTTTCAGTGTTCCCCTTGATCTCCCTGGCTAGATTTAATTCTAACTGAGCTTTAGCTTTTCTAACCAGGTCCCCTGCTGCTTGGGCAGCTTCCTTATATGCCCCCCATTCCCGCTGTCCTTTCTTCCACTCCTTGTAGAGTTTCTTTCTGTGTGCCAGCGTGTCCAGGAGCTCCTTGCTCATCCAGGCAGGTCTCCTAGCATTCTTACCTGCTTTCCTCGTTGTGTGCTCCTGGCATGGAAAAGGTGATCCTTGAACACTGACCAGCTGTCCTGGCCCCTCATCCCTCTAGGGCTTTATCCCACCGTACCTTGGCCAGCAGATCCCTGAAGTGATCAAAGTCTGCATGCCTAAAGTCTAGGCCTGTAAGCTTGGGATATGTCCTCCTAGTTGCCCTGAAGACCTTAAATTCTGTTGCTTCGTGGTCTCTGTGGCCAAGCTTATCCCTGAGCCTCACATTGGTGACCAGCCCTTCCCTATTGGTGACAATAAGGTCCAGCACAGCACCTTTCTTGTTGGTTCCTCTACCATTTGGAGAAAGAAATTGTCATCTGGAATGCTGTTATCTAGCTGTGTTGTCCCTCCAGCAGATGTCAGGGTGGTTGAAATCCCCCAAACCCCCACAAGGACCAGGGCCTGTGAATGTGAGGCCACTTCTGTTTGCCTGTGGAGTGCCTCATCTGCTTGGTTCTGCTGTTCAGGTGGCCTGTAGCAGACCCCTACAGTAACATCACCTTCCCCTGTCTTCCCTTTAATCTTCACCCATATGCTCTCAACAGCTCATCATCCTTCCCCTGGTAGAACTCCACTGATTCCAGCTGGTGACTGATGTAGAGAGCAACACCTTCTCCCCTCCTACCCTGCTTGTCCTTCCTAAAAAAATTGTACCTATCTATCCCTACATTCCAGTCAAAGGAATCATCTCACCAAGTTTCAGTAGTAGCCACCGCTATGTCATAGCATTCCAGCAGCACAGTAGCCCTTAATTCATCCTGTTTGTTGCCCAAGCTGTGTGCATTTGCATAGAGGCTCTTCAGCTGGGCTGGCCGTGTCACCCTCTTAGGTGAATCCCCCTTGATTCCCTTGGGGTGCTCCAGTGCTTCATCCTTGGCTTGGCTCAGGGCAACAAGTTGAGAGCCCTTGGTAACATTGCATCCCTCTGTGTCTGGTGAGCTGCCCCAATGTTTTTCACAGGCAAGCATCAGATTAACAACACCCTCCCCCTTCAATAGGAGAGAATCCTAAGAAACCTTCTATAAGGGCAGTGCTAGTAAGAGGCAGAGTGAGAGAAGCTGTAATCTGTTGGTGGGTGGATGGGAAGCAAAAGATAGAGGGTGCTGAGAAAGCTAAAATGTTTGATGCTTGTTATGGTTTACTCTTTACCAGAAAGGGCAGCTGACACAGCAGTTGAGAAGTAGGAGTTGAAAACAGACTGAAATAGAGAATATTTAGCTAAGGCAGAGATTTCCAGTTTGTGTGGACCTTACCTGAACCTGAGGGCTGACTAAGGCTAGCCCTGTGCTGTCACCTTCAGGAATATATACATACATATATATATATATATATTCCCTGCCCACCCCCCCCACCCCCACCCCCCCCGCCCCAGGAAGACAGAGGTCTGTAACAGGTGGTGATAGTGCACAGCTTTAAAAAAAAGGAAGAGACTAGCTTTATTGATTTTGACTATCATTTCAGTTCCCTGAAAACTACTGGAACAAATATGGGAATTACGTGGAAATACTGAGAATATGGGGATGAGTAACAGCCAAAAGGAGTTTGTTCAGGACAAATTATTCCAAACCACTCTCATCTCATGGCCAGAAAGTGTGACAGGCATTGCGCACAGCAGTCAGCTTTCCTGATCTTGGTGGGACTGCTTGACACCCAGGTGACATCCTGATAGACAAGCCAAGGGGATATAATCTGGCAAAACTGCTCCAAAGTGAGCGCTTAGCTGACAGCAAACCAGTTTCAAAGGGTACTGATTAGATACTTTGTGTCATCAGAAGGGTGTGATTTTGCTTCAGCTACAGCACTTCATTCAGTATTTCTGTGAATTGCTTGTAAAGTGGGGTAGACAGCAGGCTGGATCGGCTCACATGGCACTCCACTGAGAAAAGCCAGAGTTGCACTAAAGGACAGGATCTGAGTGAAGATTGCAGCAAACTGGATGCAGACTTGAAAAACAAGATGCAGGTCAGTTAAGGCACTGTGTGATCAGTGAGCATGTGGGAACAGTCATCTGGAATAAATCTAGGATGGGTAAAATCAAAATAAAAAACAATTCTGTGGGAAGGGTCCTAGCAATTATAGTGGATCACACGCTGACTATGAGTCAGCAATGTCACTCTGTTGTGTAAAATGTAAACATCACATGGAGATATCTGACCAGGTTTGTTATTTGCAAGATGCGTGACAGCTGTTTTCAGCCTGCAGCTGGGGTGCTGGGTCCTGATATGGGCACCAGACTTCCAGAAATAGATAAGTGTCTGTATAAAATCCAAAGTAAAGCAATAAGAAGGACCAAAGGTCTAGAAAATATCATGTGTGAGGACAAATCTGGAGGACTTAATGGCTTAGTGGAGAAGGAATAAAAGGCTGAGTGAGACCTGATAACAGTTTTCAAGGATGTCTAAGGTAGCTTCAGAGAAGACTGAATTAATCTGTCTTCAGGGCTACTTCTGCCAGAAAATGAGCTAAAATTCTAGTAGGTACTTGAAAGGAGGAAGTACTAGGAAAGACTTACTACTAGACTACCAGTATGAGACAATTTACATGCTAACATCTTGATAGGGCTGAGGCATCCCTCAGGGTATTTCAGATTGTTGCAAATATCTTCATCTCTGGAAGGAGAAAGGTGATGATCTGCAGAATATTCTGATATAAGTACCTTTGAAACAAATGAAACAAAATTGCATACTGGAGATGATTGCTGTGTATGCACTTTGTGCATTATTGATGGTCCCCCTCCCTTGAAACTTTTTTTGAACACCTCTTGTAGTCTTTTTTTCCTATACTAACAATTTTTCTGCTCTGTGGATCTTCAGAAAAATAAAACAGATAAAATCTTGTTTAGAGGTCTTTTATCTATTTAACAGTCCTTCTTTCCCTGTTTGAGGACTACATGGATGCCAACCATGTATGAGTGTTTGCACTTTGCAGTCTTATCAGCGGTTTGTTACTGACTGCATGGTACAGCGGAACAGAATTTACACCTTTATATATAGCTAAGGAAAGACATTTGTAAGGTAATATGTGTAACTTAATTTGTGTTCAGAGCTGTGAACAATAAATTCCTCATTAATGTGTTTTCACTTGATCTCATCCTTAAGATGAACAAGAAATTTTACTATGCTCCTAGATAAAGCTATTTTTATATATGTATATATATATATATCTCCACATTATTCCTAAGTTGTGACAAAAGACAAACACAGGAAAGGTGCCACATTTGGGCTTACAACCTATGAAAGCTTAGTGTAGTTTTTTCCCAAGTTGTCAAAACACTGTGGGCTTTGCAGGTCTAGCAATTAAAAGCCCTAGATGAAAGCAGGAGGCAATCTTTCATAGGCTACTGGACCATTACTTATGAAATTAGACAAGTTGCTTATCCTAACCATTTTGTATAGTTTTGGCTGTGTGGCTTATGAAGGTCCATGGGACCAGATGGGATCCATCCTAGGGTGCTGAGAGAGCTGGCAGATGAGCTGGCCAAGCTGCTCTCCATCATTTTTCAGCAGTCCTGGCTCACTGGAGAGGTCCCAGAGGACTGGAAGCTGGCCAATGTGGTGCCCATCCACAAGAAGGGACGGTTGGATGAGCCAGGGAATTATAGGCCTGTCAGTGCCAGGCAAGATTATGGAACAGGTCATCCTGAGTGCAATCACACAGCACTTCCAGGATGGCCAAGAGATCAGGCCCAGTCAGCATGGGTTTAGGAAGGGCAGGTCCTGCCTGACCAACCTAATCTCCTTCTATGATCAGGTGACTGCCTGGTGGATGTGGGGAGGCCTGTGGATGTAGTCTACCTGGACTTCAGCAAGGCCTTTGACACTGCCCCCCCTAGCAAACTCCTGGCCAAGCTGTCAGCCCATGGCTTGGATGGGAGCACACTGCAATGAGTTAGGAACTGGCTGGAGGGCCGAGCCCAGAGAGTGGTGGTGAATGGTGCTACATCCAGCTGGCAGCCAGTCACTAGTGGTGTGTCCCAGGGATCAGTGCTGGGCCCCATGCTCTTTAACATCTTCACTGATGATGTGGATGAGGGCATTGAGTCCATCATCAGTAAATTTGTAGATGACACCAAGCTGGGGGCAGGAGTTGATCTGCTGGAGGGTGGAGAGGCTCTGCAGAGGGACCTCGACAGGCTGGACAGATGGGCAGAGTCCAACGGCATGAGATTGAACACATCCAAGTGCCGGGTTCTACACATTGGCCACAACAACCCCATGCAGAGCTACAGGCTGGGGTCAGAGTGGCTGGAGAGCAGTCAGGCTGAGAGGGACATGGGGGTACTGGTCGATGGTAGGCTGAACATGAGCCTGCAGTGTGCCCAGGTGGCCAAGAGGGCCAAAGCTATCCTGGCCTGCATCAGGAACAGTGTGGCCAGCAGGAGCAGGGAGGTCATTCTGCCCCTGTACACTGCACTGGTTAGGCCGCACCTTGAGTCCTGTGTCCAGTTCTGGGCCCCTCAGTTTAGGAAGGATGTTGACTTGCTGGAACGAGTCCAGAGAAGAGCAACGAAGTTGGTGAGGGGTTTGGAAGACAAGCCCTACGAGGAGAGGCTGAGGGAGCTGGGGTTGCTTAGCCTGGAGAAGAGGAGACTCAGGGGTGACCTTGTTGCTCTCTACAACTACCTGAAGGGAAGTTGTAGACAGGTGGATGTTTGTCTCTTCTCCCAGGCAGCCAGTACCAGAACAAGAGGACACAGTCTCAGGCTGCACCAGGGGAGGTTTAGGTTGGACGTTAGGAAGAAGTTTTATACAGAGAGAGTGATTGCCCATTGGAATGGGCTGCCTGGGAAGATGGTGGAGTCACCACCACTGGATGTGTTCAGGAGGAGACTTGATGGGGTGCTTGGTGCCATGGGTTAGTTGTTTAGGTGGGTTGGATTGGTTGAGGGGTTGGATGCGATGATCTTGAAGGTCTCTTCCAACCTGGTCTATTCTATTCTATTCTATTCTATTCTATTCTATTCTATTCTATTCTATTCTATTCTATTCTATTCTGGCATGCACTAATCTGAGACAGATGGATATGTTTTATCTTTCTGTATTAGGGAGCAAAATGTTGAGACTGACTCAGCGTGCTGTCCAAGACATGTTGCACTTGCAATGGCTCCCCTGACTTCTGGCACTTGTCAGGGAGCTGGAAGATCTGAGTCAGCAGGACCACATTTATTTATGCTGAATTTGAATCTTGGCTAGATTCTGTGTGTACAACCAGCAAGTTCCTGTCTGTCCAAGTCTGATATTTTTTCCTGCATCTCTTTTCTTAGGCAAAGTATGGAAAAGGATCTGCTACCAAGTAAGGAACTGTAAGTGTTTCCTCCCCAGCTTTTACCTTCATCGGGGCTTGTGGTTCCCTGTGAGCAGCCAGTGGCATGATTTCCTTCTAATTGCATAATGTGTTACTGTTGCAGTTTGAGCTGGGTGCCCCCCCGGTGTGTTCACTTCCTGTGTCCAGAAGTCCAGCCCAGAGGGATGGACACAGGAAATTGTGTATTTCCTACCATAATTCTTTGCACCACTATAAGATCCAGTGCGGAGTCTGGCACTTTCTCTTTTCTTCCTCCTCCGCCAGCCGGTAACTGGGGGAGATGTCTCCTGGCTTTGGGCCTGGCTAGGCCCAAGGCCACGGGGGGATGGGCAGTCTCAGGCCTGCCCAGCTGAGACTAGCCCAGTAGAGGGAGGGGGAAGAAGGAGCCCTGAGGGTCTCGGGTGTACCCTCAGGTGGGAATGGGATGCCTCTGGGTTTGCTTTGGGATCTCTCTTTGTCACTGCGCTTTGGGTTCTCTGTAACATTCACCGCTTTCTATTTAAACTTTCATCACTTTTGCAATCCGTTTGTCTGAGTGTTTTATTCCTGCCCGTGGTGGGGAGAGAGGGGGCTGCCTCAACCCAGCACATTCTTGGTAGCAGAGGATGGTTGTTGTGGGGAGGGGGTCTGCCTCTAAACCACCACATTCTTGGCGAGCCAGCCAGGAGAGGAGTTTATTGTGTGCATTCTGCAGATCGGATTGCAAAAGATAAGAAAGTTTAAATTTAGTTCTGGGCGTCGTTCTGGTTTTCTGGCAGTTGGGGCTCAAAGTGTTGTTGTTCGGGCGATTGTGTGAGTTCTCGTGGATTGCCGGGGGATACTTGGTGCGTAGCCGGTGGCACGGAGCCCCTCCTGCTATTTCAAGCAGGGGTGGCTCTTAACCATCGGAACTGGGGCATCGCTTAAGAATGCGGGACCTGCCCCTCCTCCACCTTTACTCTCTGCGGAGCGGCAGAAGCGGCGGGGGGTGAACTGGCGGAGGGGGCAGCGGCGAGCAGATCAAAGTCGGGTCCGTTCTCGCTGCGGGGTAGGGCCAGCCGCGGCGGAGCGGGCGAGCCCGGCTCCCGATACCCAGGAAGGGCGAACGGGAACTCAGTTCGAAAGCTGTTCTCAAGGGCCCTGGGGACGCGTTTATGGTTTTCGCTGGAGGAGCCGTTTGAATGCCCGAGGGGTGGAGGCGATTTTGATTCTGTACCGCGGCGGTAGAGGTGGCTGGAGCCCTGCTGTATGCTCGGGTTGCGGCGGCTGAGGGCCGAGCCGTGCGCTCGGAGCGGCGGCGGCGGCTCGGGCCGTGCACTCGGAGCGGCGGCGGGGCCAGCCCTGTTCTCTTCCCCGACGTTTTCGGACGAGTTCCGAAAATGGCGCCTAGCACCTGGCTCCACCTCCCTTCTTCTCAGCAGGTTGTGGAGCAGCCCCTCCCCTCCCGGGGTGGGGCTGTGTACTTGGAGCTGCCACATCTGCGGTACGCGAACGCCCAGTGGAGGGGCGGTGTACCTGTGGCATGCGTCTGTGGAGCCTCGGGCCGCGGCTGGAAGCGGTCAGCACTGGGCTTGGATAGGTCCGTGCACTGTTGAGAGAAGCTCAGCGTGCTATTTCCTGGAGGGGTGGAAAAGCAGCAGAGCCTGATTGTTCTGGCTGACTTGCCCCAGGGGTGGAAATATGCCGCTGAGTGGATAGAAATGGGAATGAAGGTTTGGTTGAGAAGTTGTGAGGTTCTTTCCAGGTGACCAGGATGTCCAACGGATCCATGAAGAGCTTGCACCGCAGAAGAGTGAACTCTGCATCGCGGGAGGTTCCGTTAGATGAGAGGAGAAGAACTGGAATGGACTGACACTTGAGCCTGAATGAGAGACTGGTTGAGTGGACGCCCAGATGAAGATGTGGACTTCGCCGGACATATCATCAGGAGATTTCTGATTTGATGATGTGTTTAGGTGCAGAGATTATGGTATGAAATACAGGGGTGGCATGTTGCAGTTTGAGCTGGGTGCCCCCCCGGTGTGTTCACTTCCTGTGTCCAGAAGTCCAGCCCAGAGGGATGGACACAGGAAATTGTGTATTTCCTACCATAATTCTTTGCACCACTATAAGATCCAGTGCGGAGTCTGGCACTTTCTCTTTTCTTCCTCCTCCGCCAGCCGGTAACTGGGGGAGATGTCTCCTGGCTTTGGGCCTGGCTAGGCCCAAGGCCACGGGGGGATGGGCAGTCTCAGGCCTGGCCAGCTGAGACTAGCCCAGTAGAGGGAGGGGGAAGAAGGAGCCCTGAGGGTCTTGGGTGTACCCTCAGGTGGGAATGGGATGCCTCTGGGTTTGCTTTGGGATCTCTCTTTGTCACTGCGCTTTGGGTTCTCTGTAACATTCACCGCTTTCTATTTAAACTTTCATCACTTTTGCAATCCGTTTGTCTGAGTGTTTTATTCCTGCCCGTGGTGGGGAGAGAGGGGGCTGCCTCAACCCAGCACATTTACACAGACCTTGGGTCAGCTGACAGCAAGGGTAAGGCCACTGGCAGGCTCCCAGTAGACTTGCTTGGAGGAAATCTTTGCTGTGGTAATACTTTTCCAAGCAGCTGTAGATTTAATTAGAAAATTTGCAAGGGAATGGTTATTCATAGTAGAATGCATAGCTAATTAGTTCCATGAAGACTATTGTCAACTAAAGCTACTCTAAAGATGCATTTCCTGTCAACTCATTAAAAGATTTTAATGTCTTGAAAATGTCTCTTGTTTTATTCCAAGCCATTGCATACCAGTAGATGTGGCCTAGTGCATGTGTAAAGTTTCTGTTCTCATCTCAGGTTATCAGCCTAAAACTGCCACAATTAGATAAGTGACACAATTTTTCTTAGATGCAATTGCAGCATGAGAGGCAACAAGTCAAAGGAGAATTTGGTCTAAGTTATCCTTCATTGAACAACCTTTCTGGTCAAAGCATGTGAATTTTATTGGTGCAATTAATTGCTTTGAAATTCATGGTTTCATGCTCTTGAGTAAATAAATGTTTGCTCTGGAATACCTAAATCATCTGGTTTCGAGTTCAGTTTAAAACACATGACAAGTCTGCCCTTCTTGATTTTTAACTTGCTATCAAGCCTAGTACAAAGGTCAGATAGGTTAACTTGTGGCAATGGCTTGTGGCTTACACATGAAACCTAAAAATGATATGCAGAGAAAAATATGCACATTCTTGAAGAGAATTAGTCTACGCTGCAAGGGCTGCCTGGAGAACAGGAGGTTTTAACGTGGTGAAGGTCTCTTCTTGCAACTAAAAAGTGATAGAACAAGAGAAAATGCCCTCAAGTTGTGCCAGGGGAAGTTTAGGCTGTGTATCAGGAAAAGAATTCTTTACCAAAAATGTTTGTGAGGCACTGGAACAGACTGTTCAGGGAAGCAAGAGGGTCATAATCCCTGGTGGGATTTAAAAGGCACACAAATGTGGTTTTGAGGGACATTGTTTAGTGGCGACTTGGTAGTGTTCGGTTAATGGTTTAACTTGGTGATCTTAAAAATCTCTTTCAATCAAAATGATTCTATGGCTTTTCATGGAGAACTCTAACCCAATCTGCTTCCTATTCTGGGTCATTATAACTCAGTTCTGAACAGACTATGGTGCGAGTCAGTCCCTCTGGGGGAGGGTTAATCCACTCTTATCTCCTCAACCTCCCTTTGGATAAGTTGAGCTTGAAAAACAAAGAGTACAAGCCAAAGAATATGCTAGTAGGAGTGTAGGTCGATAGCTGTATATCCTTACTATCACAAAACAGTTGGGTATCCTATCTTGCACAGGAGAGTTGGCCTGTTAAATTTTAAATTAGCAACAAAATTTCCTTATGGATGATTAAAAATGGAAACCTTGCCTTCTTGCTTCAGCTCTATTTGCTGTTATCTTTGGTCATTTTGCTGAGCTGTTGCATGATGTGGGTGATGTAATTGGAACTGCATCAGGATCACATGAGCCTGGAAGTGTAACAGCAGCACATACTGAAGAAGAGCAGAACTGGATTGAGTCATGCTGGGCAATAACTTCTGCAGGGGATGTCAAGGCTGAGGACCAAGTGCAAGTCTGTCTCTCCTGTAGCTCTGAGTCATCCTTGCTAAACATCACGAATTCACCCCTATCCTAACAGCTAGGCTGTTAGGACTGGGAAACCTAAAGTGTCTCATGTATGAGCGGTGCTCAATTCACAAAAAAATTAATTTCCCCCTGAGAACTATGGAAGTTGGAAAGGGCAGATGGCATGGTATGAACTGCAGGCAGCCATGACTAACTTCTGTTTTCCCTTTAATGTTGGTTTGCTTCATAGTTCTTGTAGGAGTTTGAGGAATAAAATAATAGACAAATGATAAATAAATCATAGAAGCATAGATTCATAGAATGGTCTGGGTTGGAAAAGTCATTTAAGTCCAACCCCCTCTTCAGTAAGCAGGGACATTGTCAACTAGATCAGGTTGTCCAGAGCCCTGTCAAGCCTCACCTTGAATATCTCCAGGGATGGGACCTCAATCACACTCTGGGCAACCTGTTCCAGTATTCCACTACTCTCATGGTAAAGAATTTGTTCCTAACATCCAATCTAAATCTACTCTTCTCTAGTTTGAAGCCATTGATCCTCATCCTATCACTACAGACCTTTGTAAACAGACTCTCACCATCCTTCCTGCAGGTCCCCATCAGGTATTGGAAGGCATCTATTAGGTCTCCCCAGAGCCTCCTCTTCCCCAGGCTGAAGAAACCCAGCTCCCTCAGCCTGTCCTTGTAACAGAGGTGCTCCAATCCCCCGATCATTTTTGTGGCCCTCCTCTGGACCTGCTTCACCAGGTCCATGTCCTTCCTATATTGAGGGCTCCAGGTCGTGTACACAGTACTCCAGGTGAGGTCTCACCAGAGTAAAGTGGTAGAGTCACCTCTGTGGATCTGCTGGCAATGCTTCTTTTGATGCAGCCCAGGATGTGATTTGAATTTTGGGCTGCAAGCTCACATTGGCTGTTCATATCCAGCTTCTCATATGTTGTCCCTTATCTACTGACATAGTCACTTTATCATATAAAGCTACTAAATTGCCCCGGTCCATCCCTAGACCTTTCCAGTTCCCCTGGAGAACTCTACTCTGGTGGTTTGTTTGTTTGTTTGCATGTTTTTTTCCCCCCTTTCCTTAAAGGTCTCAAACTACCACAAGCATTTTTGAAGCCATTAGTACTTTACTGAGCTGGAAGAGCAATAGCCAAGTTTGTTAAACTTGGAAAAAAATCAAATTTTGACTGTGTTTACTAGGAGGGCTCATATAAGAATATGAAATTGTTTTCAAGAAGAGATTTGATCTGCATCAAGAAGAACAATAACAATACAAGAAGGCTGGGGAGGGACTTCTCAGGATCTCAGGTAGTGATAGGACTAGGGGGAATGGAATGAAGCTGGAGGTGGGGAGATTCAGGCTGGATGTGAGGAGGAAGTTCTTCACCATGAGAGAGGTGAAGCTCTGGACTGGGTTGTCCAGGGAGGTGGTTGGGGCGCCGTCCCTGCAGGTGTTTAAGATCAGGCTGGACGAGGCTCTGACCAGCCTGATCTAGCGTGGGGTGTCCCTGCCCATGGCAGGGGGGTTGGAACTAGATGATCCCTGTGGTTCCTTCCAACCCTGACTGATACTATGATACTAGAAAATGGAATTGCTCTGTTTGGATTTATTTTCTACAATATCAGTCATTAACTTTCTGCAGCTTTAACTTCTGATTCTGGCCAGAGTGTTTCTTGAAATTTCAAACTTTTAGCAGTATTAGCACTGGAAAACTTAGTTGTTCATGACTTTAATAGCAGATGTGAGGGATGAAATTCTGTAAAAGGTTTCTAGTAGGGAAAGGAAACCCAAAGGGAGGATCCCAAAATACAAGGATGTCAGGGAAAAGCCTCAAACTTATGAGTCTAGTTTTGGATGAATTGAAGAGGAAATTTGAGTGTGAAAAGTACAAAGTGAGACGAGCTTCCCATGACCAAGATGGACAGCAATGAGGATTTTAGTTGTAACATGCCAAATTCTAGGTGCTTGATACTGAAGAGTAAGTATTCCTATAAGCAAGTTTCTATCAGACTACAGGTTGTGGAAAATCTTTAACATTCTTCTGAAGCTCTTGTTAAAAGCTGTTATCAAAAGAAGCTGGAATGGACTCTTCTCCTCTAGCATGGCAAGTGTTGCATATGAAAGATAGAGAAAGTAGATAAGCTAAAGCCACTCCTACTCTGAACACTGCTTTTAAAAGGGAGTAGTCACTTCAGCAGCATGAAGAGCAAGTGTTACAGTGGTAATTCAGCCCTTCAGTCTGGGATTCCTGCAGGAGCAGCAGTTCTCTTCTGCCTTTGGGTGGTCTCTGGCTGTTTAGTCCCTGACTGCTTCAACTTTTAGTGATCAATTCATTAATCAACACATATGCTGTACAATATTATATCAGCTTGAGAAAAAGCACAGCTTTTTTGTTGAGGCATTTTGAAGAGGAGTCATATTTCACATGAGGTGCCCTGGTGTAAATATGCTCTGGTATGGAATGACATCAAACAAACAAGGGATTTCCTCGGAGTGTGTCCTGGAAACTTGAGAAGTTCTTGGTGGCATCTGACATCATGCTTGCCTTGAAGTTAACGTTTTGATGACATCTTGCCTGGCTGTACATTTATGCAATTATAAGCCATGGATCTTAAGATATCTGAAAAAGATTAAACCATTTTCCAACCAGCTGCTGCAGTCTGATGCTTGGCATATGGGTAACGGATAGGATTACCAGTTTGGAAACATGTGGGGAATTAGTATATATCTTTTACAAAAAAACAGTGTGGGGAGATTGGTGAAATTGCTTGGAAGACTAGGAGACAAACTCTGTGTTCTGAAAACCATGTGTTTGGGTTTTTGGTATTTTTTTTTTTTTCATCAGAGAAACACTTGCTTCTTATATTCAATTTCACTTCCCTGTGCATACTCCACATATAAAATATCCTATTGTCACTGGCATCAGGGGAATAAAAAAAGATGATGCAGAAGCCAGAACTTCATCTGGTATAACTGGTGAACTGTCTCTCAAACCAGCAGTATGCCAGTGCTTTATACAAGATGAAGGTCTGCCACAGAGCCAAGAGCTATTCCTGCTCTCAGAAGGGTTTAGGGGCCAATGTGCGTGTGCTGGTTGGTTAAAATTGCATGTAACTCTCCCTCAGTATCATAGTACCCCCAGTATTATAACATCTCCAGCACTCCTTTCCCAAAGCCATTCCAGGTGCAGGAGTCATGACTACATGGTCAGGTGCCCCTTTCCAGCAGACCTCTTGCCTGTGCTGGGGGTGGGAGGAGTGGCTTCTGCAATGCTGGATTTCAGCAGGGCCAAGCTTGGCCTTTTCAGGCAATTGCTAAGGGAAATCTCATGGAACAGCAGGATACTAGAAGGCAAAGAGGCTCAAGATGGTTGGTTTGCATTCAAGGACCTCTTCTTCCAAGCTGAAGATCAGAGCATTCCAAAGAGTAGGAAATCCAAAAAGGGAACCAGGAGACCTGCATGGTTCAGCAGAGAACTGCTGAGCAAACTCAAGTGAAAGAAGAGAGTCTACAGATCATGGAAGGAGGGGCTGGCCTCTTCAGAGGAGCATAAGATTGTCATCAGAGGGTGTAGAGAGGCAACTAGGAAGGCTAAGGCCTTGTTGGATTTCAACCTTGCAAGGGAGGTCAAGGACAACAGACAGGGCTTCTGTAAATACATTGCAAGAAAAACTAACACCAGAGGCAATGTAGGCCCACTGCTGAATGAGGTGAGTGCTTTGGTGACAGAGGACACAGAGAAGGCAGAGTTATTAATGCCTTCTTTGTCTCCATCTATACTGCTGGAGGCTGTCCTCAGGAGCCCGAGCTCCCTGAGGCCCCAGAGACAGGACAAAGGAGAAATTTTCCTTGGTTGATGAGGACTGGCTTAGAGAACAGTTAAGTCATCTGGACATCCATAAATCCATGAGTCCTGATGGGGTGAACCCAAGGGTGCTGAGGGAGCTGGAGGAGGTCATTGCCAGACTACTCTCCATTATCTTTGGTGGGTCATGGCAGATAGGGGAGATGCCTGGGGACAGCAGAAAGGCAAATGTCACTCCAGCATTCAAAAAGGTTAAGGAGGACCCAGTTAACTATAGATTGGTCAGCCTCACCGCCATCCCTGGAAAGGTAATGGAGCAACTTACCCTCAGTACTGTCCTTAGTCACCTCAAGGACAAGAGGGTCATTATGAGCATTCAACATGGCTTTACTAAGGGGAAGTTATGTCTGACCAACCTGATAGCCTCTTATGAGGACATAACCAGGTGGATAGATGATGGCAGAGTGGTGGATGTGGTTTATCTTGATTTCAGTCTCTCACAGTATCCTTGCAGCTCAGTTGAGGCAGTGTGGTCTGGATGATCAGGCAGTGAGGTAGACTGAGAACTGGTTGAAGGGATGAAGTCAGAGAATTGTGGTCAATGGGACAGAGTCTAGTTGGAGGCCTGGGTCTAGTAGAGTCCTTCAGGGGTCAGTACTGGGACCAGCACTGTTCAATGTATTCATCAACAACCTGGATGAGGGCACAGAGTGCACTGTCAGCAAGTTTGTTGATGACACCAAACTGCACAGAGTGGCTGACACATCACAAGGTTGTGCTGCCATTCAGTGAGTCTTGGACAGGCTGGAGAGCTGGACAGGAAGAAACTGGATGAAGTTCAACAAGGGCAAGTGTAGGGTCGTGCACCTGGGAAAGAGAAACCCCATGGACCAGCATGGGCTGGGGACTGACCTGCTGGAGAGCAGTGAAGAAGAAAAGGACCTGGAAATTCTAGTGGATGGAAGGTTGACCATGAGCCAGCAATGTGCTCTTGCAGCCAAGAAGGCCAATGGTAGCCTGTGTTGTATTAGAAAGGGTGTAGTCAATAGGCAGAGAAAGGTTCTCCTCCCTCTCTACTCTGCCCTGCTGAGGCCACATCTAGAATACTGTGTCCAGTTCTGGGCCGCTCAGTTCAAGAAGGACAGGAAACTGCTTGAAAGAGTCCAGCACAGAGCCATGAAAAAGATTAAGAGAGTGGAACCTCTTCCTTTTGAGGAGAGCCTGAGGCAGCTGGGGCTCTTCAGCTTGGGGAAGAGGAGACTGAGAGGTGACATCATTAATATTTATAAATATGTAAAGGGTGAGTGTCAAGAGGATGGAATCAGGCTCTTCCTGGTGATGCCCAATGACAGGACAAGAGGCAATGGGTGGAAGTTGAGGCATAGGACGTTCCATGGAAACAGGAGGAAGAATTATTTCACTGTGAGGGTGATGGAGCACTGGAACAGGCTGCCTAGGGGGATTGTGGAGTCCTCCTCTCTGGAGATATTCAATACCCACCTGGATGATTTCCTGTGTGATCTGGCATAGGTGATCCTGCTCTGGCAGAGGGGTTGGACTAAGTGATCCCTTCCAGTCCCTAACATTCTGTCATTCTGTGATTTTCACTTGGTGCTCCTTTGTGGCCTCTTAATTAGCAGGCAATTCTAAGTCAAAGCCTTGGAGCTGAGCATATTTGATATATAGGAAGTGTAATCTTAATCAGCATGAACAAAACCATAAATTGAACTAGCTGAAGTAATACTCCTGGTCTGCTCTTCCTCCTTCCCCAAAAACCCTGAAAAGATAACAAAGAAATGGCATAAAAAGAAGAAACAGAAGACTGTCTCATTCGAGGAGAATGAGTGGTGAGACCTGAGTGAATATTCAACTCATGCAAGACTGCCTTGGCAATGATGCCTCATATGCTCTGGAAATGTTGGTTACAGTTCACAGCCTGCAAATGAACCCACACTGTGCATGTGAGTAGGTAAAACATTCCTGCTGAAAGCACAGCATCATGTATGTTCCTCTCATCCAGGGCTGTACACTGCAGCTGCACTGCTGGGTTCAGGCTCCTTTGCAGTAGAGTGGAGTCTGGCAGTCTGCAGCCCAGAGCTGAAATCATAGAATCATAGAATGCAGTGGGTTGGAAGGGACCTGCAAAGCTCATCTGGGCCAACCCCACTGCAGCAAGCAGGGACATCCACAACTAGATCACATTAATCAGGGCTCCATCAAGATTGACCTTGAATGTCTCCAGGGAATATTTCCATCACCTCTCTGGGCTACCTGTTCCACTGTTTCACTGCAGTCATTGTAAAGAATTTCCAATATCCAGCCTAAATCTACCCCGCTCTAGTTTGAAAGCATTGTCCCTTGTCCTGTTGCTCTATGTCCTACTAAACAGCCCCTCCCCAGCTTTCTTGTAGTTCCCCTTCAGATATTGAAATGCTTCTATAAGGTCACCCCGGAGCCTTCTCCAAACTGAACAGCCCCAGCTCTCTCAGTCTGTCCTCACAGAAGAGGAGCTCCAGCTCTTTGATCACCTTTGTGGCCTTCCTCTGGACCTGCTCCAGCAGGTCCATACCCTTCGTACCCTTCCATACCCTGTCTCCAGGACTCCAGAGCCGGACACGGTACCCCAGGTGAGGTCTCACAAAAGCAGAGTAGTGTGCTTCTCTCATTCTGCTAGCCTCACTTTTTTTACTTTTTTTTTTAATGCAGCCCAGGATGTGATTTGCCTTCTGGGTTGCAAGTGCACATTGCTGGCTCATGTCCAGCTTCTCAAGCAAGGCTGTTCTTGATCTTATCATCACCCAGCCTGTATTAGCACTGAGGATTGTCCTGACCCAGGTGCAGGACCTTGCATTTCACCTTATTGAACCGCATGACATTCTTCTGGGCCCATTTTCTCAGCCTGTTCAGGTCTCTCTGTCTTGTCAACCACATCACTCAGCTTGGTATCATCAGCAAACTTGCTGAGGGTGCACTCAATCTCACTGTTCATATCAATGATGAAGATATTGAAAAGCACTGGTCCCACTAGAGATCCCTGAGGGACTCCAGTTGTCACCATCCCCATCTGGACATTGAGATACTGACCACTAAGAGCTGTTCCTCATCAAGTGCTGAAGGAATTAACATGGTTGTATGAATCAGGTACAGTTGAAATAAAATGAAGGATAAATCCTTGCTGTATTACCAGCTGCAAGATGGCTGCAAGACCCGAGCAACATTTGCAATGGAACTCATCTGTGTTTTTCTGACAAGTGACCCTTAAAAATCCACACACCACAACTCAATTCCCCCTGCATATCAAATGAAGTGAAAACTCCTCTTTGATATTGACAAGGTGCTGTTCAGTTTAGAGGCTGCCCTGTACACACCGTATGCACGCTGTGAAGAACCAAATCTTGCCTGTGAAAATCCACAGGATCACTCTGGGCTCTCATCTCATACTGGAGGGTGGAGAGGCTGTGTTGGGGCAGTGGAGCACAAAGAACATGAGCAGTGGGAGTGGGTCCAAGGAGGGAGCAATGCAGGTCTGTTGAAAGGAAAAAAATCTGCTGTACCTCAGTGCACAGCCCTGTTTGGGACCCCTTTTCTCTTTTCAGCTCTGTCTGTTTTCTGTGACTTGTGACTGTTTTTCTCTGCTGTGACAGGCTTCTGTGAATTTTGCATAACAAATTGATATATTTGTTTTTCCATATGTAAAACAGGGGACAAAATGCTTTCAATTGCTATTAGTTTCCCCTTAAATTCCTAGTAACTGTGACAGTTCTTGACATTCACAATGCCTGCTCAGGTAGTTTTTGAGAACATGTTATTGCTTCGAGGTGAGTGAATAGGAGTTCCTGGAAAGGTACTGCAGAACTTTAATGACTAGACTGACTAAACAGTCAATGGCCACAAACATTTCCCTGGATTTAATAATTTAAAAAAATCAATGTGTTTCCTAGATGCTGCTGCTTTTTCAGTTAGGTGTGTAAAAGGACAAAAGTCAAGCACATGTTGTTGAAGTGCTTGTAACTGTCCATAGGCTTTCTACATTTAGTAATGGGAATAAATGTATCTGCGTTGAAGTTTAAGAAAAACATAAATTGTACAAGTTGTGAAACAGAGATATCCTGTAATTGACAACAATGTTTGGGGGCTTTTTTGACTCCTGTAAAAAGAGATAAAAGTCCCTGACTGTATTTCTGCATGTGTGTACTTTTGTGTTTGGCAAACACATTTCCAAGGGTCCTTTTTACTGGCATTTGAGAAGGACTATTATTTTGATACTGTGTCATACTTCACAGAAAGTAAGCAATAACTTCAAGCTGGTGACATAATACATTTGCCCACATTCTTAATATTTCTTGTTAAATAAAAACTTTCAGCCCTCAATTTTGAGAAAGATGAAGACTATAAATTTTTTACTGTATGGCATTAGGAAAGAGATGATGTTCATTTGGGGAACATGTAAGTGCTAAAAAGATAAGCAGTGCTAACTTTAGTAATTGCTGAACTGTAGCCCTGGACCAGGACTCACAGGTTGGTTCTTTCTTATGACTTTTGCAGAGGTAGCTCTGTTTAGCCAGCTAGGTTGCAAAGAAAAATGGTGAGCTGGGACCTTCTCAAGCAGTGCACACACCTACATGAAGACTGCATATGACTGGTCCCAAAGTAGAAGAGGCTAGATATTTTATAGAGACATTTTATCCTATTTCTATTCAGTCAAATTTTATATTGTGTTCTGGCAGAGAGAGTATTTTGCTTCTTCACTGAAGTTAATAAAATTTATGCATAACTTTATTTCACTCTGAAAGCTTCACAAAACAAAACAAAACAAAACAAAAAATTAGATTATTCCAAGCACTTGCCAGTGCTGATAGAAACTCAGATTTGTTCCCTGTTTTTGCTACAAAAGTAAGGTAGTCACTGCTATGTAAATGTACCCCTATAATTGTGTGCTCTGTGCTGTATGTCTTCTACAGACTATCTTCAAAATCCCCCAAAGTGGGCTAAATGTACAGATATCTGCTCTAAAAGATATCTTTCAAGTTTAGATTGCTGTAAACATGTGATGCATGTACATTTGGGGGCCAAATTATGTCAGTGCTGAAACGAAAATTATTGTATAGGGGATCACACAATTCACCAGCTATTTTCTTATCTGGAGTAAACACCTGAGTTTTTCCTGCACAGAAAATACTATTGGACATCCATGAGCATCCCAGGCAGGAGGTCTTTGGTGGTTCCAAGTTGCTGAACTCTTCCCAGCATCCTTGTGGCTGCAGATACTTTGAAATATGGTGTCTCCCTTCACAAATGTTCACTTTACTTTTTTTTTCCCCCCTCATTCAAATGTACTCAATTAGTGTTATATATTCATATCCTTGTCCCACTGAAAAAGATGGTATCTCTAGGAGCACACTGTGCTGGAGTGGAGCAATAGGCATATGCTTGCAGGGTCGGCAGGCAGCGATGAAACAGAAATTGCAGAAAGGCTTGTGATATGATCCCTTTGTACTGGTTTGTGAGACCAGTGCACATAATTGCCTCTCATCTCGATCTCTTTTGGTTATAAAACCTTTTGTAGGGTTCTGAGAAAGCTGAAGGATCTGGTGTTCATTATAACCTGAAGGATCTGGTGTTCATTATATTTTCTTAGGAGGTGATAGAACCAGGAAAAGTTGAGGGCTTTGTTTACAGCTCTGCAACAGGATGCAGAGACGGCTGCGCAGAAACCATAAGAAATGGCCAGGTGTGTTGAAAGACTGTGTGCAACTGATTAGTGGAAGTGTTGTCTGAACGGCTTTTTGTCCTCATTTGGTAGTTTCAGGCTGTGTCTAGAAAATCTTCCACAGATCTTGAACAGAAAGCCATAGAATGCAAATGAATTAGCATTGGATATGAATGGAAAATATTGATAAGGTCTTAATAATCCCATTGGGCAGATCACCAACATAAAGTTAGTTTGGTAAACTAACTCTCTTTTCAGCTTCCTTTGCTCTGGCTTTGCTTAGCTGTTGCTGACCTTGGATGCATTGCTTTGTTGTGGCTAAGTACTGAGAAACGACTCCGCTTTCCTCCTTTCTTCTCTTGTCCCATATACAGGGGTAGGGAAGGGAGCAGGAAGGGGGAAGCTGTTGGTAACCCCCTGGTTTGTCCAGGGGGGTTCTTATGTTGTTTATAAATTGCAAATACATGTAAATATTGTATATTTTGTACATAATCATTGCATTTCATATTTAGATGGTAACTTTGCTTGTAAATACAGCTTCATTTGCTTTTAGCTGAGCTGGTCTAGCAATTTTGTGTTGGGGGGGTATTTCAACCCACCACACCTCATTTAATAGCTGCAGCCAGGTAACATAAAGGCAAAGCTTTTGCTAATGGAGATGGGTAATTTTGCACAGCTCCAGCATAGTCTACATAAACCTGCCTGTATGCTGTTTGGAAACTTCTCACCTGGGCAGAAAATAGATTTTTTTTAAACAGCTTGCACTACCAAGTCACATCTCAGACCAAAAGTTCTTCTAGGAAGTGAGAAAACACATATATTTAAAGAAATAAATACATGAACTCACAAAAGACAAGACTGAAGAGATAAAGCTGTGGAGAAATTTATTTTGAGGTGTGTCCAAAATCTAAAGTGGTGTGCCCCAGGGATCAGTGCTGGGCTCCATGCTCTTTAACATCTTTATTGATGATCTGGACGAGGGCATTGAGTCTATCATTAGTAAGTTTGTAGATGACACCAAGCTGGGGGCAGGAGTTGATCTGCTGGAGGGTGGAGAGGCTCTGCAGAGGGACCTCGACAGGCTGGACAGATGGGCAGAGTCCAACGGCATGAGATTTAACACATCCAAGTGCCGGGTTCTGCACATTGGCCACAACAACCCCATGCAGTGCTACAGGCTGGGGTCAGAGTGGCTGGAGAGCAGTCAGGCTGAGAGGGACATGGGGGTACTGGTCAATGGTAGACTGAACATGAGCCTGCAGTGTGCCCAGGCAGCTAAGAGGGCCAATGGCATCCTGGCCTGCATCAGGAACAGTGTGGCCAGCAGGAGCAGCGAGGTCATTCTGCCCCTGTACACTTCACTGGTTAGGCCACACCTCGAGTACTGTGTCCAGTTCTGGGCCCCTCAGTTTAGGAAGGATGTTGACTTGCTGGAACGAGTCCAGAGAAGAACAACAAAGTTGGTGAGGGGTTTGGAACACAAGCCCTATGAGGAGAGGCTGAGGGAGCTGGGGTTGCTTAGCCTGGAGGAGACTCAGGGGTGACCTTATTACTCTGTACAACTACCTGAAGGGAGGTTGTAGACAGACGGATGTTGGTCTCTTCTCCCAGGCAGCCAGTACCAGAACAAGAGGACACAGTCTCAGGCTGCACCAGGGGAGGTTCTGGCTGGATGTTAGGAAAAAGTTCTACACAGAGAGAGTGATTGCCCATTGGAATGGGCTGCCTGGGGAGGTGGTGGAGTTGTCATCATTGGAGGTTTTCAGGAGGAGACTTGATGGGGTGCTTGGTGGCATGGGTTAGTTGTTTAGGTGGTGTTGGATTGGTTGAGGGGTTGGACGCGATGATCTTGAAGGTCTCTTCCAACCTGGTTTATTATATATGTATATGTATTCATCTGGATAACCTGATTTTGCTCTTTTGTATAGAAAGCCTAAGATCTAGAAACTGTAACATTCATCTACAGGTACATTTGTTTCCTTTTGTCCTTAATGCAAATTGCTTGTCCATTTAAAAGCACAAAGTCACCTCCAGATGAGGTGACTTAGGCCACACTCCCTTATGCGACAAATTAAAACCTCCCTAACTGGGCTCCCCACAAATTCACAGAATCACAGAATTATGGAGGCTGGAATAGATTTCTGAGATCATAAAGTCCAGCCTATGACATAACACCACCACACAGACTAGACTATGTCACTAAGTGCCACATCAAATCTTTCCCTAAACACCTCCAGCAATGGTGACTCCACCACCTCCCTGGGCAGTCCATTCCACTGTCTATTTACCCTTGCCATGAGGAAGTGCATCCTAACATCCAACTTAAACCTTCCCTGGTTCCCTTCAGGCTATGCCCTCTTGTCACAAGTTGCCTGGGAGAAGAGCCCAACACCCACCTTACATCTTCCCTTCAGGTGGATGTAAAGTGTGTTAAGGTCCCCCCTGAGTCTTCTCTTCTCCAGGCTGAACAGCCCCAGCTCCCTCAGCCTTTCCTCGTAAGACTTTCCCTCCAGTCCCTTCACCAGTCTCATCACTCTCCTCTGAACCCACGCCAGTACCTCAATATCTTTCTTGAAGTGAGTGGCTCAGAACTGCACACAGTGCTCAAGGTGAGGCCTCACCAGTGCTGAGTACAGGAGCAGAATTACATCCCAAGTCATGCTGGCAACACTATTCCTATGTAGCTCTCTTTTACCTTTACCTAATTTTCTCTATCAGCAGTGGGACAAGTGAGGCTTGCTCTTATTCAGATTGTTCCGAGTTGTGGGTGGAATAGAAAGAAAAGAGTCCACCGGAGAGCCACAAGGATGATTAGGGGAGTAGAACATCTTCCATACAGGGAGAGACTGAGGGAACTGGGGCTCCTTAGCTTGGAGAAGAGGAGATTGAGAGGTGACACGATCAGTGTTTATAAATGTGTAAAGGGTGAGTGCCAAGAGGTCGGAGCTAGGCTCTTCTTGGTGGTGTCCAATGACAGGACAAGGGGCAGTGGGTGGAAGCTGAGGTATTGGAAGTTCCATGGAAACATGAGGAAGAATTTTTCCTCAGTGGGGGTGATGGAGCACTGGAACAGGCTGCCCAGGGGGATTGTAGTGTCTCCCTCTCTGGAGATACTAAAGACCCACGTGAATGATTTCCTGTGTGATCTGGTATAGGTGATCCTGCTCTGGCAAGGTGGTTGCACTAGATGATCTTTCGAGGTCCCTTCCAGCCCCTGAAATTCTGTAATTCTGTGATTCTGTGTTAACCTGATAGACCACACTTGTGCAAGACTCCTCCCGTATACAGAGGTCTGCTAACTTGCCTTCTATCTGAGGGTGTTTACCTGAGATATAAGCTATCATTAATAACAGCCAAGAGAAAGGTCTTAATGCTCTTCAGGAGTAGCAGCCATTGCATTCCAACAGCTGGTGACCGAGTGATTAAACGAATATGTCTGTTCTCAAATAGAGAAGGACTGGTGGGAGATGTGATAGTAGGAGGCTGTTGAGGGTGTTTGGTGCCATGGTCTAGTCATGAGGTCTGTGGTGATGGGTTGGACTTGATGATCTTTGTGGTCTCTTCCAACCTGGGTGACACTGGGATACTGTGATCATGAGATAGTGGAGTTTTCAATATGCAGGGAAATAGGGAGGACCAGTAACAGAACCCTTACTTTGGACTTCCAGAGGGCAGATTTCAGCTTGTTCAAACAACTTACTGGGAAAGTACTGTGGGCAGCAGCCCTTAAGAACAAAGGGGTCCAGGATGGTTGGACCTACTTCAAAGAGGAGCTGTTGAAGGCACAGGAACTGGCAGTTCCCACGTGCTGAAAGATGAGCTGGTGGGGAAAGAGGCAGACCTGGTTGAGCAAGCAGCTCCTGAAAGAATTAAGGGGAAAAAAAGAGAGTGTATAGCCTTTGGAAAGGGGGGGAGGTAACTAGAGATACATTTAAGGATGTTGTTAGAACATGTAGGAGCAAAATTAGAGAAGCAAAAGCCCAGTTAGAACTTAAGCTGGCCACTTCTGTGAAAGACAATGAAAAGCATTTTTATAAATATATTAATGCTAAAAAGAGGGACAAGGAAAACCTCCACTCCTTATTGGACCTGGAGGGAAACACTGTAACTAAAGATGAGGAAAAGGCTGAGGTTCTGAATACCTTCTTTGCCTCAATGTTCAACAGTAAGGCAGGAGGAGTTCAGGATAACTGGCCTCCTGAGCTGGTAGATTGTGTCAGGGAGCAGTATAGTAACCCTGAAATCCATGAGGGACTTGCTGAGCCATGTGGATACTCACAAGTCCATGGGACTGGATGGGATCCATCCTAGGGTGCTGAGAGAGCTGGCAGATGAGCTGGCCAAGCCTCTCTCCATCATTCACCACCAGTCCTGGCTCACTGGTGAGGTCTCAGATGACTGGAAACTGGCCAATGTGATGCCCATTCACAAGAAGGGCTGGATGGAGGAACCCAGAAACTCCAGGCCAGTCAGCCTGACCTCAGTGCCAGGGAAAATTATGGAGCAGATCATCTTGGAGGCAATCACTGTGCACCAGAAGGATGACCAAGGGCTCAGATCCAGACAACATGGATTTAGGAAGGGCAGGTCCTGCCTCTCCAACCTGATCTCCTTCTATGATCAGGTGACCTGTCTGGTGGATGTGGGGAAGGCTGTGGATGTAGTCTACCTGGACTTCAGCAAGGCCTTTGACACCGTCCCCCACAGCAAACTCCTGCCCAAGCTGTCAGCTCATGGCTTGGATATGAGCCAGCAGTGTGCCCAGGTGGCCACGAAGGTCAATGGCATCCTGGACTGCATTAAGAATAGTGTGGCCACCAGGAGCAGGGAAGTCATTATGCCTCTGTGCTCAGCACTGGTTAGGCCACACCTTGAGTCCTGAGTCCAGTTCTGGGCCCCTCAGTTTAGGGAGGACTTTGAGACTCTTGAACGTGTCCAGAGAAGGGCAACAAGGCTGGTGAGAGGCCTTGAGCACAAGCCCTATGAGGAGTGGCTGAGGGACCTGGGATTGTTCAGCTTGAAGAGGAGGCTCAGGGGAGACCTTATTGCTCTCTACAACTACCTGAAGGGAGGTTGTAGCCAGGAAGGGGTTGGTCTCTTCTCCCAGGCAATCAGCACCAGAGCAAGGGGACACAGTCTCAAGCTGTGCCAGAGGAAGTTTAGGCTCGAGGTGAGGAAAAAGTTCTTCACAGAGAGAGTTGTTGGCCATTGGAATGGGCTGCCCAGGGAGGTGGTGGAGTCACTATCCCTGGAGGTGTTCAAGAGGGGATTGGGCATGGCACTTGGTGCCATGGTCTAGCGGTCATGAGGAGTTGCATGACAGGTTGGACTTGATGATCTTGAAGGTCTTTTCCAACCTTATTGATTCTATGATTCTATGACTCTGTGTTGTGATTTCTAAAGTCTCCTCTTAGAGTATATATAAAAAAAAATTAAAAAGGATCTGCATCCATCTTTTCTCTTGCTTCCTCATCTAGGATGGTCTCTTCTGGGTGGGTTTATGTCTAAGGCAGTACCTTGGCATTTATCACACATGCAGAGCCTAAATGTTCACAGTGCATTTTTCAGACTGGTGTGCATGGGCAAGCTCTCCCTCTCTCCTCACAGATAACAGGCTTTCTGGCCACTGCCCAGGACTTCTGAAGGTGATTGTTTTACAAGACACTTGGCTTCCTATCCAATGCACTGGCATACCTCCAGCTCCTGCAATTGTATCCCCTAAATGTGTTTGGGAAGAGAATTCTCACTTTTATTCTGTCTCTGTATTTGCTTTGATTTCTGCTTTTTGGTAGGTGTAGTGAACATGTTGGAAATTTGTCTAATACTTAATGGAATTTCCTTCTGTCATTTTTAAAATTTTTGCCTCCCCTGGTGGAATTGCAGGTAGATGTCAAGGGCTTCAACTTCGGTATTCTTGTCCTAATTACTTCTAAACTCTGGGGGTTTGGTTCGTGTAGGGTTTTTTTGTTTGTTTGTTTGTTTGTTTCCCTGTGTTGATATCTTTTTGATTTCTAGGATAATGCTGAGTAGCAGAAAGTTGCTAATAAAATACAGGTCTTATTGGTAATATCTAAATATTGTTGGCTGTGACAGATTTTATTGGTTTCATCCTCTGTTATTAGAAATATCACTAAACTGCATCAGGAGAACAGATCTCTGGAGCCCCAGCACATGTAATGGGTACAGGCTCTTCTGGTTCTGCTCAGCTCTGAGGGAATATGGTTTCTACTTGCCAACCTGCATGCATGTGACAATTGCAACCAGGACTTGGTAGTAGGGAAGGGTGATGGCTGGTGCCAGTCTACAAGGATTCTGTTGTCCTGAGGGAATTGGCTGATGCGGTTGCAGAACACTCTCCATGATATTGGAGAAGTCCTGGCAGTCAGGTGAGGTCCCTGGGACTGAAAGAAAGGACACAGCACACCCATTTTTAAAAAGGGTAGAAAGGAGGACTCTGGGAACTACCAACCTGTCAGCCTCATCTCTGTGCCTGGGATGATCACAGAGCAGATCCCTCTAGATGCTGAAGCACATATGGCCTTCTATGACAGAGTGACTATGTCAGTAGATAAGGGACGACCTGTGGCTGTGATCTCTCTGAACTTCTGTAAGGCCTTTGACATGGTTCCACACAACATCCTGCTTGCCAAGTTGGAGACATATGGATTTGATGGGTGGACTGTACAGTGGATAAGGAATTGGCTGGATGGTCACATCTAGATGACAGTGCTCAATGGCTTGAAGTCCAGATGGAGAGGAGTGACAAGTGGTGTCCCTCAGGGGTCTGTACTGGGACCTGTGCTGTTTAATATTTCTATCAATGATACAGATAGTGGGAGTGGGTGCACCACCAGCAAGCTTGTAGATGACACCAAGCTTGTGGTGTTGTCAATACACCAGAGGGACAGGATGTCATCCAGAGGGACCTGGACAAGCTGTAGAGGTGGGCCCAGGTGAACCTCATGAGGTTCAACAGGAGCAAGTGCAGGGCTCTGCACCTGGGCCAGAGCAATCCTCACTATCAATAGAGACTGGGGGATGAGGTGTTAGAAAGCAGCCCTCTAGAAAAGGATTTGGGGGTGCTGGTGGATGAGAAGTTGGACATAAAAAGGCAGTGTGTGCTTGCAGCCCAGAAGGCAAATCACATCTTGGACTGCATCAAAAGAAGCATTGCCAGCAGATCGAAAGAGGTGATTCTGCCACTTTACTATGGTGATACCTCACTTGGAGTACTGTGTACAGGTCTGGAGCCCTCAGTATAGGAAGTTCATGGACTTGACAGAGCAGATCCAGAGGAGGGTCACAAAGATGATCAGGGAGTTGCAGCATCCCTGCTATGAGGGCAGGCTGAAGGAGCTGGAGTTGTTCAGCCTGGAGAAGAGAAGGCTCTGGGGAGAGCTAGTAGCAACCTTCCAGTACCTGATGCTGGCCTACAGGAAAAATGGAGAGAGACTGTGTACAAACACCTGAAGTGACAGGATGAGAGGAAATGGCTTCAATCTAGACAAAAGCAGATTTAGATTGGATGTTAGGAAAAAATTCTTTACTATAAGGGTGGTGGAGTATTGCGTTATACAGCAAAGTCATATAGTCTTTTTGAAAGCATAGGTGTCAAATCTTAATTGGCTATTTTCTACTCGCATGCATGTAATTAAGGCATACAATAGGTTAATATAACAAAACAATGTTTTAACACATCCAGCCAAACTCTGTGTAGATTTTCTCCTTCAGTTACAAGATGTTTACATTATTTTCTGAATCACAGACTAAACATAGCCTTCTTTAATTTGAACAAAAGCAAATCTTCCCCTACTGTGGAGCACTGGCACAGGTTGCCCAGGGAGCTGGTTGAGGCCTCATCCCTGGAGATATTCAAGGGGAGGCTTGATGAGGCCCTGGGCAGCCTGGTCTAGTTGAAGGTGTCCCTGCTGAATGCGGGGCAGTTGGACTAGGTGACCTTGGAGGTCCTTTCCAGCCTGGACCATTCTATGATTCTGTGATTCTATATTGTCTGCAGCAGGAACATGGATTTCCTCAGATCTGCAGGGGTCATAACAGGAGTGCTGCCTCAATGCAAGTCTTCCATTTTGGTGAAGGCCTAGCACCTTTCTTGCTGCTTAATGTCATGATGAGAACACATGCCCAGTGGCACCTGTCTTGAGTGAGATTTCTCTTTTTCTGGGTGTTTTAACAATGACTTGATACTTTCTCCAGCGTTTTTAATTTTTTTTTTCTCATTAATATTCATTCAGGTGGTACAAGTTGTTTTTCAATCATTGCTTCTTTGATTTGATCATATCCTGCCATTTTGTTGTTTTTCAGCTTCTCAGCTTCAGCCTGGGATTTAGAATTAAATCAAAAATGGAGGGAAAAAAAATGTTATCCATTACCTAGGATTGTATTTTTTATTTGAAATTCTGTGAGAATCCGTGAGTTAAAAATGATAATTTTTCATGCTAGACTTTCTATTGAAATCAATATAATTATATTCCTATGGAAATAATATTTCAGTATTAATACCTTCTTGCAGTGAGAATCTCTTCAGTGCCTGACATTTCAATAGCAAAAAAGTACAAAGGCATTTCAGGTATGATATGTTGTATTAAAACAGGATGAATAGAAATGCCATAGCTAAGGTAAGATTGAAATGAGGAGTTAAGCTAGCTTGTAAACAGGAACTCCAGAGCAAGTACTGCTTTAGAGTTCTCCCTAGAGAAAAGGCACATGGGTAGCCCTACGCGTCTCCACAGTAGCAGGCAACTGCCCATTTTCTGAGTTCACCTCTGGCACATGATGTTTTCCATGAAATGTGCATTGAACTCACAGTAGCAAAGTGCTCTCACCAGTTCAGAGAACAAATGAAGCCAACGACAATATTCAGAGTTATAGCCATCATGAGATTTGATGTTTTGCTTTGTCTGCATTAAAAGGAAAGTTTTTCTGCTAGGACATTCAGACTAGAATTAGCACTGAATTTAGAAATCCCTGATCTGGCAATGCACTGCCTTCCTCACAGCCTTAAGCACATCCCTTTTTCGGTCACGTTTAACACCTATAAAGGAAGCTGGTAAGTAATTATGACAAATTAAAGATTTTAGCTGAATCACAGGACAACTTAGATTGGAATTGCCTTGGAAAATATGCATCATTATTACTTCCAAATAATAATAGTGAAATAGTTTATGACTGTGACTTTGCAAATGTGATCACTTTTGTGCAGGAGGCAACATGTTCTAGTAGGAGACCTCACCGTTATCATGTATAGGTCTATATGGATATAACTATTTTTAGCAGATTTGGGTTTTCTTCAGTTTTTGTACCTTCTTGAAATGTTACATTGGCAACCTTAGAAAACATCCCTAGAACTATGTTTTAGGCTTAAAGCCTTCTTTCTTCCCACACACATGTGCTTGGAAAATAAAACAACATATTGGTCCAGTTCTCCAAGATATAATAGAATTATGGTCTCTTCTTTCCATGAATATCTTTTCGTTTCACTACAAGCCTTCTTCCAACTTGAATAAGACCAAGATTAATGTAATTCACTCATAGGGTCAGCAAAAGAGTCTGAAAGTGTGACAGAAAATTGTTGCTACATGGTGATTCTCAATTTTGTCTTGAACAGCATCACTCATTCTAAACATCTCTTCAGTTGTTTTGTTTCTGCACTGTCATGGGTACTGCAACTCTCCATGTCTGTCCCTAGGCATCAAAAAAAAATCACCTTCATCCTCCTATCTGATGAATGTATTGTTACTAGTACTAGTGGAACAGTTCCAAGTCTTCACAATGAGAGTGTTTGTAAGTATTTACTGTTATGATATGCTTCTCTTTCAGATCTACTTCCTCAGTTTTGTAGTAAACCAGCTTTCAAAGTGGGACTAGGGTAGTATTTAAGAGAAGAAGGCTTGATGATGCAAGCAGTGCTAGAAAACACTGGCACTGTGCTGCACCAGACTCCTCCATTGCTTGAAAATAAGTTCCTATGAGTTGATTTTAGCCCTGGAAGTACAGTCAGTAGAGGGCCTATCCTTCTGAAGCAGCCAAATGAGCTAGAGAGGGATAGGCACAGATTTTGCCCCATCACATCTGCATGAAGCACATACTTGTTGCTTGAGCTATAGTAATATAGCGAGCTGATCTTTTATGGTGCAGCTTTTTGTTATTAAACTGGTATATTTTGTGAAGGACAGCAGCAGAAACAAAACCTTATGCTTATCTTTTGACACACAACTCTGCCCTAGGCCACAAAACTGACTTTGTATTGTACAGCACTTTAAACGCATAAAATCCAATAGCTTTAGGTTGAAGTTACACAAGCTGTTTTAAAAGAGAATCAAGGATTTTCTGCATGTATCCATAGAATGAGAGGGTGTTCAGTAAGGAAAAGGAGCAACATTATTGTAAGACAAGACAGGCCAGCTGGATGCGATTATACTCTGGGGATTGTTATTTTCATGGACTCAACTGCCCTGCAGGCACAATCAGGTGGCAAGTTGGCAGGTCCACGGAGGAAACAGCTCATACCATTATTCTGCATAAAACTGAGAGGGTAGGGCTAAATAGGGTAATGTTCCCAGTGCTCATAGAATCATGGAATTGTTAGGGTTGGAAGGCACCTCAAGGATCGTCTAGTTCCAAGCCCCCTGCCATGGGCAGGGACACCTCACACTAGATCAGGTTGCTCAGAGCCACATCCAGTTTGTTCTTAAAATCCCCCAGGGATGAGATGTCCACAACTTCTTTGGGCAGCCTGTTCCATTGTCTCACCACCCTCATGGTGAAAAACATCATCCTAACATCCAATCTGAATCTACCCATTTCTAGTTTTGTTCCATTCCCCCTAGTCCTGTCATTACCTGACACCCTAAAAAGTCCCTCACCAGCTTTCTTGTAGGTCCCCTTCAGATACTGGAAGGCCACAATAAGGTCTCCTCAGAGCCTTCTCTTCTCCAGGCAGAATAGTCCCAACTCTCTCAATCTGTCCTTATAGGAGAGGTGCTCCAGTCCTCTGATCATCCTCATGCCCCTTCTTTGGACACCTTCCAGGACCTCCAGATCCTTCCTGTATTAGGGGCTTCAGAACTGGACACAGTATTCCAGGTGGGGTCTCACCAGAGGGGAGTAGAGGGGGAGAATCACCTCCCTCGACCTGCTGGCTATGCTTCTCTTGATGCAGCCCAGGATGTAATTGGCTTTCTGGGCTGCAAGTGCATACTGCTGAGCTTCTCATCCACCAGTACCCCCTAGTCCTTTTCTTCAGGGCTGCTCTCAAGCCACTCACTGCCCAGCCTGTATCCCAAGCCAGATGCAGGACCTTACATTTGGTCTTGTTGAACCTTGTGAGGTTGTCACCTCTCCAGCCTGTCAAGGTCCCTCTGGATGCCGTACCTTCTCTCCAGCATGTCTGCTGCACCACACAACTTGGTGTTGTCAGCAAAGCTGCTGAGGGTGCACTCAGTGCCACTGCCCATGTCAACAACAAAGATGTTAAACAAGACTGGTCCCAGTACTGATCCCTGAGGGACTCCACTTGTCACTGGTGTCCACCTGGACATGGATCCATTGACAGCCATCCTTTGGGTGTGGCCATTGAGCCAGTTCTTTATCCACTGAATGGTCCATGCCATCAAACCCATACTATACCAGCTTGGACACCAGGATGTCATGTGGAACAGTGTCAAAGGTTTTGCTCAGGTCCAGGTAAATGATGTCAGTTGCTCAGCCTTCATCTCTTAATGTTGCAACTTTGTCATAGAAGGCCAGAGGTTTGTCAGGCAGGATTTGCCCATGGTGAAGCTGTGTTGCATTGTATCCAATCACCTCTTTGTTATTTTTCTGCCTCAGCAGTGCCTCCAGGAGGATCTGCTCCATAATCTTACTGGGCACAGAGGTGAGACTGACTGGCCTATAGTTCCCTGGGTCATTCTTCTTTCCCTTTTTGAAAACTGAGGTTATGTTCCCCCTTTTCCAGTCAGTGGGGACCTCCTTGGACTGCCAAGACTTTTGGAATAAAATAGAGAGCAGTTTGGCAACCTCATCTGCCATCTCCCTCAGCACCTGCAGGCGTCTCCCATTGGATCCTACAGACTTGACTGCTTTCAGATTCTTCAGATGGTCAGGAACCTGCTCTTCACTCACAATGGGCAGTTCCTTCTTCCAGTCCCTGACATTATCTTCCATTATTCCAGGAGTGTAGCTGGAGCCCTTGCCAGTAAAGACTGAGGTAAAGAAGTCATTGAGAACCTCAGCCTTTTCTATGGGACTTGCCACCAGTTCATCAGTTTCCTTTCTGAGGGGGCCCACACCTTCCCTGGTCTTCTTTTCCCCATTAATATACCCATAGTAATTTTCAGTGTTCCCCTTGATCTCCCTGGCTATATTTAATTCTAACTGAGCTTTAGCTTTTCTAACCAGGTCTCTTGCTGCTCAGGCAGCTTTCTTATATGCTCCCCATTCCAGCTGTCCTCTCTTCCACTCTTTGTAGCATTTCTTTTTCATAGATACATATGTTTTATTTGTTTGTAGTAACTTAGGTTTGTGCTGCCCTTTTACAGTAAAGCAAAGCGGATTGTGGTGACAGAGGACAAGAATCAGTTAACTTGTTTGCATTTGCAGTAGGGTGGAATGTTTTACATGCTATTTTGAAAAAATCAAAGCCAGTGCTGCAAGAAACATGTGAACTTTGTATTTCCCATCTTACTCTGCTGATGATTTTAACCTGTGGAAATGCTTGTGTTTGTGTGTTGTGCAACTGTCTCTGTCTCCCTCACACACTACTAACCCTGCTGGAGTTTCCAGCCTGCTGGTATCTTTCTAGTGGTGATTGGCTAAGGCTTTGAATTGTCATTCTGTATTTCACATATGCCTACAGACAAGCTGCTCCTCTGAATTTAGAAGAAAATAAATGGCTCTTGGCACTTCCAGGTCTAGCGACACCATCAGTTACTAATCTTAGAAAAAAGATTTCTGAGACTTTTCCAAGGAATTTTTACACCAGAGTATTTTAAAATGAAGCTGTCTCACTGAACATTTTGCTACTAGCAAGTTTATTCATCTGACACTTTGTTCCACTCATGAGAATTACAGACACATGAGAATTAATTACTGTTAAAATTGTACTCACCTGTCACATGTTGAACTCTGTGTACACAGGCTTGGCTCAGAAACTGAGTAGTTGGGAAGTTGTATATTACAATCTAGCACAACAACTTCTCTTTGGAGCCCTATACGTGATGAACAAATGTGGATATTAATCTTAGCAATAAAGTTAACAGATGCGGCAGCACTTGGGTGGTTTTGTGTGTGGAGCTCATCAGAGAGACATGCAGATGACTTCCATAATGCAAAATGTGACTAACTCCAACATCTAAGAAAACTGTTAGTTAAATGATTTGGCTACTAGTTTCATGTTGACATCTTTGGTATTTGAGTGAGCAGAACTGTGGTGGGACTGTGGCTATAATATGATGTTGTTTGTCACGAGGGGATCATCCCAGTTAATTTAATGGAATTTTGGGGGGGGGAATAAAGAGAAAAAGAAGAAGAAATTTATCTAATATTGTAGAAAAATTCTGAATTGTATGTTCCAAAAAGTAAATGTGATTTTTTTTCTCAACATTTTTGTGCACAATTTTTTGTTACTTTTGCCAATATATTGTGCATTTCAGATAAGGAAAAATGACTGCAAATATTATTGACATTACTAAGGGAAATGGTTGTGCTCCTGAGTATTTTGAAAGACATAGGAAGAAAGGCTGTGTTTGTATACAGCTTGGTGGCTCATTAAGAAAGAGAATGAGGTTTCCTCTCAAAACAGTATGACTCTGCATAGTAGGTGTGGTTCCAGCTGTACATTTTTGTGTATGTGTGTGGTGAAGGAGAAAGTAGGCTCCCCATTTCTGTCCATACAAAATTTTCACAAGTGACACAGTGGCTTTCATAAGCTCTGCTGGTTAAGATTCCAAAGATGCTGACAGGGCCTCTAAAAACACACAATATATGTCTGACCAAGACAGGGAGATTTTTTTATTTAGAGCTGCCCAAAAAATTGGAAGTGGGCTCATACCATTTGATGATTAGCTAAACAGTTATTTATGTCCAGGTCCAAGACATGACCAGAAACTACAAGAAAATTGATGCCCCAAACCGATTTACTTTTCTTCATTATTAAGTGCTCCAAGGACAAGGCACTATGTGGGGACAAAGATATTAAGTAATAGTAGGTTTGTTAATATAAAAGAAATTTTTGTATTCCTTGAACAGACAGTACAAAAATCAGAGGCTTGGGAAAAATAAGTTCAATTACAGATACACTTGTGAAAGGGTGGATAGTGCAATGAGAAGGCATTGACCTGGAGCTTCAGAGGTCTCTTTTCATACCCCTTCTCTCTTACAGATATTCTGGATAACTTTGGATAAATCCTTTCTTCCTTAGCCCACAAAACGATGGAGGCATCTTTTGGTGTCTCCAAAACTTCTGCCAATTCAAGCTCAAGTGCTGCCAAACTCTGTAGCTGCTTGAGTTCTCTCTGACAGGTGTAACTGAAACAAAGTCTTGGCATAGCTGAGTAACTTGGCATCCTTGAGATCATGTCCAAGTCTTGTAGTATTCCACAAACAGCCTATTCTCTGCTTTCTTTATCCAATACAAGAGGTTTGCTATGACACATGCTTGTGTAGAGGAAGTGTAAGATCAGTCTTCCTCTGCCTGTGGGATCCCTCTGCACAGCTCAAGACAGCCAGAAATAGAATAGAATAGAATAGAATAGAATAGAATAGAATAGAATAGAATAGAATAGAATAGAATAGAATAGAATAGAATAGAATAGAATAGACGAGGTTGGAAGAGACCTTCGAGATCATTGCATCCAACCTATCATCCAACACCACCTAATCAACTAAACCGTGCAAACAAGCACCCTATCAAGTCTCCTCCTAAACACCTCCAATGATGGTGACTCCACCACCTCCTCGGGCAGCCCATGCCAATGGGCAATCACTGTCTCTGTGTAAACTTCCTCCTAACCTCCAGCCTAAACCCCCCCTGGAGCAGCTTGAGACTTCATCCTCTTGTTCTGGTGTTGGTTGCCTGGGAGAAGAGACTAGCCCCCACCTGGCTACAACCTCCCTTCAGGGAGTTGTAGAGAGCAAGAAGGTCTCCCCTGAGCCTCCTCTACTCCAGGCTAAGCAATCCCAGCTCCCTCAGTCTCTCCTCATAGGGCTTGTGTTCCAAACCCCTCACCAACTTTGTTGCCCTTCTCTGGACTCGTTCCAGCAAGTCAACATCCTTCCTAAAATGAGGGGCCCAGAACTGCACACAGTACTTGAGGTGTGGCCTAACCAGTTGTAAGAGTCTAAACTCCTGGTGTGAGTCAACAAAGATAAAATCACTTGCTGCTTGCCCAGACAGTACCAATCCTGGATGCAAATCACCTTGCGATTGCATCGTGATAACACTGGACTGCAGTTGGCCTATAACAATGACCCAAGGACCCAGCCATCACGCCTTCAAGACAGCTATCAGATACCCCCAGGAAGGGAGGGTGATGAGTCAATGGACTCTCCACCTGTCTCCTGATGTGTGATAAGTGGGTAGGCAGGGAGATGGAGAGGAAGGAGGCGGAGGCCCCCCCCCCCACTCCATCCAGACCACTGTCCAAACTCACATGAATACACAAAAAGACTTCCTGGGGAACGATATCTGGATACTTATGATTTCCTGGCTCCTGAATTCCTGAGGGACAATGCTTGGACACATACCTAAGGACTAAAAACTGTATAAAAGACTTGACCACTACTGGCTCAGGGGGAAGAAAAACGCAGAGGAAGAAAACCGCAATGGAGGGAAGAAAAACGCAGAGAGAAAAACGCTGAAGGAGGACCATGCCGCTGAGAAGGAAGGAAGCAGACTGAACCCTCTCTCCGTGTCCTAAGTCCCGCTTGCTGCCACTCATGGAGCTGACCCACGCTGCCCAGAGGGACCTCATCTATTCTCCAGCCAAAGCCTCAGCACCCTTTCTCTACAAACCCAGCATCTTTCCTCCACAGACTCAAACTGTCTTGGGGTGAGTGAGGGGTGTGGTAATATGATTCCTCTCTCTCTTCTCTCTCTCCCTCTCTATCTTCTCCCTCTCCCCTTCTTATTTCCATTTTCTCTATGTAATAAATAGTCTAGCTGTTGATATTTTGGCCTCGTTTGTGCCTCTCATTTCACAACACGGGAATATTCAAAAGAACTAGTTTCCTTCCCTCTCCGGACCGAGACACCAGTGCAGTGTACAGGGGCAGAATGACCTCCCTGCTCCTGCTGGCCACACTATTCCTGATGCAGGCCAGAATGCTATTGGCCTTCTTGGCCACCTGGGCACACTGAGGGCTCATGTTCATCCTACTATCAGCCAGTACCCCCAGGTCCCTTTCTGCCTGCATGTTCTCCAGCCACTCTGACCCCAGCCTGTAGCATTGCATGGGGTTGTTGTGGCCAATGTGTAGAACCCGACATTTAGATGTGTTCAATCTCATGCCCTTGGACTCTGCCCATCTGTCCAGCCTGTCAAGGTCCCTCTGCAGAGCTCTCCTACCCTCTAACAGATCAACACCTGCCCCAGCTTGGTGTTGTCTGCAAACTTACTGATGATGGACCCAACCCCCTCATCCAGGTCATCAATAAAGATGCTGAACAGGATTGGGTGCAGCATTGATCTCTGGTGGACACCACTAGTTCCTGGCTGCCAGCTGGATGTGGCACCATTCATCATCACTCTCTGGGCTTGGCCCTCCAGCCAGCTCCTAACCCAGTGCAGAGTGCTTCTGTCCTGGACCAAGGCAACCAATACTCCGAGAGTGCTGTGAGAGAGTGCACAAGAGAGAGCCCCCTTGCCTCTTCCAAGACTAGAGCCACTTGAATTATAATTACAGCATCTGGGAAGATACTGGACAAAGGAGCATGCCGTGAGTGCCCAGGTAATTTGCTACAAAATCCCCCTTGTGGGAAGCTGCAGATCACAGCACCTTTAGTTCCAGTTTAAGTCACTGCATTGAAAATTCTCAGATACGTGTTTAAATTGTTTAACTGTCTTCACATGTGGAGTGGAATACCCAAAAATGAATAACAGAACCTGCAAATATACTTTGTAAGTAAGTCACGGTGATGTCCAAAGATACCCATCACCCAAAATATTAAATATAAAAATATATAAATATACATTTTATTACACTCCTTTGAGAAGGGCTAAAGAGCTTATGTCTCACTCCTTTAAACTAAGACAATGATCACAGAGCCTAATTTAGATGCATATATATATTGTAAGTCCTGTAATTTGGATTGTATCATGCAGATTGTATCAAGACCAATTATTTTTTTTCCCTTTTTCTTTTTTTCCAGAGAGATGAAGGTGGAATGGGAGTTATGATGTCCGCAGTACTGCTTCTTGTCCTTTAACACCACTGAGGGTGTCATGGAGACACATTTCCTAGGCAATGGATGCCACAGGGAGAAGAAAGCAAAGCTCCTTCCACTTCCCTGAAGAAATGAGAGGAACTGAGTGTTTGTCTACTACTACCTTGCAGAGACCTTTAACTGACCCCGATTATCTATTGTCTATATATAGTATGATGTTATGCTGTGTGACTACTTTAGAATCACAGAATCAACCTGGTTGGAGAAGACCTCAGAGATCATCAAGGCCAACCTATTACCCAATATCTAACACCTCATGACTAACTAAACCATGGCTTCAAGTGCCACGTCCAATCCTTTTTTGAACACCTCCAGGGATGGCGACTCCACCACCTCCCTGGGCAGCACATTCCAATTCCCATTTACTTTGTTGCTCAGAGGAGGAATGTGCAAGAGGACCTAGAGGGATTGCTTTATTGTTATTCATGCCCCTCTGGATTTAACTGAAAATTTCTGAAGCAGATAAGCATTTGTCATTTGCAAAAACCCCATTACCATTCCTTTTTCTTGGGCTGTAAGCAAAGAAAGGAGGCTGTATGAAGGAAGCCAGCTGAAGTGATTCACAGCTTTGTGTGGCAGTGACCTAGAACCATATAGCACTTTTGTTCCCAATGGCACAAGAATTGTTCAACGATACATCATTTCCTCCTAATGTGAGGCACTGCAGTCACTTTTGAAACCAAGGAGCATCCACAAGGCAGAGAGACTGTACATATCGTATGGTGAGTGGCAGGTGGCAGGAAGAGGCAGTCCTGCCCTCAAACACCATGATGGCTCAATGCATCTGTGGGAAGTATCTAGGAACCTTCTGGTGCCCTGGCAGTGTTGCCAAGTGTTCTCTTACAAAACTTGTCTGAACAGATAACCCTACGCTACAGGGTTCACCCCTAAACCATACTCCCAAGCACCACATCCAAACGACCTTTAAACACATCCAGGGATGGTGATTCAACCACCTCCCTGGGCAGCCCATTCCAATGCCTGACCACTCTTTCTCTGAAAAAACTTTTCCTAGTATCTAGTCTAACCCTACCCAGTTGCAGCTTGAGGCCATTCCCTCTTGTTCTGTCACTAATGACCTGTGAGAAGAGACCAGCATCAACATCTCCACAACATCCTTTCGGGTAGCTGTAGGCAGCAATGAGGTCTCCCCTCAGCCTCCTCTTTTCCAAACTAAACAGCCCCAGATCTTCCAGTCACTCTTCATAAGAGGTATTCTCCAGGCCCTTCACCAGCTTCATTGCCCTCCCCTGCACTCACTCCAGCACCTCCACATCTCTCCTGTATTGAGGTGCCCAAAACTGAACACAGTACTTGAAGTGTGGCCTCACCAGCACCAAGCACAAGGGGACAATCACCTCCCTACTCCTGCTGGACACAACATTTCTAATACAAGCCAGGATGCCATTGGCTTTTTTGGCCACCTGTGCACACTGCTTGCTCATACTCAGTTGCTTGTCAATTAGAACTCCCAGGTCCCTTTCTGCCAGACAGCTTTCCAGCCACACTTCCCCAGGCCTGCAGCATTGCTTGTGTGGGTTGTTGTGACCGTGGTAGTTTTAGGCTGTCCTTAGAAAATTTTCTACAGATCTTAAACAGAGACTCATAGAATGTAAATAAATCACCATTGGATGTAAAAAGGAAAATAAAGATAAGGTCTAAATAACCCCATAGGTTTGTTTACCAACATGAATCTAGTTGTGTACACCAGTGTTTTATCTCTTTTCAGCTACTTCGCCCTATCTGGTGTTTTCTGCTAGTTTGCTGACCTTGGCTGTGTCCCTTTGTTGTGACTAAGTACTAACAAGCTACAGCTCTGGTCTTCTTTCTCTTGTCCTGTGTACAGGGAGGAGGGAAGGGAGCAGGGAGAGGGGGAAGCTTGTTCTGTTAACATTGTCCCATCAATCCAATCTATCCAAGTCCCTCTGTAGAGCCTCCCTACCCTCATGAAGATCAAGACACCCACCTAACTTGGTGTCATCTGCAAACTTACTGATGACACACTCTATGTCTTCATCAAGGTCATCAATAAAGATGTTAAACAGAAGTGGTCCCAACAGTGAGCCCTGAGGAACACCACTTGTGACCAGCCACCAGCTGGATTTAACTTCATTGACCACCACTCTTTGGGCCTGTTCCTCCATCCAGTGCTTTATCTAGCAGAGCCTGTGCTCATCCAAGCCATGAGCAGTTTGTCCACAAGAATTCTGTGGGGGACAGTGTCAAAGGCTTTTTGAAAGTCTGTCCACAGCCTTTCCCTCATCCAACAGTCAGGGCATCCTGTCATAGAAGGAGACCAGGTTGGTCAGGCAGGACCTACCCTTCATAAACCCATGCTGACTGGGCCTGATCCCCTGGTTGGTCTCTGTATGTCATGTAATGGCACTCAAGAGGACCTGCCCCATGACCTTCCCTGGTACCAAGTTCAGATTGACAGGTCTGTAGTTTCCCACATCCTCCTTTCTTCATTTGCTACCCTCCAGTCCATTGGGACCTCCCCAGTTAGCCAGGAGCTCAGGTAAATAATGGAAAGTGGTTTGGTGAGTGTATCTACCAACTCCCACAGCACCCTTGGGTGTAGCCGATCCAGCCCCATAGACTTGACCAGCATAGCACGTCAGTCACCACTCCCTCACTGTGATGACCTCATTCTGATTCCCCTCCCTGACTCCTAGCTCATGAGGCTAAGTGTCCAGGGAACTACTGGTTCCACTGCTAGAGACTGAGGCAAAGTAAGCATTGAGCACCTCAGCCTTCTCCTTGTCCTTAGTCACTCTGCTTCCCTCTGTATCCAATAAAGGATAGAGAATTTCCTCCAGTCCTCCTTTTGCTGTTAATGAATTTATAGAAACATTTTTTAATTATCCTTGACACCTGTAGCTAGGTTGAACTCTAGCTGTGCTTTGGCTCTCCTAATTTTCTCCCTGCATAGCTTCACTACATCTTTGTAGTCCTCCTGAGAGACCTGTCCCCTCTTCCAAAGGCCATAGTCACTCCTTTTGTTCTTGAGGTCCAACCAAAGGTCCCGAATCAGCCTGAGGGTGCAGAGAAGGTGGAGTTACTGAATGCCTTCTTTACTTTAGTCTTTACTGCTAAGACCAGCTTTCAAGAATCCCAGTCCCTGGAGATAAGAGAGAAAGCCTGAAGGAAGAGTTTCCTTTGGTCAGTGAAGAATGGGTTAGAGATCATTTTGGTAAACTGAACACATACAAATCCATGAGCCCCAACAGGATGCACCTGTGAATGCTGGGAGAGCTGGCTTGATGTTGTTGCTGAGTGACTCTGCATCATTTTTTGAAGGATTGTGGAGAATAAGAGAGGTACCTGAGGACCAGAGGAAAGCAAATGTTACCTCAGTCTTCTAAAAAGGGCAAGAAGGAAGACCCAGAAAATTACAGACCAGTCAGCTTTATCTGCATCCATGGAAAGGTGATGGAGCAGTTAATTCTGAGCGTCATTTCTAAGCACATGGAAGAAATAAAGGTTATCAGTAGCAATCTGTGATGGGAAAGGGTTAATTTGTATCTGATCAGAAGTACCCAGCTGGCTGATAAGAAAGGCTAAAGCTATGAAAAACAAGAGTCTTCAAGTTATCTCTTTTATAAACAAAATAGGGCTATGAATGTGTTGATTAGCTCACTGACTGCAAATGCTCTCTTAATGCCTTGTACAGGGCAAATGGACCTGCAGGAAGATGAAGAGGAGGAAGGGAATTGCTGGGCAGGGGGCACCATGACCCCCGAGTGGGCTGTATGCATGAGCAATAGGGGATGGAGGTTATGTAACATGATGGTGTAATGGGGAGGGGCTTTTGCCCCCAAAGCCCAGCCTTCTGGGACGTCTTGGCCCAATGTCACGGGACGCTGGCCCCATTTAACCTGGGGTACCCCCAATGGCAGGGTGGGTTTTGGCAGCTGCACCAACCATCTGCTGAGCAGCAGGGACACCTGCTGGGATTGGGGTGCTGACTGCCCCCCACCATTTGAAATCTCCAGAGCCTGGTAACCTGTGTCTAGCTCTTAGTTTTGTGCCTAATTTTCTGTTTGTGCCTCTTTGGAGGTGTGGGTAACATGGGTCTACCCTTCTGTTTGTGCTTTGCTTTTGGTTTCACTATGTCATTACGTAATGTAAACTGGTCTGCTCTTTAATAAAAGCACGCTGTGCCTTCACGTCACCTGTGGTAAACTATGCTGATTCATGAACCAAAGAACCCACTAAAACACTAACATGAATTTACCCAGGGTAAATCCCTTCCAACCTCTACCATTCTATCATTCTATGGTTTACCATGTGCCAGCTACTCCTTGATAACTATCCCTGTATGTGTTCCTACAACACAGCAAATATCAGGGAACATATGCTTCAGAAGTATGAGTAAAGGGCCTTACATTTAGTGGACAGTGTTGCAAGGCAAGAGCATGCACCAAGTACTCACTCCATGATAGTGAAAACACAGAGAACCACTGCCACAGTTTATATTGTAGCAGCTTGCTCATTTGCTTTTAAGTCTGAATTTCCTAACTGGACACTTCCATTTTCAGTAACACTATCCTTCCAGGCTTGATTCTGATTAGTTCAGACCATTAAGATTCCAGTGACAAAACAAAATCCATTGGAAAGAAGGCTTTAGTTGATGTCCTGCTTGTAAAACAGCTTGTTAGTGTTGAATTTTATGTATATTTTAATATTTTAACATAATGTAGCCTTTCTGAAGGCAAGTGGTTGCCAGCTCAGGAAGCAGAGACCCCTTTGTAGAAGCTTGAACCCTAAGTTAGCAAAGGCTGCACATTCAACTGAAATGGAGATACCAGAAAGGAAAACAAGTCAAAAAAGTTTAGGATCTGATCTGAAAGGATCAGATACATGAATAAGAAGCAGCAGCACCTGCTCCTCAGCCAGAGCTCCACCTAGTCTGACAAATGATGCTACCATCCTTCTTCCTCCTGGGAGCAGCTGCCCACCAAAGAGACATGTCCACAATAGGAAGACTGGGTCAGCCTTGGAGAAGGGAGAGAGTAGAGAGGAAAACTGAACTCCCAAGCTAAAAAAGAAGTCAGGGCTCAAAGGCTGAGCTGAGGAGTGACTATAGCTTAAGTGAGATAGGACAGAGACAGGCACTTGTCCCACAGAACCATTTGAAATATTTGGAGAAGTTTGTTCCCAGAAGAAGAATAATCTCCACGTGTACTGCCTGTGGCACTGTTGCCATTGTCATTGCTTTTGAAAAGTAAGCAAACATTTTGAGATAGGTCTCTAACTGCTGGACCTTAATAGAAGGCTCTAAATCACTTCATGTAGACCACATGGCAGCCTGCACGTTGGCAGATAGGTGGGGTTTTTGTGTGGTTGGGTTATTTTGTTTTGTTTTGTTTTGTTTTGCTTTGTTTGTTTTGTTGTGTACTGGTTTTTTAACCATAAGCAGAATAACCTGCTTTGGAGACAAATTGGTATGGCTTTTCCTCTGAGGCATGTAAAATCACATTTATTGCAAGTAACAGCTACAGGAGAACAAAATTTTCCCGTGGAAGATGTTCCCCATCAATTTCTGCAGTGGTACAACAGATAATGCTGCCCTTTGGCAAGGCAAATGATTTTATTTTCCTCGGGGGAAAAAAATCAGCCTGGCCTGGGTGTTCCAACTATGGTCTTTGCTATGTGAAAAAGAATGGAAATTTGTCTGCTGCTCATGCAATGGTCCTAATTTCAAATTGTCTTGCTGGAACTTGTTAGATTTTAGAGAAGAAAAATGAGAAATGAATGCAAAGTTGGTCATGATCATTTTAGTTCTGGGATTTGTTTTGCATATCTAGATCTCAAGGGGAAAAAAAAAAAACAACAAAAAACCAATAAATCTGACAAACTGCTTTTCATGTGAAAATATGCCAGCATGTTTTTCTGCTTGTTTTAGAAATATTCTTTGTTGGATTCTGGTAGGATAATTTGAAATGAATCATTTTTGTAGAACAGCAGTATAAAATAAAATCATGGGTCTGCCTTGAATACCAGGAAGTGCATGATCTCCCAGGATCTCCCAGGATCTGGGAGCTGGATAGCTTACTCATCACCATGGCTGTATATGGACTTGGATATGAGGTGGAAGGATGAGTTGGGATATTGTATGCATGTGCATAGCCAATAGCATGTCATTACTGAACTATTGAGATTAAATCACCCAATATAATAATGGCACTGTACATAGGGGATGTTGCACCTTAAGTCAGCAGTATTACTCACTGTGAATAAGAGTGATAGAATCAATCCTGGAGTGGGATTGTAAATGGGTCACAGTATTCTTAACAGTCTGAGTTAATGCAGCTAGGCAAGCAAGCTAGGTAAAAACTGTTATTAAACATATCTGATTACACCATAAAATGTTATTAACTCTATTTCTTTTAATATGGTCACACAGGAACACATCAAGATGCATCTTGGAAATCTACAGAAAATCCACAACCTCTCTGGGCATCCAGCTCCAGGGCTCCAACACATTTGCAGCAAAGAAATTTCTCCTCATGTTAAGGTGGAACTTCCAGTTCTCCAGCTTGTGTCCATTGCCCCTCATCCTATCAGAGGACACCATTGAAAAGAACCTGGTCCATTCTTCTTGACATTCACCCCTCAGATAATTATGAATGTTTATAAGATCTTCACTCAGTCCTCTCCAGGATAAACACTCTAGAGTGAAAAAGACCAGAGGTTAAGCAAAAAAATGTATTAGAAGTGTTAAGAATAGAATAGAATAAACCAGGTTGGAAGAGACCTTCAAGATCATCGTGTCCAACCTATCAACCAATCCAACCCACCTAATCAACTAAACCATGCAACAAAGCACCCTATCAAGTCTCCTCCTAAACACCTCCAATGATGATGACTCCAACACCTCCCCAGGCAGCCCATTCCAATGGGCAATCACTCTCTCTGTGTAAAACTTCTTCCTAACATCCAGCCTAAACCTCCCCTGGTGCAGCGTGAGACTGTGTTCTCTTGTTCTGGTGCTGGCTGCCTGGGAGAAGAGACCAACCTCTGACTGTCTACAACCTCCCTTCAGGTAGTTGTAGAGAGCTGTAAGGTCACCCCTGAGTCTCCTCTTCTCCAGGCTAAGCAACCCCAGCTCCCTCAGCCTCTCCTCATAGGGCTTGTGCTCCAAACTCCTCACCAACTTCGTTGCCCTTCTCTAGACACGTTCCAGCAAGTCAACATCCTTCCTAAACTGAGGGGACCAGAACAGGGCTGGTCTCTTGTTACTTGTGAGAATAATTATTGCGATAGCAGTGGGATTGCAAATGGGTCACAGTATCCTTAAGAGTCTGAGTTAATGCAGCTAGGCAAGCACAAATAGCATCATCATGCTTCTCCACCATGAGTAACTGAAGGAGACTACAAACTGAACAGTAAAGCCTAACAGGAAATGTGACGTCTTGTGGCAAGCACAAGGAATTTGTCCTGTAACTGAGGTAGCAGGTCGTTCCTTTGCCTATACTCTGCTTCTGCTAGGCAAATTCATGGCTGTTGCTGGATGACTTCATGACTTCTGCTGCACTTCTGCTTAAAGCTGGTAAATGTGTCAATCTACATAAGACAATGCATTCAAGCCCTTATTAGATAACGTAGATGGTGCTTTTAAAACACAGCTACTGTTTTTCTATACTAATTCTTCAAACCATTTCAGTTTTAGTTGAAAAGATTTGTGGTTTTTTATTGCTTTGAAGAAGAAAAAACTATTCTCACTTCAGCAAACGGTTTCCTAGGTTTATTTTGTCGTCACAGAAAGAGTAAAGTTCACAAATACCTTTCCTCCTGGACCTTTGGAAAGCGAGGCTCAGTGTACAGATGGAAATGTAGGCCTAATTCCCAGGCACCTGTTTGTTAAAATCTCGGTCTGGAGGTTTGTACTGTTTTGTGTAATGTACTGGGCTTGCAGTTGGCAAAGCTTAAAAGAGACAAAAAACCCAAAGGACAATTTTTGAAAGTGAAGGAACAGCTGCATTTGTTCCCTGCTATGGCAAAGCTAAGCAAAAGAGCAGAAAGCACCAGGTAATTTAATAAGGCAACTGCATAGGAAGCTTAAGCTAAATGTACCAGAAACAGATGAATGATGCAATTGTGTGATGCTGCTGGTTTGCTAAGAAAGCATCAGGGAAAGACTGGAACTACTCTGAGGTTTAACTATGACTCAGAAAATCCCTCAATATGTGAAGGTTTCTAGGATTTGATTTGCAGCATTTAAATACATCTTTTCCCAGACCAAACTAATTTTCAAGAACCTACTTCACTCTTTTCTTTGTCACCCCAGTGATGTTTTACAAACAGAGGTTACATCTTGTGTGTTCAGTGTGAAGGGTTATTCCAGAAGACAGTCAGGATGCTCTTCTGATACTCTGTCTGCAGTATAATTTTGGAGACTACAGCATTTGTTTAATTTGCCCCCTCACCAACGTTGTTGCCCTTCCCTGGACACGCTCCAGCAACTCAACATCTTTCCTAAACTGAGGGGCCCAGAACTGGACACAGCACTGGGGCCTAACCAGTGGTGAGTACAGGGGCAGAATGACCTCCCTGCCCCTGCTGGCCACACTGTTCCTGATACAGGCCAGGAGGCTATTGGCCTTCTTGGCCAGCTGGGCACACTGCTGGCTCATGTTCAGCCAGCTGTCAATCAGTACCCCCAGGTCCCTTTCTGCCTGGCCGCTCTCCAGCCACTCTGACCCCAGCCTGTAGCACTGCATGGGGCTGTTGTGGCCAATGTGTAGAACCCGGCATTTAGATGTGTTAAATCTCATGCTCTTGGACTCTGTCCAGCCTGTCAAGGTCCCTCTGCAGAGCCCTTCTACCCTCTAACAGATCAATGCCTGCTTTCAACTTGGTGTCATCTGTGTATTTAAGGATGATGGACTCAATCCCCTTGTCCAGATAATCAGTAAAGATGTTGAACAGGATGGGGCCCAGCACTGATCCCTGGGGCACACCACTAGTGACTGGCTACCAGCTGGCTGTGGCACCATTCATCACCACTCTCTGGGCTCAGCCCTCCAGCCAGTTCCTAACCCAGCACAGAGTGCTTCTGACCATCAGCTGAGAGCTTGGCCAGGAGTTTGCTGCGGGGGACAGTGTCAAAGGTCTTGCTGAAGTCCAGGTAGACTACATCCACAGCCTTCCCCACGTCCACCAGGCAGTCACCTGATCATAGGAGGAGATCAGGTTGGTGAGGCAGGACCTGCCCTTCCTGAATCCATGCTGGCTGGGCCTGACCCCTTGGCCATCCTGGAAGTGCTGTGTGATTGCACTCAGGATGACCTGTTCCATAATCTTGCCTGGCCCTGGGGTCAGCCTGACAGGTTTGTAATTCCCTGGCTCATCCAAGTGGCCCTTCTTGTGGATGGGCATCACATTGGCCAGCTTCCAGTCATCTGAGACCTCTCCAGTGAGCCAGGACTGCTGAAAAATGATGGAGAGTGGCTTGGCCAGCTCATCTGCCAGCTCTCTCAACACACTAGGATGGATCCCATCCAGTCCCATGGACTTGTGGGGATCCAAGTGGCTGAGAAAGTCTCTAACTACTTCCCCCTGGATCGCAGGGGAACTATACTACTCCCTGCCTCCATCTGCCAGCTCAGGAGTCCGGTTGTCCAGAAGACAACCTATCCTGCTATTAAAATTTGAGGCAACTAAGGGTATTGATGAAAAAATTACCTGTGCCCCTGACCCCTCAACCAGTTTTCCCACAGCCTTGAAGTCCTTTTTGATTGCCTTTGGACCTCTGGTTTCAACCTCTTTGCTCCCTACCTGCATAACTGTCAAGGGATTGTAATCAGAGGACTGTACCAGACTAGGCAGCCTTCTGGTAACATCTCTGACCAGTGAATTAAAAGGTTTGCTTAGGAGTTGTATTGTTTCCTTAGTAAGGATCTGAAAGTAGTTTTAACACAAGACATAAACCTCCAGTGGCTTAGATCCTTTATCCTTTTTTTTTTCCTTTTTTTCCCCCCCCTTTTTCTTCAGATTTCCTGAATGAGGTAACAAATTGCATGAGTCATTTTGTCTTATGCAACTTCATGACAGGTTACACAGTTGATGCAGTCTGATGTAATTATGCTGGCATATGCTGAAAGTTAAACAGGAGGAAACACATATTCCAGAATGTCAAGGTTTTATAGTAGAAATATTGTTGTCTTTTTGTTTGCTTGTTTTTTTTTGTCCAATTGTGTTGGTTGTCAGAAAAAAAAAATCTAGACTTTCTAATTACAAAGATGTGGGAGGAGACAGCATTGAAATGAGTTGTCAATTACACAGTCATGACAAGCCTGAAGAGAGGAGATGATTTGCACTGTAGCTTCTAGAGGTCAGTATCACTGAGACTGATAGCAGAAGATCTCCTTGCTAGGAAGGACAGAGACAAGATACAGAGATTAGACATGCTAAAATTTAAAGAACCAGATAATTGCAATGTTCATGACATTGCTGTGGATAAGAACAGTCTTTACATATACAAGCATTCCTGTCCTACTCAATGCATTTAGTACCACCCTGGGCCCCTCAGTTTAGGAAAGATGTTGAGTTGCTGGAACACGTCCAGAGAAGGCCAACAAAGCTGGTGAGGGGTTTGGAACATAAGCCCTATGAGGAGAGGCTGAGAGAGTTGGGGTTGCTTAGCCTGGAGAAGAGGAGGCTCAGGGGAGACCTTATTGCTGTCTACAACTACCTGTAGCCAGGTAGGGGTTGGTCTCTTCTCCCAAGCAATCAGCACCAGAACAAGAGGGCACAGTCTCAAGCTGTGCCAGGGGAGGTTTAGACTTGATGTCAGGAAGAAGTTCTTCCCAGAAAGAGTGATTTGCCATTGGAATGGGCTGCCCAGGGAGGTGGTGGAGTCATCATCACTGGAGTTGTCTAGGATGAGACTGGATGGTGCCATGGTTTAGTTGATTAGATGGTGGTGGGTGATAGGTTGGACTCGATGATCTCAAAGGTCTTTTCCAACCTGGTTAAATCAATTCAATTCAATTCAATTCAATTCAATTCAATTCAATTCAATTCAATTCAATTCTATTCTATTCTATTCTATTCTATTCTATTCTATTCTATTCTATTCTATTCTATTCTATTCTATTCTATCCCAGACAGGAAAGGTTTCCCTATCTTTCACTCTTGCTCACTCACCAGCTTGCTCTGATAGCCTTATAGTGAGCGCTTCTGGCTTTATGCTTGTACTAGTTTAAGACATCCCACTCTCAATAGCAAGCTCAATAGACAAAGCAGAGGAAGGAAAGTAACAAAAACGAAATAGCCCCCAACCAGGTAGAGATAAGGAGAATTTAATGAAAATAATACAATGCACAATTCCCTTAGCTATTTCACATAAAAGGTAAGGCAGAAACAGCAGCAGAAGCCATCCATAAAATGACCACCCACACCCCAAACTTGCAGCCAGCCCAGCAGAAAAGACCAACATCTCAAAAAATGGAAACTGGAAACAGCGATCAGAAACAGGAAGCCTCTCATGTTACAACTGAACTACAAGCCCCATGATACTTCAACCAGCACTTTAAAACTGGTGTGACATCAGCATGGTATCAAATACTCATTAGCATATCCAATTGGCTAAACCATGACAGTGCTTTTTTTGTACAGAACTGCTGATGTTAGAAGCTGTGTTATTTTCATGTAGCAGCAAGAATGTGTTCTAAACTGTTTTTTCATATCCCTCCTTAGCCCTTTCAGACATGGATGCTTGTTTCAGTAGAACAGAAATGTGTCAGAGGCTCCATGACCTGTTCGTTCAAGAGGCTAAATGAAATATAGGACATCAATGAGGAAATTAACCAGACTGATTATTGGAGAAGGTGTTCAGTCACAGACCATGTGAAGTGATGTTACTCACATTTTGCAGCATGAGTGACCTGGGTACTTTACATAAATACTGATGGAACCTAGTTTGAGTATTCTTTCTAGCAGTTCTATTTTAAGGTGTGCTTATCCACCTGAGAAAGGGAATCTAAAGCTTGCCAAAGGCTAAATTAGCATTGCAGTGTGTGGTTTGTGATGTGTAGCCCCAGGAATGACAGGGTTACATACCTTTTGTAGAAAGGGTACATTGTAGTCTGACATTTTCAGTTACTTGGGTTTCTAGATCTTCTCTACGATGTTATGTACATGAAAAGTGCAAGTTGCATAACTAGGAGTCAGGTGGTATATAATAGGCAGAAGTTTTCCCACAAAGCTCCATTTCAGAGCTAGACATTTCAGGGTCAGACTGGTAGGTATGACTTTGGGCGGGTAGTCATAGATTTACTCATGCTATGCAAAATTCAGGCAGCCTATTTTTAGGCTGGCCTTTGTTGTAATAACATTAGAACTACCACTGTTTGCAAACTTCCATCAAGTAGGTGTAAAAAGATGTATCTGGAATATGTATGCTGCTTTCCCCTCTCAGCATAACATAGGTGTTCATGCCTGTTTGCATGGTCTTACCTTCCTCCAGTAAAATCTCCTTTGCTGTATTCACAACCCTAGAAATTTTATGGATACCTATCTATCCCAAATGCTCTTTGTGCTTCACATCCAGGATGATGTACCCGTCTGAGGCCTTTCTCATGCCAGCAGCCTCAAGGCAGGAAGAGCCCCAGAGAACAGAACTGTGGCTCTCACTGCACTGCTCCATGTTGCAGCTGCTAGCCTCACTCTCTGATTTAATAGAATAAAATTATTTAGAAGCTCAAATCTCATTGAAAAATTTCTAACAATATTGCTAAAGTCTGAATATTGCTTAAAGTGGACACTGAATAAGGGAGCCCTGCTGTACTCCCACATCCCAACTCCTGGTTGCTTAGTCCCTTCCAGTGTTGCTCTCCCCTTTCTGCTGGTACAAATACTCATAGCCATACTGTTAGGCACCTTTATGAGAAAATTTGGTCTTAAAGACTGCATAAAACATATTAAAAATCAAGATATCTGTCCTGTATGAAACAGGAATGCATTTCCATACCAAAAAAAGGGAAAGTGTTAAAAAAAAAATTATGTGTGTTGTGGAATTAAAAGTTCCAAACAAATGATTCGTTATTAAAATGCTTCAATTTAGTACCAACATGTTTCATTTTGAGCAATTTCAAAAACTGAACCACACTTCTCAAGAGGGGTTATTATCTCTCAGCAGATGCTGTTCACATGTCTTGTGCCCTTATTTTCTCATATGAGTTGGATTTTCTGTAAGTCAGCATTTCCTTAGGTATAAAATGGCCTTCTATCCCATTGTGGTTGATGTTTATAAAAATTATTTATTTAACGAAAACTGTTGAAACCAGAATTCCTGGCCATGTCTCTAAGTCATCCACTTAAGCACTTTCACCCTCTTCTTCCCTTTTGTCTTTTTCTGCTTCTTAATCTTGTGCAGTTTTGTTTTCTTCAGAGGCTGTAACTTCCAAAGCGCTCATGGTAATGTATCTGCTGTCCTGAAGCAGGAAATCACATCTCATTGCCACTGTTGCTGCATACACTCATAGAATTATCACACCCCCATTTTGAGGTGCTGATGTAGTCCCAGTAGCTCCTGATAATAGGGCCCCCTTGGGTGACGAATGTAGCACAAACCCCAACAATGGAATTCCAGAAATGCAGAGAGTAGGGAATCTCAGAAGTCTTCTCAGTAGTCCTTTATTACAGCATTGTAGTATCTCCTGCATTACAGAGTCTTAGAGTCCCACTTACAGAAGTCTCGGAAGCCCTTGACAGATGAAGCAACTAACAGAAGTCCCAAATATATCCCTAGCAGTATCCCTAACTGAAGCCCTAACCAAATGTCTATTGCCTGAAGTACCTGGTTTTCATATACTTATTTCTCACATTGGCCCATCTAACCAGTAGAATCCTGCCCTGTTTATAAACTAAAGCATGCCCCAATCAAAGGTGCCAACATGAAAGGATGCTGGCTTCTGCAGGAATGTTTTCCTTGAGAATGTTGTTTTGTTCCTTGCAGCGTCTGACTGGCTGGCTAGAGAATCACATCCTGGGCACACATCCCAGCAGCTGCCCTTCTTTGCAACAAGAATACCTGGTTGGAAGGGACCTCAAGGATTGTAGAAGGGTTGTTTTTGCATAGCCTTGGAACAGCTATGTTTGGTCTCTGACTTAGAAAAGAATGCAAACATCTTGTAACTGAAGGGAGAAACTGGGCAGAATTTGGTTGGATGTGTTAGAATATTGTTTTGCTGTTTTAACCTATTGTATGCCTTAATTACATGCACTCCAGTAAAAAATAACCAATTAAGATGCGACATGTGCCTTCTGATAGACTATATAACCTTGCTGTGTAATGTAATAAACATCTTTGCCTGCTAACATCTTGGCCTGGAAGCTGTGCTCTAGGGTGATCAAACACCTACACCCTTATTACAACAAATGGTGACTCCAACGTGCACCCTGAGCAATTACAGATAACGACTCCAACTTGCACCAACAACAAAAAACTTGGCTTCATCTGGCTTGTGGAGATGGTGCTCACCACCATCACTAAACGGTCACCTTGAAGTCATTGGTCTCTATGAGACTCACTAGAGGCTGTTTTCCACTGGATGGAAAGCCCAGTGGCCAGTGACGGTCCCCAAAGCATGAATGTCCAGACATTAAAAATAAAAAAATAAATAAAGAAAAAGTAAAAGCACCTCTGGAAAAAAAAGAAAAAAAGAAGAAAAAAAGGAGCTGTGGACTGCAGTGCAGAGGTGAAGCAGTTGGGGTAATTATAGGGGGGTTGGAGCCTCTTTTTTGGCAAGCACATATTGGGAAATCAGATCTCAAAAGGAGCGAGAGTGATATTCGGAGTCTTTACTTAGATCTTGAAAAAAACCAGCTATAACTCTCCAACATGTTTTAATTGTGGACAAAAGGGACATTTTAAGGGACAAGTATAACTTAGGAGGAGATAACTGTCCTGGAAGCCTTTCAGAAAGTCTTTAAACAACGTGAGAAGTCTATCAGTACCTCTGCTTTTCAGCAGATGCTCTTTTCAGCTGCTGAGCACCACTCCTCTTTCACTAGAAGAGCAGTGTATGATCCAGGGATCTGGGATAAGATCAGAACTGAGTTTGGGGACTACGCTAAGAAGGAGAGTAAGATCGGATAAATTAGAGCAATGTCTGATGCTGAACCTACCTTGGAGAAGCAAGTGAAAAACACTAATTGGCAGAAACTTTTGTGTACCTTAAGAAATCCTGCTGTAAGCGATGTGCTGACAGCTTGTACACATCAACATCCAGAAACTTTGGCAGCAGAACTCTATGTAATATATCACAGTATCACAGTATCACAGTATAGCTAAGGTTGAAAGAGACCCCAAGGATCATCAAGTCCAACCTGTCTCGACAGACCTCACGACTAGACCATGGCACCAAGTGCCATGTCCAATCTCCTCTTGAACACCTCCAGGGACGGTGACTCCACCACCTCCCTGGGGAGCCCATTCCAATGACGAACGACTCGCTCAGTGAAGAACTTTCTCCTCACCTCGCGTCTAAACCTCCCCTGGCGCAGCTTGAGACTGTGTGCCCTTGTTCTGGTGCTGGTTGCCTGGGAGAAAAGACCAACCCCCTCCTGTCTACAATTACCTTTCAGGTAGTTGTAGAGGGCAATGAGGTCACCCTGAGCCTTCTCTTCGCCAGGCTAAACAATCCCAGCTCCCTCAGCCTCTCCTCATAGGGCTTGTGCTCAAGGCCTCTCACCAGCCTTGTTGCCCTTCTCTGGACACGTTCAAGTGTCTCAATGTCCTTCTTAAACTGAGGGGCCCAGAACTGGACACAGGACTCAAGGTGTGGCCTAACCAATGCAGAGTACAGGGGCACAATGACTTCCCTGCTCCTGCTGGCCACACGATTCCTAATGCAGGCCAGGATGCCATTGGCCCTCTTGGCCACCTGGGCACACTGCTGGCTCATGTTTAGGCAGGTGTCAATCAGCACCCCCAGGTCCCTCTCTGTTTGGCAGCTCTCCAGCCACTCTGACCCCAGCCTGTAGCTCTGCATGGGGTTGCCGTGGCCAAAGTGCAGCACCCGGCACTTGGTCTTGTTAAATGCCATCCCATAAGACTCTGCCCATCTGTCCAGTCGGTCGAAGGCTGTGCTGAATAGGTTTTCATTTTAAAAAGCATGCTTTCAGTAATGCAGCATCCTTTATGTTTCTTTTTCAGACATTGATTTGATAGTTTAATTTTAACATAGTTTTTTGAGTTTTTAAAGGATTTTTGCTATTAGCATAAGTTAGGAGTTTGATATAAGGATACTATAGAATGGGTTCTTTTTCTCTTTTCTTTGTATTCACAATAGCTTTAAGATTAGGTTTATATATTTTAAAAAAAAAAATCAGCAGACCAACCTAACACTGATCATAATGACTGTCATGAGAAACTGAGATCAAAAGCATCAATCAGAGGGTGATTGCACAAGAATGTCACCATAAAACATCTGAATTAGGACTGAATATCATGATTGCTTAATTGTTGTGAGATTAGGGAATATATTCCCATGGATTTATATGGTAACTCCCCAGACTGTCATAGTTAAATAATAATCTCAAAGTTAAAGGGAAGGTCAAATGGATTATAGCACAAAAGACATTTTCATTTTAGGTTACAGAAAACAAAAAAGGGGGGATTCAGGTATTATGACACAAGAAAGAATAGTTAAGGCATGTTAAGTTCTCAAATTTTCATCTTATATGTGGTTTTAAGCGTGATATAACAAAACTTATGGAGGATATCAACGTTTTGGAGGCTTTAGTTGGGAGAAATTTGAAAGAAAAATCAAACAGCATTAGGCCAAAGGTAGGATCAATAGGCCTCAGTGCCTTTCCTTATCAAAAATAGAGCATCAAATGATCAGTATGTTAAGATGAGTAAAAATGGATTATTGTGTTATGTTTAATTTTACATTGGGCAGAATCATGAATATTCAGGATGTCATCTCTGACCCAGCAAAGGGGCACTTTTCACTTTTTCTGTCTGTCTGCAGGTATTTTCCTTACCTGTGCAGATTGAGCCTGGCCAGCCCTACCCTCACAGATCAAGGGAGGACCTTGCTGACACTAAACACTTCTATGACTTTTGACCATCTTAGAAAAAGGCAAAGGTGTAACATTCATGCCTTTGAAGTAGATTGTAAAAGATAGTGCTGAAGACTGGATTTGCTATATTTGTATCTTAATCCCTCTGTACAAGGTGTACAAGCTAGAACAGGTATGGTTGATCAAGTCTTCTTTATTAATAAGAAAAGGGAAATGTAAGTATTTGAACTAGCAAGATCTAAGCTCTCCATTAAGAGATCAGGCAAGTAACAAAGAAGTAAGTTCAAAACTGTGTGATGAAACTTTTGTATCTGAAAGAAGCAACTGTCCTGTTTGTATCTTGACCTTGTAAGATAAGTGGAAAAGGAATGTATGCTTGTTATTGCAGTGTGGCTGGAAGTCTTGTCATCTTTACCTATATATTATGCCCATTGTGTTAGAATAAGCTAATTGGTACAGCTCTGAGTATTGTATCTTTTATGGGTTACATCATTCTGTTAGACACGCTATGTTACAGCAGCAAAACACTACGTCTTCTTTGAGTACTATCTCAAATCTTTCGAGATACAGCTTGTAGCTAAAACTGTTTTTACAAGTAAAGAAATAAAAGCATAATTGTGGAAGTGGTGCAGTCTTTCAAGAGTTCATATTCTGCCTCAGTCTGCAGAAATCCAAGCAGATCTGTCTATGACCTCCCTATTTGTCTGACAGTAGCCATGCTATGAACGGATGTTAGCTTTCATTGAGGAGACACCCTTTAAGAGATAGATTTTAAACAATTATCCCCACTTTTACAGCAGCAAATGCAGCCATCAGGAACTGTAGGAGCTTGCCATCAGCTAGACATCTATGTGACTGTGCAGGCAAAGTACTCAGACACTGAAATTATAGGAATTACATCACAGGTATTTGTGTGTGCAAAAGCGGATAGGAAAAGCAGGATTAAGACCTAGATTAAAAGGATTCAATTTTATTTTATTTCATTGGTCTGTTTAAAGTTCTCTCTCATTTTTACCATTCCCATGTTATTCAGTGGAGGCTATAGTCCTGGTAAACATAGAATCATAGAATCATAGAATCAATAAGGCTGGAAAAGACCTCAAAGATCATCAGGTCCAACCTGTCACCCAACACCTCATGACTACTAAACGATGGCACCAAGTGCCACGTCCAATCCCTTTTTGAACACCTCCAGGGATGATGACTCCACCACCTCCCTGGGCAGCCCATTCCAATGGCAACAAGTCTCTCTGTGAAGAACTTTCTCCTCACCTCAAGCCTAAACTTCCCCTGGCACAGTTTGAGACTGTGTCCTCTTGTTCTGGTGCTGGTTGCCTGGGAGAAGAGACCAGCCCCCACCTGGCTACAACCTCCCTTCAAGTAGTTGTAGGCAGCAATAAAGTCTCCCCTGAGCCTCCTCTTCTCCAGGCTAAACAATCCCAGCTCCCTCAGCCTCTCCTCATAGGGCTTGTGCTTGAGACCTCTCCCCAGCCTCATTGCCCTTCTCTGGACATGTCCCAGAGTCTCAATGTCCTTCTTAAATTGAGGAGCCCAGAACTGGACACAGGGGCCTAACCAGTGCAGAGTGCAGGGGCAGAATGACTTTCCTGCTCCTGCTGGCCACACTATTCTTGATGCAGGCCAGGATGCCATTGGCCTTCTTAGCCACCTGGGCACATTGCTGACTCATGTTCAGCCAGCTGTCGATCAGTACCCCCAGGTCCCTTTCTGTCTGGCTGCTCTCCAGCCACTCTGACCCCCGTCTGTAGCACTGCATGGGGTTGTTATGACCAAAGTGCAGCACTCACCACTAGGAGCTGTACAGGGCTGATTTCTGATACAGGGGAATGGGATGCAACCCTCAGGTGAATGATATCATGTTTCCAGGCCCTCCTAAATTTACAGATCCACAGATTCACAGATTCACAGATTCAAAGTTTGCATTGGGTTGGAAGGGACCCTCAAAGGTCATCTTGTCCAACCCCCTTGCAGCAGTAAGCAGGGACACCTCCAACTAGATCAGGCTGTCCAGGGACACATCAAGTCTGGGCTTGAATATTTCCAGGGACTGGGTCTCTACATCATCTCTGGGTGACCTGTTTCACTATTTTATTACCCTCATGGTAAAGAACGTCCTCCTTATGTCTAACCTAAACCTACCCTGCTCCAGTTTAAAGTCATTGTCACTTATCCTATTACTACAAGCCCTTCTAAGCAACTTGGAGTTGAATGACTTGATTTTACATTATGGCTGTTACCCTAATTTTGAGGTCAGTATTTTCCTGACTACTTTTGCTCTGAGCTCTTTGGCCGGGTACTGCACTTCGGCCACAACAACCCCATGCAGAGCTACAGGCTGGGGTCAGAGTGGCTGGAGAGCTGCCAAATGGAGAAGGACCTGGGGGTGTTGATTGACAGCCGCCTAAACATGAGCCAGCAGTGTGCCCAAGAAGGCAAATGGCGTCCTGGCCTGCATTAGGAATAGTGTGGCCAGCAGGAGCAGGGGAGTCATTCTGCCCCTGTACTCTGCATTGGTTAAGCCACACCTTGAGTACTGTGTCCAGTTCTGGGCCCCTCAGTTTAAGAAGGACATTGAGACACTTGAGTGTGTCCAGAGAAGGGCAGCAAGGCTGGTGAGAGGCCTTGAGCACAAGCCCTATGAGGAGAGGCTGAGGGAGCTGGGATTGTTTAGCCTGGAGGAGGCTCAGGGGTGACCTCGTTGCTCTCTACAACTACCTGAAAGGTGGTTGTAGCCAGGAAGGGGTTGGTCTCTTCTCTCAGGCAAGCAGCACCAGAACAAGAGGACACAGTCTCAAGCTGTGCCAGGGGAAGTTTAGGCTTGAGGTGAGGAGAAAGTTCTTCACTGAGAGAGTCATTCATCATTGGAATGTGCTGCCCAGGGAAGTGGTGGAGTCACCTTCCCTGGAGGTGTTCAAGAGGAGATTGGACATGGCACTTGGTGCCATGGTCTAGTCATGAGGCCTGTGGTGACAGGCTGGACTCAATGATCTTTGAGGTCTCTTCCAACCTTGGTGATACCGTGATACTGTAAAGTGCTGCATGATAATCAAATAATAAAGTGGAAAATAATTTCAGTAGGTGAACCTCCAAGACAAGTACAAGAGATATAAAACTGTCTTCAGAGTTAATGACTCTTCCTTTCATAGGACTTTGTTTTCCTCTCTGTAACATCCTTTGTGTACTGGACTGACTAACCAAAAAAGAGATATTTAATATTCAGCAGCATAGTTGTGGGCAAAACATTGTGAAGGTGAAATGCACAAATCAATCAAAGAGCAATTATTCCAAACTGACACTATATTATACTTAGACAGTATGAGATCAGTGCCAATGATTTTAACACAGTAGCATTTTCCAGCCTGCAAGCCAGACAAATCCTTTGCAAGACATGTGTACACAGTTTGTGTTTACAGTCTACAAATGGTTAATGTTCCTTGATGCCTGTAAGTACTGTGTGAAGGCTGGCCGAAGCTATGCACCAAAAGGCAGCCCCAACATGGATAAAACAAAATGTTCCCGTGGTCCAAATTGAACTTTCTCCTTATGTTGCTGTACTTCTGGGCAGAGAGCTTAATTAAGAGTCTACTGCACACCAAAAGTGTGCTTTGTAAGTGCGTCAGTAATCTCACAGAGGCACATGTTAGAATCCTGTGCCAAGCATGATGTCAGTGTTATAATTTGAAAGCCTCACATCAGCTTTAGTAAATGCTGAGATAACAGCAGCACATGCTTTCACATGAAATATTCTGTAGCCACAGTGAATGAATAAATACTTAAGGCAACATGGTCTGCAGACAGTGTGACGTTGAAGTGTAATGTTTTCTGCAAGGGAATTTTCAATCTATTTTATGTTGTAAGCTTCTCTTGTTGAAAAGGTTGGTGAGGAGCTCCTGGACTTCTTAATACTGTTAATCATGTTAATATGTGTTAATACATAAGGAGATAAAAATGAGTCATAGTGAACTGACTTTTCACAGGGAAATAAATTAATTTAACTTATTAATTATTTTTCCTCCCCCAAAATACTCATCAGTTCATATAATAACACTGGACACTCTTTGTTGTAGGCTTTTTGTACAATGATGCCAGAAAAAAGCCACAGCAATGAAAACCAAGCCAAACCAAACCAAATTTGTTCCTCTAGGTCAATGCGATTGTGAGTGTGTTTGAATCTATAGAAGGTAGCTAATGAAAATAATATCCAAATACAGGGAATATCCAGTACGAATATCCACATTTTATATATACATAGGTGTAAAATGCAGAGAGAATAAAATGTAGGCTACTGTGACACAGAAAATATTGAAAGGTTTCCACCACTGGGAGGTGGAAAAAAGTGCAGTGTATCTCATATAAGATACATTTGCACCTGGTGCAAAGACAGGGTGTATGAGAAGAGGTACTAGTTTCAGCTCATCTGGCAACAGCCTATATGTCTGTAACCTATCTATGTATATGAGAAACCACTGTTCCTTTCTCAAAGTAAACCCACTCGCCCCCTCCCCCCCCAAAAAAAAAACCCAAACAAACAACCACCACCAAATAAACAAAAAAGAACGAAACCACCAAAAAACCCCAACACCACAACACCAAAAACCCCCAAACTTTAACCAACCAGGCTTTATATAGAAAATGTAATTGTGAAGTGAAGGAACAATATGACCAGAAGATGAATTTAACACAAATAATCAGATACTGCTATTTAAACTTCAGCAGATAACCACAGATGTAGCCACAAAAGCATGTCGAGAAAGAAATGGTGTGCTTTTTGCATGTCCCAGACAGGGCAGTGCATTGACACTTGCCTGTGAGGTTGCCAGCATTGTTTTGACATCTTTAAAAACCTTTAAGAGTGCTGTGGATTTTTATTCTTGAAGATTTGGCTTCTGATCATTTTGAAAGTATAGAGACTCTTAAATCCACCAATGCTGTAACACTACAGGGAAACACTATTGCTCACCCATCATCACCTGGATTGATTTAATAATGAGAAGTTATGTAAAAATAAAACCAACAAAACCAAAACAACCTACCAACACAAAAACCTCTAAAAACTATCTCCCTCCTGAGTTCAGAGGAAACACTACAGTTACTGAGGACAATGGAGTAATATGGATACATGTAAAGACCCCTTAGGTACTGTGCGGAAAAATGATCTTTTGAATGAAATTAAGCTTATGGCAAAAAAATGAATTGCTGCTATCCCAGTTCCTCCTTTTCTCCTCTACTGGAGTACAGCACTTTGCATCTGGCTGACATGGCTTTGATCTTACTGATCAAGTTCATTTTACAAAAGGAAAACCACCAAATGCAATATTATAAAGGAAATGTTTCCCCTTCTCTTACAAAGGAATCTGCAAAATCTAGCACTGTAATAATACCTAGCCATTGTTTTTGTTATATGCTGACTGTCCAGCTATGTAATTCTTTGTATTTGAATTAGGATTCAATTTAGTCAAACACTGGAGCATGGTGGCTATTAAAAAAAAAAAATTAATAATTATGTACCTGGTAGAAGCCTGCATATGGAAAGGCTAAGTGTTGATCTTGAATTTTAATGAAAAATAAGTGATAGAACAGCAGCCACAGGCGGTACATTGTTAAATTAATTTGAAGAAGCTTTTCATGTTTGTAATGTGTATTTTTATTACTTGCAAGTATTTATGGAATCTGTATTAGATTTCATGCCAATAGTCACACAGAAATGAGGTGACATATATAAGGGTGTAGGTGACCATGTGCTAGTGAGGATGACAAAGGTTGGAGACCCCTGAGTAAGGAGAAGTCTGGAGGCCTGGTCAAGCCTGCTCGTGGAGACACAGTCAAAAAGTCACTTGAGCCAGACGCAACCTTGGAAGACAACAAAACTCATCAAATACCCTTGTTACAGTGCAGAGTTCATGAACCATGGATCTGCATTCAGCCGTTCAGTGTATTTATAGACCTGCAAAGACTTAGCTTACCCCCTTCAGCCTTTTCATTCCAGCACTGCAAAGTCCTGTGCTTTTGAGTGTTTCTTCACAGGGAAGATGCTCTTCTGGCCAACTTGATACTTTGGCAAATCAATATTTTATGTACAGGGAAATGACACTCTCTGCTTTTCCTCAGTACTGTTCCTAATGATGCCTAACAAATTTATCTATTTTGACTGACACTTCATGCAGAGCTGGTCATTTCAAAGTGACCTTGTCATCTTCTTTCTGTGTCCTACCTGCTAGCACATGGTTAAAGGTGAGTTTGGGGTCAACATGGCTTAGGTCAGTTTTGCCTAGATGATTTTTTGTTTATTCAGACTAAAGATCGTTTGAACCTACTTTTGTACAATTTGTAAAGATTTCCTTGCCGTTTTAATGCTTCAATGAGTTTTTACCTTGTTTAGAGGACACTCTTTACTGCCTTTTCTCAGTCTTTGCTGAAGGTGTTGAATAAATTGATCCTGATGGGATCCTGCTCCCAAAATACTTCCAATGTGGCAAGCTACCATTAAGCTAGCCCAGTAGACCACTCCCTCCCAGTCCTTGGCAGGTTTATGCCTTAGTAACCCATGTTTCTCCCCACTACAGAAATCTATTTTTACCATTTGAGTAATTTTGAGCTAGCCAAACACATGCTGTTGTGCTCTGACCCACATTTACATAGGCATGTGTGCTCTTTGTTGTATTTCCATGCTATGACTGCTCTAAGATTGAGTCACCCAAACACAGAGCAAGCCAGGGCAGAGCTATCTAGCCTGGCTGCTGCTGGAATGTGTGTACTGTTGTTTCACCTCAGCAGTTTCTTTGGAGTGTGTTCTTGAATGCTCATGGTATTTGACAGTGGCAGCTAGTAAGTGTGACAGCATCTTAGGATTTAGCACTTATGAAGGTGAAAGGGCTGGAGTTAAAAAACTACTCTTAATTATCTCCTCACAAAAAATAAGTGGAGCAAACTCATACTCTTTTTGATGTACAAAGCCATCTAGTTTCACTGCAGTCTTTTCTGGGGCTTGTTTTCTTTTATCTGCTTTGAAGAATGAAGAAGCTGAACCTTGATTCTTCTATATCCTATCAAACTGTAAATAATACAATGTTGTAGTTGGCCTTACACCCATTTCTTCCATTTTTAATAAGGTATTTCTCTGTAAGAGCGACAGCACAGGAGTACATAGAGAAAGAACCTCAGATGATCATCCAGTGTGGAGTTTGAGCAGAATTCAGATATACTGCAGTTTAAGTGCAGCTCTGAGGATCCATGCACCCTTGACTGTCATACATGTGAGAGGTTTGCCTCTGTACATGAACATCATGTAAGTGCACTGTACTGGCACATGACTTTCCAGTGTGCTAAGTGATGGACACTAAAAGCACTATCAAAGGAAAGGAGTGTAAATGTCTGCTCTGGTGTGACCACTTGAAGTCACTGGGACGCCTGGGTTTTTTTTTGTTTGACTAATGTCTGAGTATCTCACATGGCATCGGGTTACTCTAAGGCCCATCAAACACCTTTTCTTGGTAGTCATTACAGAAGACTTTGCAGCAGCGGGAGTGAGTCAGGCTTGGCAGGATTAGAAACAAGTCTTCCAATGGCTTATTCAAATGAAGTATCTTAGTTTCTGTGTCTCATCTTACTGGCAAACAGTTGCAGAATCTGTGGCAGTGAGGGCTCTTCTTAGATGAAAGGCAGACTTTTGGAAGGAGAACAAAAAAAGCTTCAGCTGTAGAATATATTGGAACAGACGCTTCTGTCCTGTTTCTCTGTTGATCATATGCCTCTTTCCACGCTAGCTTCTAGAAATGGCTTAGTACTGTTTTGAAATTGTTTTCAAAGAGTATTTTATAGCAGAATATAATTGAATGAAACATCCAGAGGCCTTATCTTATTTTTGGCTTCCTTCTATTTCTATATAATATTCTGTTATGCATTCTGTATAACATCTGTTCACTTCTTTAGGTGAATGTTGTAAAATACATGAGAAAACATCCTTTGTCTTCAGTGACTGATTAACTTCTCTGTATTTATACTTAGCTGAAATATTTTTCTAGGTCCATAAGCAACAGAATCCATATTTCTTTTCTGACTTTATTAGGTAAATGTGTAAGTTCTTGTATCAGTACTAATACACGTATTTAATCAGCTATTTTTAACAATGGAAATGATGACTAGCCTGCTTATATCTTTGGGTCTTCATTCAGTTCTTAATGCTGTGAGTTCCTACCCATAACCTGAAAGGTTCAAAGAACATCTGTCTTTATTCATATCCATTGACTACTAACCAGTTTCTCCTTCTAGTTTGTATGTCAATAGAAGGGGACAGAAGTTCCGTTCCTTAGCATGTCAAAACTGTATGTCAGGGGTGGAAAGATTTGTATTTCTGCCTAAAAACTGCCTTTTTAAATATTTTTAAAAAATATTTTGTTCAACCCCAGTAGGTAGAAAGAACATGAAAAACTTCACCTTTTGTTTAGCTATAGACTGAGAAAGTGGTGATTTTGAGCACAGTACACATCCTGCAACATTCAACACTTATGCACTGAAAGATGATACAAGAGTCCATTTACTTTGACTGTACACAAAAAAAATTGCTAAGAATAATGTTTTCAAGCTCTATGTGTGCTCTTCACACATGTGCTACAGTTGTCATGTGTGTGAGTAGATCTTAAACCTTATTTCACCATCTGGACTTGGGCATTGGTAGCAGAGAGTCAAGCACTATTCACAACTATTCACAACTATTTTATGCAGTAATTTGTGGCAGGAAAGCAGGGAAGGGAGTACCTTCAAGCACACAGTTTAGTAGTGGTTCTGGACATTACTGTGGTCCATAGAATGGCCGTCAAAAAACTCTCTGAGGCCCATTATGTTGAAATAGAAGCTTACCCAGGCTCAGGAAAAAAAAAAAAAAAAGGACTAGACAGGAGACACTTTAGCCATCATTTGCCCTGAACTCTGAGGACACACACTTGAAGTGTTGGAATGCAAATGCAAGCAGCAGAGATGATTCTAACCAGCTTTCTGTAGTTAGCATGCTGTTTCTTACCTAATATATGAGATATCAGTGGGTTTCATCAGTGTCTGAGATTTTAATTCCCGTTTCAAACATAAGGCTGGCATTCTTCAAGTGTTTCAATTCAAGAGCCTGTGGCCTAGTAATTTCAAATCACTCAAGCGGCATGTTGTGAGGCAGTAAAAAAACCAATCTGTCCTTGCACTTTTGCTGTTACTAGGGAATTTCTCCCTTAAGAAAATGAATGCCCAGGGTGGGGACTCATTCTGTAGGGCACGATATATAAATACATACCAAATTCAATTTTTATAGTGTATGTTTTCCTCCTCCTCTCTTTCTGTACCCTTCTTCTCTGTTAGTCTGAGAGGTATGATTTAATCCTAAAACTCTGCATACTCCAAGCAGAATTTGGCAACATACGAAAACCTAGTGTGAGTAGCACAAATTTTAAAAATAATTTTCATTTCAAATAGCAACAGGTAAAAAGATTTTTTGTGACTTTTTAATTGCCTAAGGAACTGGAAGAATCCTTGTGGTATTTCTCAAGCTTGTGGGTTGTTCACTGTTATCCCTGATCATCAGATTATTCTGTTAAGGTTGTAGTAACTGTAGCAGGAGACCATTGCTGAGACACTCTACCCTAGCAGGTCACTGTGACTGGGCAAATGATCTATGCAATCTCATTCTCCTTTCCCTGAGGGAACTGCAGAAAGTATCTCCTACCATCTATGCTTCAGGTAAACTGACAGTAGCAATTCCTCTAAGATCTTTCCAGATTTGCTGGAAGGAGTGGGAGGAAGCAAAACTTTTCAAAGCAATGATGCATTTTTGCCATGAGTGTTGCTACAGAGATTTAGGGGATGACAGTGAAGAAGGTTTCCGGAGAAGTTAAAGGCCACCTGGGATGACAAAATTATTTAAATGCCAACTGCTTGCTCTCCGAAGACCTTTGTGTACGGTTATGGCTACACAGAGGTGGTGGGCAGGGGAGAATGGGCATAATCTAGATGAAAAAAATTGAATAAACCCCCAAAATCCCAACTTAAAAAAACCCACACAACTACTGGAAAGTAGTTGTGTTCCTCTTCTTCATCCCCTCTCTCCTTTTCCTACAGGCATGATACTTGTAGCAGATGCCATTGTGGCAGAATTTCTGCCCACTTTCACCATTTACACTAAGAGAGAATTTGACCATACATCTTTCATGAAAAACATTATTTCTGTGCATTCTGCAGTGCAAATCCTACTACTGCAGTTAAGGCTTACTATTCTTAAGGCTTGTGACAGCCCAGTTTCTAGGAAGATCATAATGTTATTGAAAGCCATGAGATTCTTTGGTCCTTGTAAGTCTTTGATCATCTTTTAAGCTTTTACAGGAAAATGACACGCTAGACAAATAGAGCCATGCACACATAGTGTGAAGGTAATCCTTCCCTTCTGCTCAGCTCTGCTAAGGCCACTATCAACTTACTGTGCCCAGTTCTGGGCTTCCCAATACAAGAGAGCAATGGATTGACTGGAAAGAGTGCACTCAAGGGTCACAATAGGATGACGCAGGCACTGGAGCATCTCCCATAGGAGCGAAAGTAGAGAGACCTGAGATGGTTCAGAAGTGTCACCATGGAAAGGGACTGTAGCTGGTCCCCACAGCACTGTTATAGGTGTCCCAACAAAAAACACCTATCAGTGGCCAGAAGCAGGTCTGTGAGGATTTAGAGCACATAGAGGCAGGGCAAAGCTCCAGGGGCCTCCAATGCCATCTTCCAGCAGGCTCTTGCACCTAGTTCTTCTCAGGTGTCAACCATGCCAAGCTCATGTTGGAAGCCAACAACTCCAAATGCAGGTGAATGCTGGCACTACTGCTGCTCAGGATCCACACAATGATGCAGAGGTGGTCCTTCAGCATCTACCTTTTCTGCAACAAATAAACACCTTCATGCTTTTCAGGGCATGGTTGGTCAAATGCACCCCAGAGAATGCTTTCCAGAACTTCTTGTCAGTGCAGGAGAGCCAAAGTGGAGAATTTGAGCAATTCCCACTCTGTGTTCCTGGGAAAATCCTAGGAACTACAGATCTGCTAGCCTAACCTGGAAAAATTATGGAGAAGATCCTACTGAGTGATGCCATCATGCAAAGGAGATGATTCTTCCTTTCTGCTCAGCACTGCTAAGGCCACCATTGGAGTACTGTGCCTAGTTCTTGATTCTTCAAGAAACACCTTGTATTTTCAATTGGATTCAAGGGCCATCACCAAACAGTGGCATGTCTTCAACTAACTGTGCATGATCTGGTTGCATTTTTCATCCCTCCTCTCCTCCTTGTAAGTTGTACCACCTTGCAGTTTCATGCTCTTCAAACATGCAGTATGTTCCATCAGTTCTCAAAAGACTGGTCCACCTCTCATATCGTAAGCTTAAATCTGTAACATTCTCCTTCTCCACAGTATTCCTGAAGTACGGATTCCCTTCTTTAACAAATTTGTCTTCAGAACAACTTGGGAACTTAGAATGGATTCAGGAAATGTGCTAGTACAAAGTCTTGTCATACTGGAATTAGTAGTGCAAGTCACTCTCAGATAATGTTTGTTCTGGCACTATTGCAATTTTCTTTGCTTGTCACATTGCTCTTATGCTGCAGCTTATCAAAAAGCCTTTGATAATCACAATGTTTTCTTTTATGAAATTTGGAGTCAGGTTATGATTACACTGGTACATGAATACATAGATGAGCACTTCCAACAAGACCTTGGTAGGAGGTGCCTTGAAGGGAACAATACAGAAGCTGGGTTCCAGTAAGTATTGATATTAAAGGAACACATTCACTGCTATGGTATTCAATAACTGATTAAAGCCCACATGCAGAACATTCTTTTACCATGCAGCATCCCACAAGTAGAGGATACTTTTACAAATAGGCATTTGTATTTTTTTTATGCTAGGGATACTGCAGAGGAACAAGGGAGTGATCCTTAAGCTAAGCTTGTCTGTCATAGGCAATGTATGTACCCTCTGCTGAACAGCTCTGTTTCCATTTGTAAAATTATCACTAGTTTTGCCCGTTACACCTCAAGCTGTGATTGCTGTTGTAATTAGCCAGGTTCTTTGAGTTCTTAACCTCAGTTTTATTGCTGGGTAGTTTGTATTCCTCTTTTATTTCTCCCTACTGTATTCCTTCTTTAGTTTACATACCACTATTTGTTCCTAGTGTTTATCTTTGGCATATCACATAGCATAGTGATGACCCACTCCAGCCTCTTCTCTGCTTCCCAAAGTGGATCTTGCCCACAATGATGCCAGGCTGAACTCATCTTCCTACTACAAGAAAACAAACACAAACCCAAAAAACAGTCCATCCCTATCTGACAACAACTAGCTTGAGATCAGCCCTGAAAAAAAGGACTTGGGGGTGCTGGTGGATGAGAAGCCCACATGAGCCACCAGTGTGCACTTTCAGCCCAGAAAGCCAATTACATCCTGGGCTGCATCAAAAGAAGCATAGCCAGCAGGTTGAGGGAGGTGATTCTCCCCCTCTACTCCGCTCCGGTGAGACCCCACCTGGAGTACTGTGTCCAGTTCTGGAGCCCCTATTACAAGAGGGATATGGAGGTGCTGGAATGTGTCCAGAGGAGGGCCATGAGGATGATCAGAGGCCTGGAGCACCTCTCCTAGGAAGACAGACTGAAGGAGTTGGGGCTGTTCAGTCTGGAGAAGAGAAGGCTCCGAGGTGACCTAATTGTGGCCTTCCAGTATCTGAAGGGAGCCTACAAGAAGGCTGGGGAGGGACTTCTCAGGATCTCGGGTAGTGATAGGACTAGGGGGAATGGAATGAAGCTGGAGGTGGGGAGATTCAGGCTGGATGTGAGGAGGAAGTTCTTCCCCATGAGAGTGGTGATGCCCTGGAATGGATTGTCCAGGGAGGTGGTTGGGGCACCATCCCTGGAGGTGTTTAAGCCCAGGCTGGACGAGGCTGTGGCCAGCCTGATCGAGTGTGGGGTGTCCCTGCCCATGGCAGGCGGGGTTGGAACTAGATGATCCTTGTGGTCCCTTCCAACCCTGACTGATACTATGATACTATGATCTTTCCTGCAGGTTCCCTTTAGCCAGTGGAAGGCTGCTGTAAGATCTCCCCACAAGCTTCTCTTCTATAAGCGGCTATAGCATATGCAGACCTCCCACTGCTGCTCCTGGCCATGCTCAGTTCTTGTCAATGGCTCCCACCAGAACTGCCCACAGCTCTCTCCACTACCCCAGGGTTCTCTGATCTGGGAAATGTCCAACATGGGGCACTTTTCTGTGCTGCTCTGGAGTCCCCTAGCACAGAGCTGATCACCTCTATGGTTTGACAGCAGTATACTTCCAGAGGGCCACAGTGCCACAGGAGATGGACCACCTGCATCATTGCTGGAGCTGAGATTCTTCATTTAAACCACATCCAGACTAATGGCAGGATGAACATATATTCAACATGAATGTTGCTGTGGCAGTGATTAGAGGCTAACAACCTCTGAACTCCAGCACAGTAAAATGTTTTCCTAGAGATTTTTAGTGATAGTTACATATGAAATACTAGTACAAGATCAAACTACAGCACATTATCTGGTTATATTGGCATTATCATGCTCTTATGAATGAAGGCACATTTCTTCCAGCAGAATGAGCTCTGGACTTTGTGTTAGAAAATTTGCATTGTACATGGTCCTTCTTACATATGTCTGAAATATGAAGGAAAGATCAAGCATGCAATCTGGACTTTTTTTTTTTCAAAGAAATGTATCAAATTGATTTCTAATTGGTGCTTAATTTTGTTACAGTTTCACAGACTTCATCTAATATACCATTTTTGATGCTTTCTTAAAGATCTGTTTGGACAATTGTGTTATGAAGTTCTTTTTGTCTAAGATACTCAGCTTGCTTTGTCATAAAATGCTCTACTGCTGGCACTGTACATTAGAATCATGCAATCATAAAGGTTGGAAAAGACCTCTAAGATCTTTAGGTCCAACTGTCAGCTCAACACCACCATGCCCACGAGACACATGCCCAGAAGTGCCATGTCTACACGGGTTTTGAACAATTCCATGGACAGCAACTCTGCCACCTCCTTGGTGAGTCTGTTCTGATGCCCAAACATTCTTTCAGTAAAGTTTTTTGCAATATCCAATCTAAACCTCCCCTGGTGTGATTTCAGGCCATATCTCTCATCCTATCACTAGTTACTTGGGAGAAGAGACCAACACCCACTTCACAACAGTCTTGTTTCAGGCACTTGTGGAGAGCAATGAGGTCTCCTGTCAGCCTCCTCTTCTCCAAACAAAACAATCCCAGGTCTCTCATTAGACCTGGTTTCCAGACCCTTCATCAGCTTTGTTGCCTTTTCTTGGACATGCTCCAGCACCACAATGTCCTTCTTGTAGGGAGGGACCCAAAACTGAACACAGTGTGTGATGTGTGGCCTCACCAGTAACAAGCACTGGGGCACCAGAACTTCCCTACTCCTGCTAGCCATACTATTTCTGATACAATCCAGGATGCTGCTGGCCCACTTGGCCACCTTGGCACGCTGCTGGCTGATCTTCGGCTGGCAGTCAGCCAGCACTCCCAGGTCCTTTTCTGCCAGGCAGCTTTCCAGCTGCTCTCCCCTAAGCCAGTAATGTTTGTTTCCTGGGGTTATAGTGACCAAAGTGCAGGACCTAGCACTTGGCCTTGGTGAACCTCATACTATTGACCTCTGCTCATTGATCCATCCTCTGCAGAGCTTTCCTACCATAGAGCAGATCAACATTACCACCCAGGTTCGTGTTGCCTGCAAACGTACTGAGGGTACTCTCAATCCCCTCATTCAGGTCATTGATAGAGACAGTAAAAAGAACTGGCCCCAAAACGGATCCCTGGGAACACCACTTGTGACTGACTTACAATTGGATTTAAATTTGTTAGTTTCCACTGCATAGCTTTCTACCCCACACTGTATTGTAAATTATTTCCTAAGATTGGCAGTACATTGCAGCATGGAAGAAGTATAGCATTCTCAAGGCTGCATCTTGACCTGCATGTTCATGTTGACTCGTATGATGCAAGTTGCAAGCAATTAATGTACCTCTGACAAAGCATACACCGAGGTCAGTGAAAACATCCCATGTAAATATCATGATCATGACATTTTTCATTGTGTTAGGTAGGTCAGAGAAAGGTGCAGTTGGACTATTAAAAGAAGGGGAAAAAAAGAAGTAATCAATTAACTGGGAAACTAGTAGGAGAATTCTTATGAATCCCTAAGCAGTGGGTTTTCCCAGACTGGAAATTCCTCATGGGAGAATTCCTTCTGCATCCTTATCTTCCTTTGGTGGCCCCATTTCAGTTTTAACCATAATGTGCCTCTGTGCTTTTTGCTTTCTGTCATGCTGGCCAAGGTGTACAGGGTTAGTAATAGAGATAACAAGCAGGTTACCACAGGGAAAGTTCTGATCAGATGTTGGGAGTATTTTTCCCCACCATGCAGGTAAACAACCACTGACAAGTGTTACCCAGAGAGATCATAGACGTTTCATAGAATCATAGAATCAATAATGTTGGAAAAGACCTCAAAATCATCGAGTCCAACCTGTCACCACGGACCTCATGACTACTAAACCATGGCACCAAATGCCACATCTAATCCCCTCTTGAACACCTCCAGGGATGGTGACTCCACCACTTCCCTGGGCAGCACATTCCAATGGCTAACAACTCTCTCTGTGAAGAACTTTTTCCTCACCTCGAGCCTAAACTTCCCCTGTTGCAGCTTGAGACTGTGTCCTCTTGTTGCAAATTCACTGATGGTGGACCTGATCCCCTCATCCAGAGAATCAATAAAGATATTTAACAGGATGGGGCCCAGCACTGATCCCTGGGGCACACCACTAGTGACTGGCTGCCAGCTGGATGTGGCACCATTCACCACCACTCCTCTGGGCTCAGCCCTCCAGCCAGTTCCTAACCCAGCACAGAGTGATGCTGTCCAAGCCATGGGATGACACCCTGGCCAGGAGTTTGCTGTGGGGGATGGTGTCAAAGGCCTTGCTGAAGTCCAGGTAGACTACATCCACAGCCTTTCTCACATCCACCAGGCGGGTTACCTGATCATAGAAGGAGATCAGGTTGGTCAGGCAGGACCTGCACTTCCTGAATCCATGCTGGCTGGGCCTGATCCCTTGGCCATCCTTCAGGTGTGCAGTGATTGCCCTCAAGATGATCTGCTCTGTATTTGGGGGTACTCAGGACTCAGCTGAACATGAACTTCAGCAACCCAGGTTTGCCTTAGTCTGATCAGACATCTGAGCATACCTCCCCAAATCCATTCCAGTCAGAGTTACTCTCTGATTCTCTGTGTTTTGTACAAGTGATAAACTCACTGACGTTGATCTGAACTTCTGTATGCTTCTTTCCTGCAGACAAAAACCAAAACATAATCAAATATTAACTCTGGTGTAATTTAGCCATTTGGAAGATCCTCTGTCCTTTTCAGCATCAAAACCACGGTCATGCTGACACTTGTCTTTGTGAGGTTTTGCCTATTTATTAGCCAAAAGTCTGAACATATTGTACATACCTGTATAGCCAAAGGGAGAGACAGTATTTTGTGTGTCATTGTCTTTTTAATTTTCTTGGCAAAGGATGTATGCACACATGAGCAAAAAATGAAGATGTACATGTGCCAGGAGCATGTGCTGTTGCCCTGCTATGGCAGATTAGTAGATGTTTGCCCTTCTCCTCCCCTGCAGTCCTCTGGGGACGTATATTGCATCTCCTTAAAGTCACCTCTTCAACTCCAGAGAGTTTCCTGACCTTTCTCCAGGGCATGCTCACTACATTTAAACATTTAACAAGGTGATAAGAGCCCAGGGGATTAGACTTTGGGGAAAAGGGGTGTGACCTCTATAACTGAGCTCTTATTTAATAAAAACAGGCACAGGTGATGTATTTCAAGTCTCTCTTTTAGCAGGGAGGGAATAGAGTAGACTGTATTTGCTCTTGCAGGCCGGAGAGAAGAACATGGATGAGACCTGTGTGTGAATGGAAGAAATAGCTTTCTTGGAGGCTTGTGTTAACAGTGAGGAGAAGTAAGGGAAATTGTTAAGCTACAGATTAACTCAGTTACCTACTAGCCCCTCTTCCCACCGTTGCAGAATGTTTAATGGCAAACTTTTCCTAATACGGATTATTTTCCAGACCTTTGTGAGAGACAGACTTCCTGCACACGTAAATCTACCTACAGAGATAACAGGAACTTACAATTAATTTCATAATAATAATAATTGCATATACGCATCACTACTGAAAGTTAGAAATCTATAGGTGTAATATGTACATTTGGATTGTTTTAAAAAATATATACGAGATGCTTGGCCTTTTTCACAGTGGTGTTTTGATATATAGCTGCAGTTTTCAAATCTGAAAAAAACAACCTCATCACTACATTTCCTTGAGTATTTACATAGTTGCTCTTCAAAATAAAGCAGTGTATTAGCTAACTGATAAATGAAGAGAAAAAATGTGTACTGAATAGCATGCACACACTTGAAAATGTGTAACCCTTTCTCTGACTTTATTGACATAATTAGGTTCTGTGTCAGCTTTTTAAGCTGTACTTATGCATCCCCTGATTCCTCTGCCATGATGACTTGGAATGTGGACTGGCTAGGAGGTGCAGGACATGCTGAGGTTCTTCTGGTCTGGCTGATGGTGTGAACAGAGGTGTGCTGTGGCATCACTCTGCAGCAGTGAGAGGAAGCAGCGATTGTGACCCTTTCAGGTTTTTTTCTTCTCCCCTTCCAGTTTCCTGGGTGTTTGCAGTATCTGTTGACACACCTTGCATACACAGAGATAAAAAAATCGCAGAATCAAAGGATCACAGAAAATGAGTAAAAGCATTAGTTCTTCTAAAATGAATGTATAACCTTTAAATTTATGCAGCTGCCTTGCTCAATGTATAAAATTGGCTTTTAGTGTAGCTGTTAGCTGAAGTCAGTAGTATTTTCATGCATTTTGGAAGTCAAAAATTAATTTCCATAAATTTCTATATTTTTACCCTATAGTAAACCCATTTCCTACAATTCTCTTAAAAGCAATATGCTCTTGATTTTTCTCTCTTTTACTGAATTATTTCAAGTGCTGTACATTATGAAGTGCACAATTCAAGGAACACTTCCCCTCATATGCTGGAGCTGGTAGAAGCTAAGGTTTTTGAAAAGCAATTCTTTGTCTGGGTGGAACATAACTGTCCTTTTTGCTGTGGTGGCCTTTGAGCGTTACTGGGAGAATAGAATAGAATAGAATAGATTAGAATAGAATAGAATAGAAGAGAATAGAATAGACCAGGTTGGAAGAGACCTTCAAGATCATCATGTCCAACCTATCATCCAACACCACCTAATCAACTAAACCATGCAACCAAGCATCCTGTCAAGCCTCGCCCTGAACACCCCCAGCGACAGCGACCCCACCACCTCCTTGGGCAGCCCATTCCAATGGGCAATCACTCTCTCTGTGTAAAACTTCCTCCTAACCTCCAGCCTAAACCTCCCCTGATGCAGCCTGAGACTGTGTCCTCTTGTTCTGGTACTGGTTGCCTGGGAGAAGAGAGCAACCTCTGACTGTCTACAACCTCCCTTCAGGTAGTTGTAGAGAGCAATAAGGTCACCCCTGAGTCTCCTCCTCTCCAGGCTAAGCAACCCCAGCTCCCTCAGCCTCTCCTCATAGGGCTTGTGCTCCAAACCCCTCACCAACCTTGTTGCCCTTCTCTGGACACGCTCCAGCAACTCAACCTCCTTCCTAAACTGAGGGGCCCAGAACTGGACACAGTACTCGAGGTGCGGCCTAACCAGTGCAGTGTACAGGGGCAGAATGACCTCCCTGCTCCTGCTGGCCACACTGTTCCTGATGCAGGCCAGGATGACATTGGCCCTCCTGGCTGCCTGGGCAGGGGAAGGGAGAACAGTGAGCTGAGTTCACCACAGTGAAGTTTGCACCATGGCTAGCTGTTCACATGTGTGAACAACAACCCCAGGCTCACCTGACATGCTTCTATTTCTATAATGTTTTGTGCTCACATGCTCTGGGGTGAAGATTTCTTTGCTTTCTTGTGTAGGACAAAGGTTGCCTAACCTGGCAGGACCCTGAGTTAAGTTTGCTATGCCAGCTGGCTTTCTAGTGCAATGCTTGAATTAATGGTTCTTTAAACATTGACTGATAGATTAGTGGAGGAAAGAATATTTAAGTCCATGGAGCAGCACATGATCATCATATGGATGCCACCAGCTCAGTTCATCGGTACGTAGAGTAAGTTTATGTAATGCAGCTTGCATTGACAAAGTATGACTTCAAAGGGAAACCCTAAATCACTTCAGTGCAATGAACTATAAACAAATATAGTGAACCAATTATAAACCACCTTAAGAAACTATCCTTTTGAAATGTGCAGATAAACCTAAAACATACAAGTGAAGAATACTTGAATCTTGACACAAATTAGATGAGTAGATAACTTGTGCAATTTAATTACTTATATATACTCCTTCCCTGTAAAGTCTATAAGCCAGACACGCATAACAAGACAGAAGAAAGGGTGGGGACAGAAAATATTATTATTATTATTATTATTATTATTATTATTATTATTATTATTATTATTATTATTATTATTACTACTACTACTACATAGGAAATAACCACAGAATCACAGACTGTTAGGGGTTGGAAGGGACCTCGAAAGATCATCTAGTCCAACCCCCCTGCCAGAGAAGGATCACCTATACCAGGTCACACAGGAATGCATCCCTGTGGGTTTCAAATATCTCCAGAGAGGGAGATCCCACAACCCCCCTGGGCTGCCTGCTCCAGTGTTCTGTTATCCTCACAGTGAAAACATTTTTTCCTCATGTTTACATGGAAATTCCTATGCCTCAATTTCCACCCATTGTCCCTTGTCCTGTTATAGGGTATCACCAAGAAAAGCCTGGCTCCATCCTCTTGTATGCAGTTAGATTGTTAATCTAATAATATAACACACGATTGCCTTGTCTTAGCCTATTTGCAGAAGAAACACAGTGAAATACAGGGTGTGTGTGGGGGGGAAACCAACAAACAATGAAACATAACCAGCATAAACAGAAAACCAAAACCAGCAGCTACCTAATTCCCACACTTTCCACTGCCATGTAAAAGGTTCTGAGGAAACCTAATTGTGGCTTTTCAGTGTCTGAAGGGGGCCTACAAGAAAGCTGGTGAGGGACTTTTTAGGGTGTCAGGTAATTATAGGACTAGGGGGAATGGAACAAAACTAGAAATAGGTAGATTCAGTTTGGATGTTAGGAAGTTTTTCACTGTGTAGGTGATGAGATACTGGAACATGTTGCCCAGTGAGGTGGTGGAAAGCTCATCCCTGGAGGTTTTTAAAGCCAGGCTGGATGTGGCTCTGAGCAACCTGATCTAATGTGAGGTGTCCCTAGCCATGGCAGTGGGGTTGGAACTAGATAATCCTTGAGGTCCCTTACAATGCTAACAATTCTGTGATTCCATGTCTGCAGAAAAGAGCCAACACCAAACCCAGAAGCAGCAACTAGAACAGGAAGCTTCAAATTTTGTCCATAATACTTTGCTCCAGGTAGCATTTGTGTTTTTGAAGCTGGCATGACTGCAGCATGGTATGAATAAAAGCAGCAGGTTCAACTCAATCCATGACAATTCTTCATTGCTCTTTTGATGAATTCCCTTTATGACCTGTCCTAACAAAGCAAAACCTTGATTTTAGTAACGGTTGTGTTCAGTTTCTCCGTTGTGTAATTTAAAAGGATGTTGCAAATAAATAGAAAGGAATGAATACAATAATCAAAAAAGGAGGGATTTGGGTTTTCTTTGGGTTTTTGTTTGGTTGGGTTTTGGTTGGTTGGTTGGGTTTTTTGCATCCAGACATGAGATTTTTATTGCTGTTTTTTGATAGATTCGGTTTTGTTGATTTTGTTTGGAAAACACTTAATCATTTGAGCTAGTAGGAATCAATCTGAGATGCAACCAGTACTTTTTGAAAGCACTAAAATAGGTGAATGTACACACAGTAATGTAAATTTACAGGGTAACTCTGCTTGAAATAAAGAACATTTACTTCAAAACAGTTACATGAAACATTTGATCCTTGATTTTTATTGCAGTGGATGTGATCTGACTGGAAATTTCTAAAAAAAGGAAAAAAAGTCTGATGGAATTTTCAAATACATACATGCTCTTATTTTTCTGTTGTAATATTTTGCAAATAATTTCTTTCAAATCAAAGAAAGACATCACTAAAAAGGAGATGACTTTCATAGAAAAGAGGACAAACATGTCAAGGAAAAGAGCCATTAGGAATAAACATCTGGGAACAAGTGGAAGATGATTGACTCCTAGATTTGTGATTTAGATCTAGTCATTTGGGTCCATGGGTAGGCTGAGCCTTCTGAAACTGAGTCAATGATTTTTTATCATGTGTTTGTAATAAGAATGACATTTGCTTCAGAGTGATTTTCATTCATGAATCATCTCTAAGTACAGCTGCTGCCAGTAAAAGTTCAAAGGTAAAACCCAGTGAGGTGTAAAAATATCAGCAATGGATAAAATCACTATAAGAGAAAGGGAAGATTATGTCACACAGCTCTGTGTACAGCCAAGTGCCACCACTTTTCTTTCCACTTGAAGCTTTCCAAGTCAGTAGTATCAGTGCTGTCAGAAATGACTGAGCCAGACACAGGTAAATCAGAGATTAATGTGCAGCAGCGTTATGGCTGCAGAATGAGGTGTCAGGCAACGCAGATGGCCAACTAGACACTGCAGAAATTTAAATCACAAGCATCTAATTAGTCTATTATGCAGCACCAGAGCAATCAACCTGTCTATCATTTTGCTGTCATGCTCTATATCCCACCTTATAGCCAGCTGTGACGTGGAACATCCCTGGTATTTGATTGCCAACAAAAAGTCTATGCTACCTTAAACAGTCATGTAACTACTAGCGCCGCAGCAGTCCTGCAGTTCCTGTCACTAGAGTAGTGAGGCTCATCCTGGTTACATATCCAGCCTAATTTATGTGGGGGGTAATGAATACAAAGATGTGTGAGGGGCTGTGATCACACATTGCCCTGGCACTTTTGTGCCTGATGTTTTAAACCTGAGATAAAGAATGCTTTTGTGAAGCCACAGGAAAGGCATTTTAATGTCTTTAATCTAATCTAACCAGGAAAAGCAAGATTAGCAGCTGGGCATGTCTTTAACTAGAAGCATGAAAACTCAAAACTGCAGACCCTTTTGACTCTCCCATACTACTGTTGGCAGCTATGTCCAACACAGCCTCTGACCAGTTTGGAGTTATGCCCATCTATTGGGATAACAACGGCATTAACTTTCTGTGTGCTTGGATACCACCCCAACACATTATGCTCCTTCACACAGTGGGCAAACACTAGGCTAAGAGGTGCCTTTTATGGGCATCCAGGATAGTCCCACATAGAACATCTGTTCTCCAAGAGATCCTTTGGATCTAGCATAGGACTGCACCAGGAACAGGAGGAAGTTTCCACGTGGGCCTGGCTGCCCACCAACAGTGATTGCTTTGGAATCATCTCAGTGCACTAAAATAGATGCTGCAGTAGAACACTGCCTACAAATCTTGCAATGTGTGGGCTATGTAACATACAAACAAAATGAGACACAGAGAGAGGCAACCTGGGAAGCCTTGATTATCTGGTCAATAAGGAATTCAGATAAACTTGCAAAGTAATTTTTGTCTGCTAGTATGGAGCAAAAAGGAAAAAAAAATACTTGAGCCTGGTCACAAAATCATGGAATCATTCAGAATGCCAGGTTGGATGGGACCCCAAGGATCATCTGGTCCAACATCTCTAGGTCATAATGCAAGTACAATGCAAGTACATTAAAGAAAAAGGAAAGATTTATGGGTTTATTCTCCTATTTGGATTCCAACAAAGACTGACATGATGTCTTTGGTAAAAACTGTTATTAAACATATCTGATTACACCATAAAATGTTATTAACTCTATTTCTTTTAATATGGTCACACAGGAACACATCAAGATGCATCTTGGAAATCTACAGAAAATCCACAACCTCTCTGGGCAGCCAGCTCCAGGGCTCCAACACATTTGCAGCAAAGAAATTTCTCCTCATGTTAAGGTGGAACTTCCAGTTCTCCAGCTTGTGTCCGTTGCCCCTCATACTATCAGAGGACACCATTGAAAAGAACCTGGTCCATTCTTCTTGACATTCACCCCTCAGATAATTATGAATGTTTATAAGATCTTCACTCAGTCCTCTCCAGGATAAACACTCTAGAGTGAAAAAGACCAGAGGTTAAGCAAAAAAATGTATTAGAAGTGTTAAGAATAGAATAGAATAAACCAGGTTGGAAGAGACCTTCAAGATCATCGTGTCCAACCTATCAACCAATCCAACCCACCTAATCAACTAAACCATGCAACAAAGCACCCTATCAAGTCTCCTCCTAAACACCTCCAATGATGGTGACTCCAACACCTCCCCAGGCAGCCCATTCCAATGGGCAATCACTCTCTCTGTGTAAAACTTCTTCCTAACATCCAGCCGAAACCTCCCCTGGTGCAGCGTGAGACTGTGTTCTCTTGTTCTGGTGCTGGCTGCCTGGGAGAAGAGACCAACCTCTGACTGTCTACAACCTCCCTTCAGGTAGTTGTAGAGAGCTGTAAGGTCACCCCTGAGTCTCCTCTTCTCCAGGCTAAGCAACCCCAGCTCCCTCAGCCTCGCCTCATAGGGCTTGTGCTCCAAACTCCTCACCAACTTCGTTGCCCTTCTCTAGACACGTTCCAGCAAGTCAACATCCTTCCTAAACTGAGGGGACCAGAACAGGGCTGGTCTCTTGTTACTTGTGAGAATAATTATTGTGATAGCAGTGGGATTGCAAATGGGTCACAGTATCCTTAACAGTCTGAGTTAATGCAGCTAGGCAAGCACAAATAGCATCATCATGCTTCTCCACCATGAGTAACTGAAGGAGACTACAAACTGAACAGTAAAGCCTAACAGGAAATGTGACGTCTTGTGGCAAGCACAAGGAATTTGTCCTGTAACTGAGGTAGCAGGTCGTTCCTTTGCCTATACTCTGCCTCTGCTAGGCAAATTCATGGCTGTTGCTGGATGACTTCATGACTTCTGCTGCACTTCTGCTTAAAGCTGGTAAATGTGTCAATCTACATAAGACAATACACTCAAGCCCTTATTAGATAACATAGATGGTGCTTTTAAAACACAGCTACTGTTTTTCTATAGTAATTCTTCAAACCATTTCAGTTTTAGTTGAAAAGATTTGTGGTTTTTTATTGCTTTGAAGAAGAAAAAACTATTCTCACTTCAGCAAACGGTTTCCTAGGTTTATTTTATCGTCACAGAAAGAGTAAAGTTCACAAATAGCTTTCCTCCTGGACCTTTGGAAAGCGAGGCTCAGTGTACAGATGGAAATGTAGGTCTAATTCCCAGGCACCTGTTTGTTAAAATCTCGGTCTGGAGGTTTGTACTGTTTTGTGTAATGTACTGGGCTTGCAGTTGGCAAAGCTTAAAAGAGACAAAAAACCCAAAGGACAATTTTTGAAAGTGAAGGAACAGCTGCATTTGTTCCCTGCTATGGCAAAGCTAAGCAAAAGAGCAGAAAGCACCAGGTAATTTAATAAGGCAACTGCATAGGAAGCTTAAGCTAAATGTACCAGAAACAGATGAATGATGCAATTGTGTGATGCTGCTGGTTTGCTAAGAAAGCATCAGGGAAAGACTGGAACTACTCTGAGGTTTAACTATGACTCAGAAAATCCCTCAATATGTGAAGGTTTCTAGGATTTGATTTGCAGCATTTAAATACATCTTTTCCCAGACCAAACTAATTTTCAAGAACCTACTTCACTCTTTTCTTTGTCACCCCAGTGATGTTTTACAAACAGAGGTTACATCTTGGGTGTTCAGTGTGAAGGGTTATTCCAGAAGACAGTCAGGATGCTCTTCTGATACTCTGTCTGCAGTATAATTTTGGAGACTACAGCATTTGTTTAATTTGCCCCCTCACCAACGTTGTTGCCCTTCCCTGGACACGCTCCAGCAACTCAACATCTTTCCTAAACTGAGGGGCCCAGAACTGGACACAGCACTGGGGCCTAACCAGTGGTGAGTACAGGGGCAGAATGACCTCCCTGCCCCTGCTGGCCACACTGTTCCTGATACAGGCCAGGATGCTATTGGCCTTCTTGGCCAGCTGGGCACACTGCTGGCTCATGTTCAGCCAGCTGTCAATCAGTACCCCCAGGTCCCTTTCTGCCTGGCCGCTCTCCAGCCACTCTGACCCCAGCCTGTAGCACTGCATGGGGCTGTTGTGGCCAGTGTGTAGAACCCGGCATTTAGATATGTTAAATCTCATACTCTTGGACTCTGTCCAGCCTGTCAAGGTTCCTCTGCAGAGCCCTTCCATCCTCTAACAGATCAACACCTGCCCCCAACTTGGTGTCATCTGCAAACTTACTAATGATGGACTCAATCCCCTTGTCCAGATAATCAGTAAAGATGTTGAACAGGATGGGGCCCAGCACTGATCCCTGGGGCACACCACTAGTGACTGGCTGCCAGCTGGATGTGGCACCATTCACCACCACTTTCTGGGCTCGGCCCTCCAGCCAGTTCCTAACCCAGCACATAGTGCTCCTGTCCATCAGCTGACAGTTTGGCCAGGCAGTCACCTGATCATAGAAGGAGATCAGGTTGGTGAGGCAGGACCTGCCCTTCCTGAATCCATGCTGGCTGGGCCTGATCCCTTGGCCATCCTGCAAGTGCTGTGTGATTGCACTCAGGATGACCTGTTCCATAATCTTGCCTGGCCCTGGGGTCAGCCTGACAGGTTTGTAATTCCCTGGCTCATCCAACTGGCCCTTCTTGTGGATGGGCACCACGTTGGCCAGCTTCCAGTCATCTGGGACCTCTCCAGTGAGCCAGGACTGTTGAAAAATGATAGAGAGCAGCTTGGCCAGCTCATCTGCCAGCTCTCTAAGCCCCCTAGGATGGATCCCATCCAGTCCCATGGACTTGTGGGGATCCAAGTGGCTAAGGAGGTCTCTAACTACTTCCCCCTGGATCGCAGGAGAACTATACTGCTCCCTGCCTCCATCTGCCATCTCAGGAGGCCAGTTGTCTAGAAGATAACTTATCCTGTTATTAAAAATTGAGGCAAAGAAAGTGTTAAGGACCTCTGCCTTTTCCTCATCTTTTGTTACAATATTCCCCTCCATGTCCACCAAGGAGTGGAGGTTGTCCTTGCCTCTCCTCTTGCCATTAATATATTTGTAGAAGGATTTTTTGTTGTCCTTCACAGCAGAGAACAGTCTAAGCTCTAAATTGGCTTTTGCCTCTCTCGTTTTCTTCCTATGTGACCTAGTAACATCCTTAATATTTCATGGGCAATGTCTCCTTTCTTCCAAAGATGACACACCCTCTTTTTTTCCCTTAATATGCTCAGAAGTTCATTACCCATCCAGGCTGGCCGTCTGCCCCGGCAGCTCATCTTCCTGCACACTGGCACAGCCTGTTCCTGTGCCTTCAAGATTACTTTCTTGAAGTAGGTCCAGGTCTCCTGGACCCCTTTGCTTTTAAGGGCTGTTTCCCAATGTACCTTCTGAGTTAGTTCCTTGAGTAACCTGAAGTCTGCCCTCCAGAAGTCCAGAGTGGAGGTTTTGTTGCTGCCCCTCTTAGCTTGGCTGCATATTGAAAAGTCAATTATCTCATGGTCACTGGACCCCAGACAGCCTCCAACCACCACATCTCCCACCAGACCTTCTCTATTGGTAAAAAGAAGGTCAAGCAAAGCCTTACTCCTGGTAGGCTCACACAGCAGCTGGGATAAGAAGCTGTCCTCCATACTCTCTAAGAACCTTCTAGACTGCCTTCTCTCTGCTGTGTTAAGTTCCCAGCAGATATCAGGCAGGTTAAAATCACCCATGAGGACAAGGTCTGGTGATCTTGAGACAGCCTCTGGCTGCCCATAAAATAATTCATTAACCTCTTCATCCTGGTTGGGTGGTCTGTAACAGACTCCAACCAGGATGTCAGTAATTCTCACCCACAGGCACTCAACTTGATCATCCTTAATCTCTAGTTCCATGGTGTCTAGAGCCTCCCTGATGTACAGGGCCACCCCTCCACCCCTTCTCCCTCATCTGTCACTCCTGAAGAGCCTGTAGCCGTCAATTACAGTGCTCCAGTCATGTGAGCCATTCCTCTATGTTTCTGTGATGGCAACTACATCATAACTTTCCTGCTGTAACATGGCTTCCAGCTCCTCTTGTTTGTTACCCATGCTGTGTGCTGGTTGCACCCCTGACTCCAGCTTAGCACCCTCAGACTCCTGTCTACGGGGGATAGTTTCAGACCCTTCTCCCTTCCGTTTTCTTCTTTCAGCTGTTGTAATAGGAGATGCTGTCTGTAATTGTCTCTGGCCTCTTTTGAAGGAGTAGGGTTCTGAAGCAAGTCATCTAGTCACCCTCAGGAAGGGGATTTCAAAGTCCTTCAAGCTTATTGGAGACTTAATAGAAGGAAAGGTAGGCTGAAGCTCCTAAAAGGTGGTTCACATTTGTCATCTTGAGATCCACAGATGCAAGAATGCTCCTCTTGGTAATCATCTTTAGCCATCATTTTATTGAACTGAGCAGAGGTTACTGCGTCTATGTAGAGTGAGAAACGATTACTCAATATCTATAGAATAACCTTACAATTAAAACATGAGTTTTAACTAAAAGTGAGAGACATGAGTTCATTGGCTGCTCATGGCTTGGATGGGTGGATGCTTTATTGGGTAAAAAATGGCCTGTATGGCTGGGACCAAAAAGCTGTGTTGAAGGGATTTAAATCCAATTGTCAGTCAGTCACAAGTGGTGTTCCCAGGGATCCGTTTTGGGGCCAGTTCTTTTTACTGTCTCTATCAATGACCTGAATGAGGGGATTGAGAGTACCCTCAGTAAGTTTGCAGGCAACACGAACCTGGGTGGTAATGTTGATCTGCTCTATGGTAGGAAAGCTCTGCAGAGGATGGATCGATGAGCAGAGGTCAATAGTATGAGGTTCACCAAGGCCAAGTGCTAGGTCCTGCACTTTGGTCACTATAACCCCAGGAAACAAACATTACTGGCTTAGGGGAGAGCAGCTGGAAAGCTGCCTGGCAGAAAAGGACCTGGGAGTGCTGGCTGACTGCCAGCCGAAGATCAGCCAGCAGCGTGCCAAGGTGGCCAAGCGGGCCAGCAGCATCCTGGATTGTATCAGAAATAGTATGGCTAGCAGGAGTAGGGAAGTTCTGGTGCCCCAGTGCTTGTTACTGGTGAGGCCACACATCACACACTGTGTTCAGTTTTGGGTCCCTCCCTACAAGAAGGACATTGTGGTGCTGGAGCATGTCCAAGAAAAGGCAACAAAGCTGATGAAGGGTCTGGAAACCAGGTCTAATGAGAGACCTGGGATTGTTTTGTTTGGAGAAGAGGAGGCTGACAGGAGACCTCATTGCTCTCCACAAGTGCCTGAAACAAGACTGTTGTGAAGTGGGTGTTGGTCTCTTCTCCCAAGTAACTAGTGATAGGATGAGAGATATGGCCTGAAATCACACCAGGGGAGGTTTAGATTGGATATTGCAAAAAACTTTACTGAAAGAATGTTTGGGCATCAGAACAGACTCACCAAGGAGGTGGCAGAGTTGCTGTCCATGGAATTGTTCAAAACCCGTGTAGACATGGCACTTCTGGGCATGTGTCTCGTGGGCATGGTGGTGTTGAGCTGACAGTTGGACCTAAAGATCTTAGAGGTCTTTTCTAAGTGAAAGAATTCTATAGTTTCTTCTTTCCAACTAAAGCATTTTAAAAACACATTGGTCTTCTCTCCAGTGGGGATAATATTCAGGTGATGTTTATTTAATTTAATTTTATTTTGAAATATCCTTCCTGCTGAGGTAATGCCCTCTTGCATCATGAATACCAGTAACTGGGCTGGGAATTGAGAGCACAATTATAACCCAATGGGGCAGTGGAATTTGGCAAGTAATCTAAATATTGGAACATTCATTAGATATTAATTAGAAGATCAGAATCACAAAATCTCTCTTTTTTTTTTTTCTGTGAAAATCTCACTCCATTTTGTGAGGAATACAGGTTGATGGTTATGTGGTAGATGTGTTTAAGGCTTTGTGGAAGCCTTGGAGGTACACCACTTGGAAGTTTGGTTCTTCTTTGGAAGTGAACAGAAGATAGACAAAGCACAGTTTTTCTCCTCAAATTCACTTGGTGCCTGGACAATTGAAAATCAAATATAAGCCCACACAGCAGTGGGGAGCAGCAGAGGCTAGATTCTCAGAATCAGAATTTCAGTCTTCAGGACATATATTCCTGCCTGTCTGAATTTGGATATTAACATGGGAAAAGAAAATGGCCTGCAGAGGGTTTTACTTGCAGTTCTGATTTCTTTCATGACATCAGAGCCACAAGTAGGATGAAAAGTGACTTGTGATTGTGCAGAGCTAGATCAGATCTAGGAGCAGGATATTCGTGCTCACACAGGCTCTCTGCAGAGCTTGCTGACTTGGGCACCATATCTCCTAAGCACAGCTTCTTCGCACCTAGACCTGTGTTGGCAAGTTTGCACAGCATGTACAGCATGTGTTTGTCAGCACTGTAATGGAGGAGATAAGTGCACTAACTTTATTGTGAGGCACACTTAAAGGCCTGCATCAGATTTAGTTATTAGCTTGAATTTCCAAAGGTATTTAGATGCTTAATGACCACTGAAAACAGCACGTTCAATTACATATATATTACTCTAATAAGTGCTAGCATTGCCGTTCACTCAGCCTGCAGAAACCATAGGTGACCAGGAAATTAGTGCATGCAGTAACTCTAGGAAAGTTGTTCTATTTATCAGAAAAGTAAATGAAATAGAATGAATGAAACAGATTAAAGGACCAGTCTAATCTTTCTTCAACTGCCTTAAAAAACTTCTTCATGAATGTTTAGGGAGGTACTCTTGGGTGAGAATCTTACTATCTTATATTCCCCAAAGGAGTGGGAATAGGAAAATTTTTCTTATAAGAAATAAAACTTTTCCTCACTGCATGATTTACAGGAAAAGAGTATGAGAATATAAAGAAAACATATTATCATTAATTCTTACTAAAAAGTATGGTCTCACTCCCTTTCAGTGCACTTCAATGAATGGCAAATGATGTGGCTTGGTAATGAAAATACATGACAGATTACTCATTGCAAAGAGATTATGGTGTATGCTTATAAATAATAGATTTGTAAGTTTAATTCCAGGAAAGCAAATTTTTGATGAAGCATCTGTTCTCTGTTTTACTGGAGATATTAAGGTGAAGGTAAAATTCATACAATACCCTTTCTTTGAATAAACCCAAGCAATTTAAAGCTAAATAGGTTTCTGTGCAACTTACTAGGAAAGTAGATGTAAGAGTATGCAGGATACAAATGAAATTTTGACAGTCTGTTGGAAGAGCATATAGGAAAAAAACATGTTCTTCTGAAGTAGGCCTTCAACCTCCAGGACACAGATATCATAAGCATATTGTGCCACTCCATACACAGTAGCACTTTACTACGGCATCATGTATTGTATAAGAAGGACATTGCTCTTTCTCCCCTGACTGAAGCATCCAGCCTGAAGCTTTATTTTATAATAAAAAATAATTGATGTGCATGTTTTCTTGGGAAAAACTGCTGTATTGAACAGCTGAGCCTGTCTTTCATAACAAAATGAACTGGCCTTGGCAAGCTGCTTGAAGAAATAGAGGTAGTTTTCACTTCTCTACAATGTTCTGTTTATTTATTCTGCCTTTGCTACTGTTTCACCTTTTAACATACAGATACTGTAAACATAAATTGTCTATTTGCAGATGATAATCTGTGAAAATGTTTATTGGTCTATATTTTTCTTCTGTTTTCTTAGGTTTTGCAAGTAGTTTTATGAATTACTTTTTGTCCTTCAAAAGCATATAAATGCTTGTGTACAGGTAAAGATTAATTGTTCAGGTAAAAAAGGAAAGGTGCAGATACAAAACACTTTCCCATAATTTTCTAATAGTACTCCTCAGTTTTGCACATCTTTACATCTAAGAGACAAGGACTGTTGGCTTGATGGGTGAATCTTGAAGATGTTAACCTTCAGGAGAAAACTGATGAAATATAAATGTTTTATCCCCTCAGTGCTAGACCAACGCAGTTAATATGAGAACATAACTGATTTAAAGTATGTGGCTGAAAACAAAGCATTGACAATAAATGGCCTCTATCCTCATGAAATGAAATGCTATCTTTCTGCATGCAGCATACCTGGAGGGTATCTTTATCTATCTTTCCATACTGGTCTGTGTAGGCTGAAAGACTGCTATAGCTGGTCCCTGGGGTGTGTGTGTGTGTGTATGCTGGGCAGAGTTGGAATGTCCTCCACTGTTTCTTCTCACCCTGCTTTTGAAGATCTCTTTCCTTGCTCTTCACTGTCTTTTCTGACCATTGTCTGAATTGTTCAGGTCCTCTTTGTTCATTCTCTGCATTGTTTAGGTTACTGCTAAAAATGCTTCCAAGTGCTTTCTTTATTTTCCTCTTCACATTTTTCTTGTCTGAGCTCTGGAGGATGATGTGTAGGCCAGGTAAATCTTTAATTCCTTACTGCATTTTGAGAAACTGAAGAAGTTGTGCAGACACATGTGTCAGTCATTGTTCATGCTGGGGCTGCTCCATTATTCCACATGTGTTCTACTTCGGAGAAACAGGACAGTGCTTATTCCTTTTGATTTCTGCCATGACTTTTACTCCAAATAGACACACATTTGCTGGAAATCAGCAAAGACAGATTTATGGCTTCCTGTAGCCATGATTTGTAGCTCATCCATGACAGAAAAAGAATTGTCTTCCGAAGGAGTGCTTGGCTGGTGAGGTTTAAGGGCTTCATGCCTAGCATCACATATCACCCTTTTGAATGGCTACTGCTGTAGGCAGCAGCCTAACAAGAACCCCTGCAAAGGGAAGGGTACACATCTCAAAAGTGATGGGAGCAGTCATAACATAGGCCAAAACAACATCTTGGGTCCTCAAGAGATCACCTAGGGCTTGAGGAGGTGGAAATTGGATTGAAGAAGGGGATGACTCATAAAAGGGCACAAAGAGATATCCAGTCCCAGTCCCTTCATAACTTTTTTCTCTTTTTCAGTTCCCCACTCTCTTCGAAATTTCTCACTTCTCAAAGCCCCCAAACCTGCATTAACTACTATGTGCCATCTTCAACCCTTAAAATATTGCTGAGTTCTTCTACCCACCAGTCTCTAAAACACCTTGAAACCCATTTCCTTCCTTCCAGAGACAGCAGCTCAGGTATTCTTACTGCAAATAAAATTTATCTTATCCTCAGCCTTGGGGTAGGAAAATTGATACTGTCCACCCTATTGCAAGATTTGCACTGTGCTTAATAGACTTTTCCAACACGTGTGCTAGTAATGTCATTCTGTACTCGGTTTCTTGAGCATTTTCATACTTTCAGATTTGCAATCCAGACATGAAACATAGTTAGGGTCCCACAGTGGTTTTTTTGTCGCTCACTTGCTTGTTTTATTCATGTCTCTGACACTAAGCCCAAGTCAGGATCAGCCGTGGTACTTCTCAGGTTAAAAAACAAACAAAATACTCTTAGTCCTTTGTTCTCAAAGTTTGTTGCTGCTTCACAGTCTTCTGCTTGATGTTGATACAATGGTAATTTTGTCATACTAGTGTTAGATCTGAGACACAGGGGAATTAAGCCATGCCACAGATGAATGAAGTTGAATTCAACTTGGGATAAGTCACATTGAAAGACAAAATTCTTTTGTGTTTCAGTTGTGGTGAGAAGCCCTTTTATGGCAACCAACACCCGATCTCAAACTTCAAAGGAATATTTGGAACAATTCCTGTACCCTAAAAATGGAGAACACACTCAGCTGTCGTCTATTCCCATAGTTTTTCTCTCTTTCACCATCAATGCTTGTCATTCAACTTAAATGTATTTTGCTTTTCAATTTCATCCTGGGTCCAATTGCAATAGCAACTCTTTTGCTAAGCAGATTATTTAATTGATCAGATTACTTTCAGTCAATATAGGACACTATTATTTTCCTTATATTAGGTTAGTGTCTTTAGTTAAACACTAGTAGCATGACAATGTTATTAATTGCCAGTCTGCTATCTAAATGTTATAACTCAAAGGCAAGTGTCTGCAGTTCAGGGTTGAAATGAATTAGCTAATTTTTCACCCTTTAGTTTTCATGGTGTTGAAAGGACTGATATCAGGGTTTGTTCTGAAACACAGAATGAGAGACCACACAGGAAAAGCTTGCGTGTCTCTTGCTCTTTGCCAGCCTGATCAACCTTCCTGCCTGATCAAGCTTGAAAATAATTGTTCAGAATTGTCCATGTTTAATACTCTCTCCCTCCCTCCCTCTGCAGGGACTGTTAGTGGGATCAATGGTATGGCTTTGCTAAATGGGATTTACAGACCTAATTCTTTACAGATGTAGGCTCCCCATTACATTTGCAAGAGAGAGAGAATTTGTGGCAGATTTTCCCCAAAACCCATGGAGAACATCATGGCTTGAGAAAGCAGCTGAGAAGGGGAAATTAGGGAGAGCGCTGTCTCATGCTAATGCCTCAAGTTGCTTCTACTCACCTGACGGGAAGAACAGCATTTGCTGGGCTAAATGACTTTTAAACAGGAAGCTACTGTAAATTATTGTCTATTTCTAGTTTTGTCTGCTGTGCAATGGATTATTTTATTGGCCTGTAAATCTGAGTGCTGTGTACTTGTTCTTATGACACATGCATAGAATGTTGTACTGTGCTACTTAATATCTCCCCATGATCCCAGCATGGATAGATACTCTGTGTCTTCAGCACAAAAACATCTCCATTTCACACACATCAATCCTTTAGTCAATAAACTCCCCTGGCTTTAGTTTAAAATTGTCTGTGGTATATTTTGACTGTTTCTAAGAAAAAAAGATCTTTCTGCATCTTGCATGGCACAGCTTGTCTCTAGAGAAACATTGCTCCAGAAGGAAAATAATTTCCTACAGATAAGCACTCCCAAAAGCATTTATTTGCTATCTACTCTATCAACTCAGATAAACCTACATGTAAAGGACTCAGAAATCCCACTTCCCAGCCTGCCCGTCTCATTTGTTTATGGGTTCCCAGGCATATTAATTATACTTCATTTGGCTCTACCCCAGAGACTCCTGAAGAACTGGGGCAGGCTGCTCAAGTCAACTACTGTGACTTGCATTTTCTTCCCCTGAGAGCATCTTTAATTAATCTGATGCTGATTCTCAAGCAAAAATCCCTGTTTCCCCTTCTCACGGTCATTTGTGAGTGGCACAGCTCATGTGTACCACTGACAGGCATAGTTTGTTAGCTTTATGAAAATAAACCCTTGTACCTGTGAGATGTTAGATGTGGGACTTGAGTGTTTTTTATATAAAAAGACACTGGCAAGGTGATGAGGCGCTAAATGTGACCTAGTCCAGGCCCCTTTGTCTGTTTGCAAAATCCCTGTGGAGTGGCTTTTGTGAATGCTGTGGCGATGGGAGCTAGAGAAACTGTTGAAGCTTGCTTAACAGCAGTTTGGAATGATTTTTGAGATTTCTTTACCTTACTTTTTATTCCACTTTTGGATAGAACAGTTCAAGCATAAGCATTTCACTCATCATAGAATCTGATCATAGAATCACTGAATCATAGCTGTCCAGGGCATCCTCGAGCCTCACCTGGAATATTTTCAGGGAAGAGCCTTCCACCAGCTCCCTGGGCAACCTGTTCCAGTGCTCCACCACCCGCATAGTAAAGAACTTCTTCCTAACATCCAATCTAAGTCTGCTCTTCTTCAGCTTAAAGCCATTGCCCCTTATCCTATCACTACATGTCTTTGTAAACAGTGGCAGAATCACCTCTTTCGATCTGCTGGCAACACTTCTTTTGATGCAGTCCAAGATGTGATTTGCCTTCTGGGCTGCAAGCCTTCTGGGCTGCAAGCCTTCTTATGTCCAGCTTCTCATCCACCAGCACCCCCAAATCCTTTTCTAGAGGGCTGCTTTCTAACACCTCATCCCCCAGTCTCTATTGATAGTGAGGATTGCTCTGGCCCAGGTGCAGAGCCCTGCACTTGCTCCTGTTGAACCTCATGAGGTTCACCTGGGCCCACCTCTACAGCTTGTCCAGGTCCCTCTGGATGACATCCTGTCCCTCTGGTGTATGGACAACACCACAAGCTTGGTGTTGTCTGCAAGCTTGCTGATGATGCACTCACTGCCACTGTCCATATCATTGATAGAAATATTAAACAGCACAGGTCCCAGTACAGACCCCTGAGGGGCACCACTTGTCACTGCTCTCCATCTGGACTTCAAGCCATTGAGCACTGCCATCCAGATGTGACCATCCAGCCAATTCCTTATCCACTGTACAGTCCACCCATCAAATCTGTATCTCTCCAACTTGGCAAGCAAGATGTTATGTGGGACTGTGCCAAAGGCCTTACAGAAGTCCAGATAGATCACAGCCATAGGTTGTCCCTTATCTACTGACATAGTCACTCTGTCATAAAAGGCCATAAGGTTAGTCAGGCAGGATATGCCCCTAGTAAAACCATGCTGGCTGTCTTGAACCACCTCCCTGTCCTCCATGCGCCTCAGCGTGGCATCTAGGAGGCTCTGTTATCACAGTATCACAGTATCACCAAGGTTGGAAGAAACCTCGAGGATCATAGAGTCCAACCTGTTATCACAAACCTCATGACTAAACCATGGCACCAAGTGCCACATCCAATCTCCTCTTGAACACCTCGAGGGATGGTGACTCCACCACCTCCCCGGGGCAGCACATTCCAATGACGAATGACTCTCTCGGTGAAGAACTTTCTCCTCACCTCGAGCCTAAACTTCCCCTGGTGCAGCTTGAGACTGTGTCCTCTTGTTCTGGTGCTGGTTGCCTGGGAGAAGAGACCAACCCCTTCCTGGCTACAACCACCTTTCAGGTAGTTGTAGAGAGCAATGAGGTCTCCCCTGAGCCTCCTCTTCTCCAAGCTAAACAACCCCAGCTCCCTCAGCCTCTCCTCGTAGGGCTTATGCTCAAGGCCTCTCCCCAGCCTTGTTGCCCTTTTCTGGACATCTTCTTCTAGATATCCTTCTTAAACTGAGGGGCCCAGAACTGGGCACAGGACTCAAGGTGCAGCCTAACCAATGCAGTGTACAGGGGCACAATGACTTCCCTGCTCCTGCTGGCCACACTATTCCTAATGCAGGCCAGGATGCCATTGGCCTTCTTGGCCACCTGGGCACACTGCTGGCTCATGTTTAGGAGGCTGTCGATCAACAAGGCGGCTGTCGATCAGCCACCGTGATCATCCCAGGCACAGAGGTGAGGCTGACAGTTTGGCAGTTCCCAGGGTCCTCCTTTCTACCCTTTTTAAAAATGGGTGTGCTCTTTCCTTTCTTTCTGTCCTCAGGGACCTCAGCTGACTACCAGGACTTTTCAGATACCATAGAGAGTGGCTTGGTAACCACACCAGCCAGTTCCTTCAGGACTCTGAAATGTATTTTGTCAGGCCTCATGGACTTGTAAATCTTCAAGTTCCTTTGCTGATCATGCATCTTGTCTTCACTTTGGGGGGGACTTTGTCATCTTGGTCTCAGACTTGTGGGCTGTACAAGCTTGATACATGCTTGCAAATCATCTTTTTGTTAAGAAAATGTTATCTCTTAGAGAAAAATGTGTTTGAATAAAATCTGTCTGAGTAACTGAGAAATGGATAAAAAAGAAGAAAAGGAGATTTTCCAAGGAGCTGTTAGGAAGCAAGTGTAGAGAAATCTGTGACGGAATTCCCCCACATGGACAGCTTTAAGAGCTCAGAGAAAGATCCTGTTTATTTCTGCTTTCTGTAAAGCTCTTAGATATTCCTCAGGTTTTTTTTTTTTTGGGGGTGTGGCTTGGTTTTTTGTCTTTTTGTGTTTGTTTGGTTTTGGATTTGGGTTGGTTTGGTTTGGTTTGGTTTTGGATTTTTTGACAAGCATTCAAAAACTCTCCCTGAAGTTATATCCCATGTTTTGTTGTGTGGCTGATGCCTAACCAGGTTTGTATGTATAGGAATACCTATATCTGTGTGATGTGTGCCTGGAAAGCAAAATTTTCTAATATCCCTACGCTCATGATCTGAAAATCAGACTGGAAAAGTACTTTAGCCCAGGGGTTCAGCAAAAGATATGTGAACTGTGTTGTGTAAACAGCGCAACACTGGAGGGTCCTGTAAGGCTGAAATGGAAAATCCAAAAATGTGCAGCACCACCTTCTATAGGTGGATAGACCTAAGGTTGAAGGTTACATAGGTTAGAGAAATAGTTTGCTAATCACCACTTCACAAACCCTTTCAAAACCACTTTTTGGTTTATGTGGTGAGATCTGAGCTGACTGCGGCTCAGTTTTTTTATGGCAAGAAAGCAAGGACTGGATTCAATTAGTAACTGGAGGTATAAATGGGTACCTACCTCTCAGATCTGCCAGCACACAAAGGCTGTTAGTAATTCCCTGCTTCTTGTAAGCACTCACAGTCCATAGTTACACCCATTTCTTGCTCTCCTACCTTTGAAAGGATGAATCTGCTGCCAGCTACTTGATTCTTGCATTACTTTTGCAACACAGGCTTTTTGTGACAACGTTAAGTACATGAGCTGTCATATAAAAAAAATATACTATAGAGACAAAGTTGTAGTGGGATGCTGTCTTTTGGGGCTATAACATGCTAATTTGTCCTGTTAGCCAGCTCACAGCTCTGCTGGCTCAGTGACAGACCAGGGATGAAGCATGTGCCACATGACTTCTTCCTTAAAAAAGGTCCAACATTTTGTCTGTCCTCTGATTGTGGATTTTTAAAATTCTGTCCTCATATTTTGGATGGCTTAAATCCATGGCAAAGGAGAAACTCACTGTTTTATTTTTTCTGGATTTTTTTTTTTCTTTTTAGTGCAGAGCTGCCTACAGAACATGGCCTCTTGAGGAATGAAGCAGCCCTGGTGAAATGCCTCTCCTGGTAAAATCAAAGCAGTATGGCAAGAGCAAGCCACACAGCAGTGACAAGCATGGGCTTGCAGTACCTACATGCCAATGTGTCCTGTCCTGAGACCGCCTGTCCTAGGCCTGGCTTCTGCAATACCCTTCTGTCTGGCTCCATGGCCAGCAAGCTTGGTCATGCTTCCCTTTGCAGGAAAATTGCTCTCCTGGATTTTCTGCCTGGTTTCTCTGCTTCCTGGGAAGAAGATAGGCTGTGAAGTCTCCTAAGTTGCTGGAGTGACATTTTTAATGCTGTTTAGAGGCAACACGTAGGATGAAGCTGGAAGGAGGCAGTGGCATTGTGCCATTAAACTTGGGATGGCTGTAACAAGCAAGACACATACTCTGTGGTGTCAAATACCAGTGATCTGAAGCTGTAATTTTATGATGTTGCCACTGACTCTCTGCAGTGGCCATCGGCTGATTGTATCTTTTCTCATCTGTCTCTTAGACATTAATTCCTTGTTACGTATATTTGCTTCTCAAGATTCTGTTCTATGTATATAAATTATTTCTCACATATGAATGCCAGACAACACAGTAAAGGTTACAGAGTGGTTAAGGTATACACTTTAACTTACATACTCTGATAGCAGAGTAACCCAGCACAGTCTGTGGGTTGGATCCATCCATCCAGTATCCTCATGTTCACCAGAAAGAGAAGAGTTATGCAGGCAGTGACCACTGTCAAAAACAGCAAACAGCTCTTCCGATGACCTACCAGAAAATTCCAAATGGAACCAGCACACAGATGGTGCATATGTACCACCTTGCCACTGAACAGCATGCTAGCATTGCTTCTGTTGAAAACCATCCCTGTGGATAGAAGAATGATGCTTGCTACTGTGCCAATAGGAAGAGAGAGTCCCCACCTCTGCTGGAGTTACAATGGGGCTGGTGGTTCATAGCATGGTCCTAATTTCAAATGTATTCACTCTGATGCATTTGCAGAGAATAATGCAGAGAACTCACTTCAATTTTCATTTCACTAACATGCAAAGTCAGGTGATAAGAGAGACTCCTAATTTCCCTCATTATCCTCTTTCACTCCCTCTGAGCATGAGTAACACAGATATGCACCGTATCACAGATAAGGAAGGAACTGTAAGCTGACCTCCCATTTCTGGTGGAAATGCTACACTGAGTGCATCCTGGTGCCACATTCAGTTTGTCTGTGGTTGTGTTGTGTTTGTGACTCAAAGTAATCCTCCCACAACTATGATGTGCCCACATGGTTCTCTTACTGAATTGCTGTCATTAATCCTCTGTGCATGACTTCCCATTTTCAACTACTGAACTTCATCCCACTTTTATATATTTTCTTCTTAGAGTCCTTTCTCCATGACGTCCTAGTTCTCACCTGCTTTAGCAATGCCCTCTGACTCTGTCATCACCACAACATACCTTGTTGCATCAGCTTGTGTTGTCATGGCCTTTCCTCAACACAGTCTCAATATTTGTAAATAATTATCAGGGAAAATCCCAGTCAAGGGTGGTGTCAAGGTCCTGATAAAATTCCTGCATTTTCACTGTACTTCAAACCTCCCCCTGTGCCATGTCTTTTAAAACCATCTGCTTTTGCAATTTTATAGTAACTTCATTCATTTTAATCATTTGCAGTTTCAATGCTTTCATGCATCGATCAATCCTGGGCCCTGCTGATGCCTAGAATAGATTTTTGAACATTTTGTTTTATGAGAAAAATCTAATAATTTATCAAAATACATGTCAGGTCTGTCATAATTTCTCATCAGTAATCATTTGGGTTTTGTGCAAAGCTGCTCTGTGGAAAAATGTTATGTTACCTTGGACACCAGGCCAAGTCACACCAAAAGTGCAAATAAGCATCACTTTTATTCTTCTTCTTCCATAGTACTGTATTTATGGGCACACACAAGATGACTCAGCAGGAATAATACATGTAGATTTAGAAAATCCTCTCAGAATAGATAAAAGGGGTTTTGTTTAACATAGAATAAAATTTCCAGGAATATCTGATCACATTCAGATAGACTTCTTTTGGCTGTGTTTGCTGTCTTTTTATGTAACACCATTGCAAATGTTCTAACAAGTTTCCTGGCAGCAGTGCTAAGAGGAAGAATCCATTCTAAGCAAACTTGGCAATATTTATCTTTTGGATGTACATATAAATGTGCATTCTTGACAGGAGTTTGAATCAGTCTTATTTTAGCAGTGTGCCTGTGCACAACATCCAAAATGACCACAGGACAGTCAGCCTCACCTCCGTGCCTGGCAAGATAATGGAGCAGATCTTCCTAAAGACTCTGCTAGGGCACATGGAAAACGAGGAGATGTTTGGTGGCAACCCTTCACTAAAAGCAAATCCTGTCTGACAGATTTGTCTTTTTATGATGGGGTCACAGCATTAGTGGATAATTGAAGAGAAACTGGTGTCGTCTTCCTGGAATTGTTTGATGCTGTTATGCATAACAATCTGGTCTCTAAATTAGAAGGACATGAATCCATATTGACACCTGTGATGAGTGGAGTCCCTCATGGGTCAGTACTGGGATTGGTGCTGGCATATTTGTCAGTAGCATGGACAGTGGGATCGAGTACACCCTAAGCAAGTTTGCTGACAACACCAAGCTGTCTGCTGTGGTTGACACACTGGAGGGAAGGGATGGCATACAGAGAGACTTTGGCAGGCTGGAGAGGTGGTCCCAAGACAAACTCATGGAGTTCAAGGCCCTGCACCTGGGGCAGGGCAATCCCAAATACAAATGCAGTCGGGTGAGAAGTGGATTGAGAGCAGTCCTGCAGTGAAGGACTTGGAGCTGCTGATTGATGAGGTGCTTGATGTGAGCTGGCAAGGTGCACAAGCAGCCAAAAAGACAGCCATATTCTTGGCTGCATTAAAAAGATGTGTGGCCAGCAGGTCAAGGGAGTGATTCTGCCTACCGGGAGTATTGTGCCCAGCTCTGGAGTGCCCAACACAAGAACTGTTGGAGAGGGTCCGGAGGAAGGCCACAAAGATCACAGTATCACCAAGGTTGGAAGAGACCTCAAAGGTCATCGAGTCCAATCTATCACCACAGACCTCATGAGTAGGCCATGGCACCAAGTGCCATGTCCAATCCCCTCTTGAACAGCTCTAGGGACGGTGACTCCACCACCTCCCTGGGCAGCCCATTCCAATGACGAATGACTCTCTCCATGAAGAACTTTCTCCTCACTTCGAGCCTAAACTTCCCCTGGTGCAGCTTGAGACTGTGTCCCCTTGTTCTGGTTCTGGTTGCTAGAGAGAAGAGACCAACCCCTTCCTGGCTACAACCGGGTAGTAGCCTGGTACAACCACCTTTCAGGTAGTTGTAGAGAGCAATGAGGTCTCCCCTGAGCTTCCTTTTCTCCAGGCTAAACTGTCCCAGATCCCTCCACCTCTCCTCATAGGGCTTGTGCTCAAGGCCTCTCCCCAGTCTTGTTGCCCTTCTCTGGACACGTTCAAGTGTCTCGATGTCCTTCCTAAACTGAGGGGCCCAGAACTGGACACAGCACTGGGGCCTAACCAGTGGTGAGGCCGAATGACCTCCCTGCCCCTGCTGGCCAGACTGTTCCTGATACAGGCCAGGATGCCATTGGCCTTCTTGGCCAGCTGGGCACACTGCTGGCTCATGTTCAGCCAACTGTCAATCAGTACCCCCAGGTCTCTTTCTTCCTGGCTGCTCTCCGGCCACTCTGACCCCAGCCTGTAGCACTGCATGGGGTTGCTGTGGCCAAGGTGCAGCACCTGGTACTTGGATTTGTTGAATGCCATCATACTGGACTCTGCCCATCTGTCCAGTCAGTCGAGGTCCCTCTGCAGAGCCTTTCGACTCTCTAACTGACTAACATCTGCTCCCAGCTTGGTGTCATCTGCAAATTTGCTGATGACTGTCTCAATCCCCTCATCCATATCATCAATGAAGATGTTAAAGAGGATGGGGCCCAGCACTGATCCCTGGGGGATGCCACTGGTGGCTGGCTGCCAGCTGGCTGTGGTGCCATTCACCACCACTCTCTGGGCTCAGCCCTCCAGCCAGTTCCATATAATCAGAGGACTCTAGCTTTGGGACTATTTATAAGGGCCTGTGGTGACAGGGCAAGGGGAATCATTTTAAACTAGATCAGGGCACATTTAGATTAGATATTAGAAAGAAGTTCTTTACTATGAGGGTGGTGAGACACTGTAACAGGTTGCCCAGAAAAGTTGTGGACATCTCATCCCTGGAAGTGGTTAAGACCAGGCTGGAGGACGCTTTGAGCAACTTGGTTTAGCAGGAGTTGTGTCTGCCCATCCTGTCCACTATAATTCTAATATGTTCAGAGAAAGAAAACTGTATTAGAAAGAGAGTTCAGAATCTGTGTCTGCAAAAGCAATGTTATTTCTCCCTTTGGGACAAAATGAGTCCAGAGTATGCAAAGGAAATAAGTCTTTTGTTGTAATTTCTGTTACTTATTTCTCAGAGGGTATCTCTTTAAAAAGCCTTCACAGGCATGCCACAGCATCACTGTCTCCAACTATAAAGTCTGTTGCCACAAAATTTGTGATACAAGTAATGATTTTCTAAGAAAATATCTCTTATCAAGTTGAGCTAAGGAGCCTACAGCATATCATCAGAAATGTAGTGTTGGAGGTAGTAGTCAGAATAGAAATCTTGGAGTGCTGTTTTGTATAAATCAAACATGGTTCACTTCTTTCTGTGGGTGCCAGTCCTATTTCTTCAAATTAGCAAGAAACCTAGCACAGACACTTACAAGATTTTATTACAGTTGCATTAGTTCTGTTTAATGTTTAAATTGGAAACACACTGTTTTCTGGTGTATCAAATTTCTGTTCACTATACTTACACTAGTAGGTTCTACAGGTTGTCTGCTAAAAAGGAAAACAAAATGCCTCTTCAAAATATCTGAAATGGCTCAGGAATTATTTGGTGAATAAAACCAAGACTTGACAATCTTCTATTGTAGTTTAGAGAATTTTATCCTCTCTTCACAGTATCACAGTATAACTAAGGTTGGAAGAGACCCCAAGGATCATCAAGTCCAACCTGTCCCAACAGACCTCACGACTAGACCATGGCACCAAGTGCCACGTCCAATCCCCTCTTGAACACCTCCAGGGATGGTGATTCCACCACCTCCCTGGGCAGCCCATTCCAATCACGAACAACTTACTCAGTGAAGAACTTTCTCCTCACCTCCAGTCTAAACCTCCCCTGGCACAGCTTGAGACTGTGTCCCCTTGTTCTGGTGCTGGTTGCCTGGAAGAAGAGACCAACCCCTTCCTGGCTACAACCACCTTTCAGGTAGTTGTAGAGAGCAATGAGGTCACCCCTGATCCTTCTCTTCTCCAGGCTAAACAATCCCAGCTCCCTCAGCTCTTGGTGGGGCATGTGAAGTCCTGGGGTGGGAGGGAACACATATCCATAGGAAAGAATTAGGCCAGATTCCCTCTTTTGATGGTTTGCTATTTTACCTGTTCACATGAATGACTTGTTCTTTTGTTGTTTTTTTTTTTTTTTCAGTGTTAGTGTAACCCTGTGAAGAAAGCAATAAAATGCAATACACCTTTATGTCAGCTTCTTACTCTCACTGTCAAACTTGTAATATTTCATATAGTCTTACAAATTTGGGGGGAAAAAAATTGCTCAAGAAGAATAGAAGAGTTCACTTTTGTTATCTTTTAAGATTTCATTTTACAGTAAATGAATGTCAGTGCTGTAGTCTAAGCCCAACATTGGCCACTGTTGGAAGTCATTCACTATATGATCCCCTCAGAGTCACATAGAGATACCCACCACACAGACAAATCCTCTTGCTCAGGCACTGGGAAGTATTACTGAATTTGTCTCTGGGTGGTGTCTGGCTTCCCACATCCTGATGCTGCACTGGGAGATGCAGAGGTCTGTGCTGGCTAGACAGGCACTCTGCCATTCTGCAAGAGCAACAGAAAAGGGCCATTTTGTGGTTACAGGGTATACACCTGAATGTGTGATAGCAATTCTGTGTTACCATGAAGTGCACATGATGACAGAAGCTGTAATTGCACATTACTTAACAAAATATTCACTTGCTTGAAAATCATGTCTCTAAGGACTAGTTTTGTGCTTACAGTATGCTGTGGCCTTTCAGGACTGAAGAAGACAGTTGTGACCTTATCTTTGGTTTCTTCCTAGGCACGTGTCATGCACAGGGCATTGTCTAACCTTACAGCTTTGCTAAGAGACTGCTAGGTGTGCAAGGACACCCATGGTCACCACTGCTGCTGCAAGCACCAGGATCCCTATGAACAGCACAAGTGCCTGTGAAGCATGGGCATCTCATCCCCAGCTTCTGCTGCCTCCAACTCCAATGACAGAAAATGCAACCAAATATTGAAACATTCTCTTTGTGAGATCTTTTCCAGATATGGGTTTGTTTAAAGCTAACCTGTCCTCCCCATAAAAATCTTTCTTATGCATCAGGGAATAAATTCTGTCCTCATGCCACTCCACATTCCTCAGTGTCTCTCTGCTGCCAGTGGCTCTCCCTGTTCCCCCGTACCCAAGGCTCACTGTGGCTTGGTGCAGGCAGATCAGCACACTTCCGCTGCACACTGAAGGCCCTTTTCCCTCCCTCCTTCCTGTTGTCTCAGTGCTACTCTCCTGTCCATAGGCTGTGTTGCTCCATATGGGTGAAACTTTTTCAGTTCAGCTACCTGGGGATTACCCTCTAGGGCTGCTTCCTTCTCAGGGTTGTCAGCTCACCTCCTGACTCAGCCTGCATATTATGCATTTCTTGCCGAACCACTAAGGGAAAACCAAGCAGCCACCACCCGCCAGCTTCTTCTCCACAGCACTGGCCTTCCTTCCACCCAGCTTCCTCTGTTTGCTTTCACAGGCCCCATGCCTCCTTCCTGCCCTACTCACCTCACTGAACTCTGTCCCAGATTCACTGAAGGCTGTGATATGCTCTTCAGAGAAACCAAGGCAGCCACTGCTCAGAAACCCTGCCACAGCCTCCTGCCCTGCAAGATCTACTTCCAGTAAAGCCAGCCCAGGAAAGCACACTGTGCTTGGGGACGGGAGGCTTCCTGCCAGCAGCCCACTGCCTGGGATCCCTCAGGATGATCGTGGGGGCTGGCATCTGGGGTAGAGAGAGAAGAGGCAACCACAAGGGGGGAGGCAGTTCTCTGACCCACTGTACCTGCCCCAGGAAATGGAAAGTATTAAATGGTAAAGATGGCAAGCACCTTCGAGCTTGGATATTTACTTTTCTTTGCTTAAACTCAGCTTGGATATTTAGTTTTCATTCTCTGCTTAAACTCTGATTGGAGACATTTTCTGTTACTGAAGGGTGATTATTGTAGCGATTTTGGTTACAATATGATATTCTGCTCCACTTTCCCTGCCCTGGAATGACAGGCCTAAGCAAAATGGATTTCTTTGTGCTGCCAGTATTGACTGCACATTCTGACAGATTATTTACATGACTTTTATACCCTACAAGACCTGTAATTTTGATCTGTTATTGCTGTTTCAAATCAATCTAGGGTACAGAAGAACTGGGCTGCTTTTTCGTTCTCCATCAAATCTGCAGATAATTACCAGTACAACACCCTCTTGTACTGATGTAGTTTATTGGAATAATAGTAAATTTAAAGACCATTTTAGGTGACAGTGCATCGCTGTTCATCCAGATGGCTTGCAGAGAGAAATTGCTACTTTCTTGCACATCTTGCATAACCCAGTTAGAGGCTGGTCACAAGCAGCATTCCTCAGGGTTCATCTTTGGGTCCAGTCTCACTTAATATCTTTATCAATGATCTAGATGAGGGGATTGAATGCACCCTCAGTAAGTCTGCAGATGACACTAACTTGGGAAAGACTGTTGATCTTGTCACAGATAGGAAGGCTCTGCAGAGGAACCTGTACTGGCTGGATTGGTGGGCTGAGGGGAATTGTGTGAGGTTAAAGCCATGTGCCAGATCCTGCACTTGGGTCACAATAACCCCACGTAGTAAACATTACAGGCTTCGAGGAGAAAGACTGGAAAGCTGTCCAGCAGTAAAGGACCTTGGGGTACTGTTTGAAGTTGGCTGAATGTGAGCCAGCAGTGTGCCCAGGTAGCCAAATAGGCCAACATCATTCTGGCCTGTAGCAGGAATAGTGTGGACAGCAGGAGTAGGGAAGTGATGATGCCCATGTACTTGGGCCACACTTGAGGCCACACCTCAGATATTGTGTGCCCCTCACTACAAGAAGGGTATTATGTTGCTGGAGCATGTCCAGAGAAGGACAACACAGCCAATGAATATACCTTATGATGACTAGTCCATGATGAAGCAGCAAATGATGAACAAGTCAAAAGCCAGAGAACAAGTCATATCTGGAGCAGCTGAGGGAACTCAGGTTGTTTAGTCTGAAGAAGAGGAGCCTGAGGAGAAACCTTATTACTCTCTATAGCTACTTGAAAGGTGGTTGCAGCAAGGTGGGTGTTGGTCTCCCTAGTAAGAAGTGGTAAGCTGAGAGGAAATGGCCTAAGGTTTCACCGGAGGGACCGTGTCTAGATATACCAGTACTTGTCTGGGTTTGTGCTGGGCCTGTTTGGCACTACCACCAGACCCATGCTTGGTAGACTTAGCTAATGATTCGACTTAAAGATCTTAGATCATTTCCAACCAAAATGATTCTATAATTCTATGATCTCTTAAAAATGTAATATTCAATATAACTAAAAGCAGATTGGAATAAGCCACATATTAAATTTAGCCTCCTTTAGTTACAGCCTCCTTCAGCCTTCTTTAGCCATCCACCTCCCACTTTCCTGAGACCACATTTTTCTTCAGGAGCTGACAATGATGACATGCCAGAGTACTTTAGAAATGTAGTGCTATTTAAGGAATTGGTCTTTCCACAACAGCATAATGCCATAGATGTATATGAGTTATCGGAGCTTACTTCATACATTTGTATTTTCTGTCCTCACCCTTCCTTCTGTCTTGTTATGCATATCTGGCTTACAGACTTTACAGGGAAGGAGTATATATAAGTAATGAATATTGCACAGGTTAGCCACTTACCTAATTTGTGTCAAGATTCAAGTATTCTTCATTTGTATGTCTTAGGTTTATCTGTAGATTTCACAAGGATAGTTTTTTTAAGGTGGTTTATAATTTGTTCCCTTTATTTGTTTATAGTCCATTGCACTGAAGTGTTTTAGGGTTTTCCTTTGAAATTATACCTTGTCAATGCAAGCTGCATTACATAAACTTACTCTATGCACAGATGAACTGAGCTGGTAGGATCCATATAGAATCATAGAATCAACAATGTTGGAAAAGATCTCAAAGATCATCAAGTCCAACCTGTCATCCAACACCTCATGACTAACGAAACTGTGGCTGCAAGTGCCATGTTCAATCCTTTTTTGAACACCTCCAGGGACAGTGACTTCACCAGCTCCCTGGGCAGCCCATTCCAATGGTTAACAACTCTCTCTGTGATTAACTTTTTCCTCACCTTAAGCCTAAACTTCCCCTAACGCAGCTTGAGACTGTGTCCTCTTGTTCTGGTGCTGGTTGCCTGGGAGAAGAGTCCAAACTCCACCTTTCTACAACCTCCTTTCAAGGTAGTTGTAGTGAGCAATAAGGTCTCCCCTGAGCCTCCTCTTCTCCAGGCTAAGCAACCCTAACTCCCTCAGCCTCTCCTCATAGGGCTTGTGCTCGAGGCCTCTCTCCCCAGCCTTGTTGCCCTTCTCTGGACACATTCAAGAGTCTCAATGTCCTTCTTAAATTGAGGGGCCCAGAACTGGACACAGGTGTGGCCTAACGAGTGCTGAGTACAGGGGCAGAGTGACTTCCCTGCTCCTGCTGACCGCACTATTTCTGATGCAGGCCAGGATGCCATTGGTCTTTTGGCCACCTGGACAGACTGCTGGCTCATGTTCAGCTGTCTGTCAACCAGTACCTCCAGGTCCCTTTCTGCCTGGCTGCTCTCCAGCCACTCCGATCCCAGCCTGTAGCGCTTCACGGAGTTGTTATGGCCAAAGTGGAGCACCACTCGATGATGGCATATGATGATCATGTGCTGCTCCATGGACTTAAATATTCTTTCCTCCACTAATCTATCAGTCAATGTTTAAAGAACCATTAATTCAAGCATTGCACTAGAAAGCCAGCTGGCATAGCAAACTTGACTCAGGGTCATGCCAGGTTAGGCAACCTTTGTCCTACACAAGAAAGCAAAGAAATCTTCACCCCAGAGCATGTGAGCACAAAACATTATAGAAATAGAATCATGTCAGGTGAGCCTGGGGTTGTTGTTCACACATGTGAACAGCTGGCCATGGTGCAAACTTCACTGTGGTGAACTCAGCTCACTGTTCTCCCTTCTCCCAGTAATGCTCAAAGGCCACCACAGCAAAAGGGACAGTTGTATTACACCCAGATGCAGAACTGCTTTTCAAAACCTTAGCTTCTACCAGCTCCAGCATATGAGGGAAAGTGTTCCTTGAATTGCGCACTTCATAATGTACAACACTTGAAATAATTCAGTAAAAGAGAGAAAAATCAAGAGCATATTGCTCTTAAGAGAATTGTAGGAAATGGGTTTACTATGGGGTAAAAATATAGAAATTTAAGGAAATTAATTTTTTACTTCCAAAATGCATGAAAATACTGACTTCAACTAACAGCTACACTAAAAGCCAATTTCATACACTGAGCAAGGCAGCTGCATAAATTTATAGGTTATATATGCTTTTACTCATTTTCCAGACTAATTTGTGCACAGAAATTTTAGTTTCTCTATCCCTGCTTTCTTTATTTGCTGCACATAAATATGGGACTGTTGGATGTGGGAGGCTTGCTCATGCATATTTTGTAGAGAACACCAGAAAAACTACACATAATATTTTATTCCCAAACACAACAATTCAGGTTTTCTGAACACTACTAATTTTCCTATATTCAGAATGCAAACCTTTATGCCTTGTATTTAGTAGCTTTTAAATATTACTGTCCTACGAGGCCCTAGTGGTTTTCATTCCTTTGGCAGATACAGGTATCTATTTCATCAAAGGAGGGTAAAGGAAACTGACAAATGATCCCCTTTTATGTGATAATAACTGAAAACTCTGGTATGGTGGGTTGAAAAATCCCCCCAACATTAAATTGCCATGCCAGCTCAGCTGGAAGCAAATGGATTTGTATTTGCAAGCAAAACTACAATCTGTAGTGAAATGCAATGAATATATATTGCCTCTGGCCAGCCTGATCTAGTGTGGGCTGTCCCTGCCCATGGCAGAGGGGTTGGAATTAGATGATCCTTGTGGTCCCTTCCAACCCTGACTGATACTATGATATATAGAAAATTTACAATATTTACAATATTTATCAGTATTTACAATTTATAAACAGCACAAGAACCTCCTGGGACAACCAGGGGAGGTAATAGCTTCCCCTTCCCTGCCCCCTTCCCTCTATCTTCCTGTACACAATGGACAAGAGAAAGAGCAGAGAGTTGTTCGTTAGTCTTAGCCAAAAAAAAGCAATGCAGCCAAGGTCAGCAAAGAGGCAGGAGAAGCACCAGCCAGAGTGAGGATGCTGAAAAGAGAGATAGTTTACTGAACTGGCTATCTTGGCAATTTGTCCAATGGGATTATTTAGAGCTTATCATTATTTTTCTTTTTACATCCAATGGTTATTTATTTACATCCTATTACTTTCTGTTCAAGATCTGTGAAAATCTTCCAGAAAAAAACTGACAGTACCACATCTGGAAATGATGACTCTTGGTTGCAATGGAAAGGTCAGAACACTGGCTGACTTTGTAATAGTGGAGAACACCTAAAAGCAACAAGCTTGCTGAGTGCACAAGAATGAGGGGTAGAAGCCAAAAAGATGGCAAAATCTGCAGCTGATGGTGAATGTGAGCAGAAAGATGTGCCAATTCTGGCTGGCTTTGGGCTGCTCAGGTGGAGAACATAGAAACTGTATGCAAGGTAATTGGTTGCTAGTTTTTCTACACTATTGTAGTGGTTTGGCCCTGGCTGAGGGCAAAATGCCCACCAAAGTCACTTTCTCACTCCCCTTATTAGACAGATAGGGGAGAGGGCAAAATACAACAAAAGCCAATATAAGAGAGAAGCATTTTAATAATAATAAGCAAGGCAATAAACCATGTGGAAGTGAAAGCAGAGAGGGATGTTAATCTTTACTTCCCATCAGCAGGATTGCAGCTGGTCTTGGGAATCAGGGCTCTTTACACTTAATGGTTACTCTGGAGGACTGATGCCATGGACAAATCCCCTCAACTTTCTTCTTTCCCATTGTTCTTATGTCTGAGTTGTCATCATATGGCATGGAATACCCCTTTGGCCAGTTTGGGTCAGCAGGTTTGGCTGAATCCCTTCAGTGTACTCCTAGGGTGGAGAAATGTCAGAATGTTGGGTGCTCAGCTCAGAAGTAGCCAAAGCACTGGTGTGTTATCCACAATCAGCTACAGCACTGGAAAACACGGCACGAGAAGAATCCTTTGAGGAGAATTAACTCCAGCTCAGCCCAAACCCAATACAACTATAAATTCTTAGAGGACCAAACTGACTAATTACCTGTTTTGTGTGTGCTGTTTTCTGTGGCAAATCACTACTGCCTGGTTGGTCACTCAGGCCAACGTATATGCAGCACAATTCAGAATAAGCAATGGTCAAAAAAACTCTTTAAGTCACCTAAAGTTTTTTCTGTGCATGTAATAGATACATTTTAAAAACCTCTGAGTGCTGAAACCAGGATTCTGCAGAAGAACAGACTTCTGGCTTTTGTTAGTGGGCAGCTGTCCATTCTCCTTTCACAAAAAATTGTTCTCCAATAATTTTGCTAAGTCTTGGATCAAAATCACTGCACAATTACTGATTGAAAGGAGAGACTTTTTCAAAGCAGATCACAGTATCACAGTATCATTGAGGCTGGAAGAGACCTCAAGGATCATCGAGTCCAACCTGTCACCACAGACCTCATGACTAGACCATGGCACCAAGTGCCACGTCCAATCCCCTCTTGAACACCTCCAGGGCCGGCGACTCCACCACCTCCCTGGGCAGCCCATTCCAATGATGAATGACTCTCTCTGTGAAGAACTTTCTCCTCACCTCGAGCCTAAACTTCCCTTGGTGCAGCTTGAGACTGTGTCCTCTTGTTCTGGTGCTGGTTGCTAGAGAGAAGATACCAACCCCTTCCTGGCTGTAAACACGTTTCAGGTAGTTGTAGAGAGCAATGAGGTCACCCCTGAGCCTCCTCCTCTCCAGGCTAAACAATCCCAGCTCCCTCAGCCTCTCCTCATAGGGCTTGTGCTCAGATGCCTTACTGAGTTTGGATTCCCTTTTTGGATGATTTCCAACTGAAAATGTCATTGCTGTTCCCAAGAATAAGATGAGGAAGGTATATTTTTCCATATAAAAATGTCAATAAAAATCTTAACAGCTTAGACAACACCATGTTTTGGAGGAGAGATTTGTCATGTGAAAGCAGGAGTGCCCTTCATGTCAGGGATACATCTCATGAGGTCTCCTCTGACTCCTTCCCAGGCTTAGCTACATGGTGAAGATGAGTTCAGATGAGGAATTGTTTTTAAATATTGTGCTGGCACTTCGGTCCTGAAACTTCAAGGTGTGATTTGTTATTATGAGTGGAAGGCTTCTTTGGAGCACAGAAAGCCTGTCTCTACGTGCTCTAAATACTCCACCTGCTGGTACCTCCTTTGAAGAAGAGGACAAAATTTCTTAACAGGGAGTAGCTGGGTTATGAGTCCTATGAAAGGAGAAAGGCAGGAGACAGCAGAAGTGGAAGTGGGTTGTGGAATACACTGCTCATAACAGAAGAAAAGCTGAAGTCAGTGAAGGATAAGCTGAGGTATTATATGCACAACAGCAGGTGCACACTCCCCATCTGGAGCCTGAAATTCGAGAGTTGAGTCCTGGCTGGACCACTTGAAAATTTCCTGTTAACTGTATTTTGTCCAAGGATTCAGTTTTGTATGGTGTTGTATCTGAATATCTTCACTGGAAAATTCTTAATGTTATTAAAAACAGTAACATGAAAAGTGAAAGTTTATTCCAGCAAGGTCTGGAGACGTTCAGTTAGGAAATGTCATGCTGTGGTAGACTTTGAAACTTTATAACCTCTGTAATGAAGCTTTTTGAAAGGTAATGCATATCTAAACTGCCTTAAAAAAAAACCTCCAGAGGCTGCTGTCTAGGATTCTCCACTTGAGTGTTTGAAGATAAGGAAATATCAGTGTCCTGAGAATTCTAACTCAGCTTGTTTTTAACCTTTTGTTTTAATTTTTATCTTCTTGGTTAAAAAGAACAATTTGCATGAGAAATTGACCTCAGATGAACAGTGCCTTAAATGTGCTCCTGTGTTTAATCCTAATGACACTGGGGTACTCTACACTTTACTAACATCACACAAACCCACTGTTTCCTAAGGTCTTTAAAGATAACACATTTTCCCCCTTTTGTCTTCAGCAGTAAAGCCTACAGCCGTGCATGAAAAGCTGAGCCACAGCTGGTGCTCCCAACTGGTCTAGCTTTCCCTATTTGTGTAACAGTATCTTGGTGGTCTGGCACCCTGCCAAGAGTGTCTGAGGGTGGTGGTGCTTTTATAACATCCCAGCAACTCTATGTGGATGTCAGTGTCAGCCCAAGTGATGGTCAGTATTTTCTACAGGCTTTCAAGAGGGGAAGTGATAGTTTCCCAATACTCCTGTTGCAGTGGAATTACTGAGGCAAAAAGAAAGGGCCTTTATTCACGTAGATGGGCGTCTAAAATTGAGTTGCATTTCCTTTGAACCCTCCGTAGGTGGTGAGAATGCATGCGGACACTCTGTACCAATGTCTGGCAGGCTCCACATGCACTGATGCTCCTGCCTGAATGCGTATTTGGGAGAACAGGAGGATGTGAGCAATTAGGTGAGTTCAGTGTTTAAGTCCTGAACCCTTGACTACACTCGGGGAGCACGTCAGACTAAAAGAAGACAGGACAGACAGTGTTTGAAAATGTACAGGACTTGTGCCAACAATCAATAATGGCCTGAAGCATAAACTAACCATTAGCTCAATCAGAATCAAGGTTCTTGGCTAATCTCATACATGTAACTGGTCTTGACATACGTAAAAGGCTCCTGTTAAAAATAAGAGAACAGTCTGTCTTCCCTGTCCAGGACAATGCAGCACTGGAATGACTTGCTTGGGGAGTCTGTGGTGTCTTCATCACTGGATGTTTTACAAGTTGAATAAACAGCCGTGAAGAATAATTGACATGTATTGGGACAGCCTTGGGACAGAGGGAGGGGAAGAATAACAGTGTGACCTAATGAAAAATGTCCACCTCTGTTTTCCTCTGCTACTCTGATATGACTACTGTGCTCTTATTCTTGTTTGTCTTTCTCTTGCTATGATCCCAGATGTGCCTTGCCTTTGTGCAAGGTCTGCACAGCAGGGATGTTTTTACTGAGTGTGACCTTTGCACGTTACCGCAATAATGGGAATAAAATTCAGTCAGGTGCCTTCTGAACACTAAAACCCTCTTGAAATGTCAGTGAGCCGTTTTAGATAATTTCTGGATACTGCATGCATTGCATGACTTATTCTTGGTAGAGGAATTCTGCCTCAAGTCGGCCTGCAAGGAAAGGTTGAGAGCACAGTCATTCTCAGTTTGTCCTAGCCTTGTCCTCTGGATCTGGATCTTTGGAGAAAAGCAAATGCAGGTCCTGTGCCACAGCCTCTATCCAGTGTAGGCATCACACAGCAAGTGCTGTGTCAACCTGCCGCAGAAGTAAGATGCGCTTTTCCTCTTGTACACAGACCCTTCATTTCTGATTTGCAATATACTGTCAGTAGTATAGGACACATTGCTATACTTATCATGAGCTACAGAATGGATCCACAAAACTTTTCAGGCCCATTGTACAGCCTTGTTTATTAGAATCAGTGAGACTATTCACATGCTCATTGTTAGGCATATGTCTTAAGTGTTTTTCTGGAGGTAGGTGTGGGTAAAAAGAATTTTTTTCAGCATTTTCAAATTGACAACAACTTGCTTAAGCATCAGTTTACTTAATAAAAACTAAATGTGGAGCAAAGCAGCTTTGGTAGCACATACCACAGCAGTACTTATGTTGCAATTCTGCTATTGCAACAGGTGTTCCAGTTTGTTAAAGGCCAAGGGATCAATAACTAAATTTACAAAAAAGCCAGATGCTTAGTGTTTAGGGGTTGTTTTAATGTGTCAAGTGCTATCGCTTTGGCCAAAGAGGGCAAAGCTGCAATTCAGGCTCTAGCTAAGAAGGCTCTATATTAGCTTTATTTTGGCTTCAATTTCAGGAAAGCAGGTAAGTTCTAGCTGCAGGGGTGCCCCAGGAGATGCAGGGAGAGGACAGGGAAGCTGCTTTCCTTCACTGGTTGTGTGATGTAGCCCAGCTGGGGGAAGTGGCCGGTTACCGTGGGAGGTTTAAAGAGGCAGGGGATGGTGCACGGCAGCCATTGCTAAAGAGGGCTAAGCTGTCTTGCAGGGGGCAGCATGCAAGGGTAAGAAAAAAACCAACCAAACAACGACTCAGAACATAATGGTCACCACTCGACAGAATAAGACCATGCTTCTGAAGCCACCCAAAGTAGAGGTGGGAATTCAGACAGAAGGAAGTGACAATGCAGATTGCAGGCTATAGGAACACAGCTGTCCAGACTACTGATTGCAAGGAATGTCTTAGCCTGATTGTAGTACCAGAGGATAGTACAAAACATACCAGTATGCGGTGTGAGCAGGACAGTAGAATAGAAGAATAGAATAGAATAGAATAGAATAGAATAGAATAGAATAGAATAGAATAGAATAGAATTAACCAGGTTGGAAAAGACCTTTGAGATCATTGAGTCCAAACTATCACCCAACACCATCTAATCAACTAAACCATGGCACCAAGTGCCTCATCCAGTCTCCTCCTAAACACCTCCAGTGATGGTGAATCCACCACCTCCCTGGACAGCCCATTCCAATGGCCAATCACTCCTTCTGGGAAGAACTTCTTCCTAATACCCAGCCTAAACCTCCCCTGGTGCAGCTTAAGACTGCGCCCTCTCATTCTGTCACAGGTTGCCTGAGAGAAGACAACAACCCCTTCTTGGCACAACCTCCCTTCAGGGAGTTGTAGAGAGCAAGAAGGTTTCCTCTGAGCCTCCTCTTCTCCAGGCTAAGCAACCTCAGCTTCCTCAGCCTCTCCTCATAGGGCTTGTGTTCCAAACCCCTCACCAACTTTGTTGCCCTTCTCTGGACATGCTCCAGCAACTCAACATCTTTCCTAAACTGAGGGGCCCAGAACTGGACACAGGACTCAAGGTGTGGCCTAACCAGTGATGAGTACAGGGGCAGAATGACTTCCCTGCCCCTGCTGGCCACACCGTTCCTGATGCAGGTCAGGTTGCCATTGGTCTTCTTGGCCAGCTAGGCACACTGCAGGCTCATGTTCAGCCAGCTGTCAATCAGTACCCCCAGGTCCCTCTCTGCCTGGCCACTCTCCAGCCACTCTGACCCCAGCCTGCAGCATTGCATGGGATTATTGTGGCCAATGTGTAGAACCTGGCACTTAGATGTGCCAAATCTCATGCCATTGGACTCTGCCCATCTATCCAGCTTGTCAAGGTTCCTCCGCAGAACTCTCCCACCTTCTAACAGATCAACTCCTGCCCCCAGCTTGATGTCATCTGCAAATTTACTGATGATGGACTCAATCCCCTCATACAGATCATCAATAAAGATATTGAACAGGATGGGGCCCAACACTGATCCCTGGGGGACACCACTAGTGACTGGCTGCCAGCTGGATGTGGCACCATTCACCAGCCAGTTCCTAACCCAGCAGATTGCTGCTGTCCAAGTCATGGGCTGACAGCTTGGCCAGGAGTTTGCTGTGGGGAACGGTGTCAAAGGCCTTGCTGAAGTCCAGGTAGACTACATCCACAGCCTTCCTCAGATCCACCAGGCGGGTCAACTGATCATAGAAGGAGATCAGGTTGGTCAGGCAGGACCTGCCCTTCCTAAATCCATGCTGGCTGGGCCTGATCCCTTGGCCATCCTCAAAGTGCTGTGTGATTGCACTCAGGATGACCTGTTCCATAATCTTGCCTGGCACTGAGGCGAGGCTGACAGGTCTGGAATTCCCTGGCTCCTCATTCCAGCCCTTCTTGTGGATGGGCATCACGTTGTCCAGCTTTCAGTCATCTGGGACCTCTCCAGTGAGCCAGGACTGTTGAAAAATGTTGGAGAGCAGCTTGGCCAGCTCATCTGCCAGCTCTCTCAGCACCCTAGGATGGATGCCATCTGGTCCCATGGACTTGTGGGGATCCAAGTGGCTAAGGAGGTCTCTAACTACTTTCTCCTGGATCACAGGGGAACTATCTGACTCCATCTGCCAGCTTGGAAGGACAGTTGCCTGAAAGACAACTGATCCTGCTATTAAAAATTGAGGCAAAGAAGGTGTTAAGGACCTCTGCCTTTTCCTCATCTTTTGTTACTGTTCCCCTCTGTCTCCACCAAGGAGTGGAGGTTGTCCTTGCTTCTTCTCTTGCTATTAATATATTTGTAGAAGGATTTTTTGTTGTCTTTCACAGCAGAGGCCAGTCTAAGCTCTAAATGGGCTTTTGCCTCTCTAATTTTTTTCCTGCATGACCTAACAACATCCTCAAACATTCCATGGGTTACCTCACCTTTCTTCCAAAGATGAGACACCTCTTTTTTCCCCTTAATTCACCCAGAAGCTCATTGCCCATCCAGGCTGGCTGTCTACCCCAGCAGCTCATCTATTTTTTTACTTTACTTGCTGTATTCTCCATAACATTTTTCACTCAATCACACAGTCACCATCTTGGTGTGTCATTGGATTAAATGAGTGTATGGTCAGAAGTTCTGTATTTGATTACCAAAAGACAATAATCCTGTTTTATTTGAAAAAGAGTTACTTCCTCCACCACCAATCACCACCCCCTGTCCCTGCTCCCCCCCACCCCCCCGTAATGTGCTCCAGACATTTCTATATGTTTTATTCGTTTCATTTAGAGGCAAGATAAACAACTTGCAGTTTGGCCACAATTCTCCAAATGTTACATTATAAGAGTTGTTTTCAAAGGAGCACTTTTGAGTGTCAATTCTACAATAAAAAAAATGTTCTGGTGCTTATATTTTCAGCACCAGGCTCAGGTGTGTGCACAAACTGGAGCCTTTTAAATACATTTGCATTCTCAACAGTCAGTTTTTAAGTTTAGGGTTATTCTCTTTCGTTTCAGTAACTGACATCAAGCATGTGAACTAAACTGAGGTACACTGCCCTGAAATCTTTTCCCTTTTGTCTGATGACCATGATATTGTCAGAATCTGTAACAAAGGAAAAAGCACTTCAGTTGTGGGGGACATCACTCAAAAGCAAAGAAGAAACCTGAATGCTAGGGGAGACCATGGGACGTTTTAAATGATATATGGAGGTCATTCAGTGCCACACATTCTCTACATCCTCCAAATACATAACAACAGCAGCAGCAGCAATAAACTTGCTTCAATTCTCCTGTTTAATGTTTCCTACCATAACTATTCACACACTGGAGCTTCTTCCAAGTCCCAGGACAGTGCAGCTTTATGTCTTCAGTTCACACTAGCTGTGCTTGAGAACAGCATTATATGGGTGCACTATGCTGGAGCCACGAACTCATGCACCTCACTTTTGTCCTCCTTACAACTCATGACCAAGCTTTTATTTTTCTAATATTCAAGTATCTTCAGTCTCCTTTTATACAGCTGCAAGACTAATTTGGTATCCTGGAGGCAGGATAAAGAACTTCAAGTCCTTCATGGTAGCTGGTTAAGCTGTAGGCAGGTTCCAGAATGTATTTTCTCTGGCTATCCTTCTTCAGAAAGGAAGCCTGCTGCTTTTCCTGCTGTTGAGTGCTCTCTGTGTGGAGTGAATGGCCAACTCACATGCAGCATTCCCTCCTTATTTTCTGCTTGTCCAGCTGATGAGGGCTGAGCAATAATTAGCCTTTTCTCCTCTCTGTGCACTACATTTACTGATTTTTTTTTTTTTTTTAATATGCTCTCTGGTGTAATTTTGGAGTGCTAAGTGGAGAAGACTCTTTAATGTAGGCTACACACAAAGAAAATTTTAACCAACCACAGCAGATGTCTTATAATACATTTTAGAGTCCCTTCCCTTACCCAGTTCCTGGAAGGTGAGTTGACTACTGCAGTGAAGATCTGAGAGCCATCTCTGTGGAGTGACAGGCTCCAAAGGCATCAGGGGAACCGGTCCTGGTAAGGACATGATGACCTAATTTTCTAACAGGGACTTCTGCACAATGTAAATATGATGCCACAAAACTAACCTTCCTCAAAGACAAGGGCTCATCTCTAAGTCAAAAGACAAACTGGGAAGCTGAGGGATAGGAAAGGGCATGCGAAATGACTCATTTTGAGAGGGTGTACACTTTGTCTAGATGACTTAGCCCTTGCAGTGCTGGAAGACCTACGACTAGATTCATCCAGATGTCTGTGGAGCAGTAATGATGATGATGATGACACACTGATGACATCCACCAGTTTGTAAGCGCAGCTCCTGATGAGGTGCCCAGCTGATACATGTCACTCATGCTCTGCTATGTCAGAACTCATATGCCTTTTCCTCCTGACCTAATACTGACTACCCTCTAAAATGATTCCTGTTTCTCTATACACTTTTCCCTGTAAAAAATCAACTTATGTTCTTGTTTCCTGTGCTAGACACAGCAAGCCAAAGCATCAGAGAGCAGCAGGCTTGGCTAAATGCTGGTGAAAAGTTGTTGCAATCCATGCCAGGGCCACAGAGCTTTCTGGACACCTTTATGAACTTTATTGATGCATTTATGGATTTTATTAGTAGACTGTGCACTTAGAAACATCTGTAAGGGAATGTAGCACCCCATCCTGCTTTTCTGCTGGTGACAATGTTAGCTCTAATCAGGGCTCAGAAGCTTCATCTGTCCTGGCAGAAGAGTGACATCCACAGCACAGAAATGCATATTTTGGAGTACAGCTGTGCCATCATGAAGCTGGAATGTACAGTATATGCTTTCCACACGCATAGCTCTGAGCACGGAATTGTGTATACCATCAATGGCACCTGCCTCTCTTTGGAGCAGTTCAGCTGTTGTGATAGCTGATGAGCTAAATTTAAGGTTTGCACATGCTTGGTTCTATTTAATATCTATCAATGGGAGTTTACAGGGGGTAATAACCCCAGCTTTTGGATCTACACAGAGGTAGAGTTTTAAAAGAGTTTTCTTCCTTTATATTTAAACTTAACATGGAGTCACACTGTTTTCCTAAAGTAAAAATCCTAGTGTAAAAATCCAAGGTGGTGTGGCTCAGTTGGTAGCACATAAGACCTTTAATGGGGAAGGTTGTGAGTTCAAGCCTGCAGTGGGCACTAGTGTCCTCCCTACTCTAGTCATGAGGTCTGTGGTGACAGGTTGGACTCGATGATCTTTGAGGTCTCTTCCAACCTTAGTGATACTGAAAAATCCTAGTGTATTCTGTGTGCTTCTCTTTATTGCCATATATAATGTGACTGAAAGCAAAGCAGCAGATTTTGCATCATTCCATTAGCAGTGTTTCCCTTAAAATTTCTTGCCTCAGACTCAGATATATCCTAATAATTACTAAGGGAGCAAATTACAAAAATTTAAGAGAGCAAGTTTCATCTTCTTTAAGGTTACAGAATTTCACAGTATCACAGTATCACAGTATAACTAAGGTTGGAAGAGACCCCAAGGATCATCAACCTGTCCCAACAGACCTCATGACTAGACCATGGCACCAAGTGCCATGTCCAATCCCCTCTTGAACACCTCCAGGGACGGTGACTCCACCACCTCCCTGGGCAGCACATTCCAATCACGAACAACTTACTCAGTGAAGAACTTTCTCCTCACCTCCAGTCTAAATCTCCCCTGGCACAGCTTGAGACTGTGTCCCCTTGTTCTGGTGCTGGTTGCCTGGGAGAAGAGACCAACCCCTTCCTGGCTACAACCACCTTTCAGGTAGTTGTAGAGGGTAATGAGGTCACCTCTGATCCTTCTCTTCTCCAGGCTAAACAATCCCAGCTCCCGCAGCCTCTCCTCATAGGGCTTGTGCTCAAGGCCTCTCCCCAGCCTTGTTGCCCTTCTCTGGACACGTTCAAGCATTTCAATGTCCTTCCTAAACTGAGGGGCCCAGAACTGGACACAGTACTCAAGGTGTGGCCTAACCAATGCAGAGTACAGGGGCACAATGACCTCCCTGCTCCTGCTGGCCACACTATTCCTAATGCAGGCCAGGATGCCATTGGCCCTCTTGGCCACCTGGGCACACTGCTGGCTCATGTTTAGGCAGGTGTCAATCAGCACCCCCAGGTCCCTCTCTGTTTGGCAGCTCTCCAGATACAGAGGTTTTCAATATATTTAGTTCCTTCATTATTTGTTAATTGATCTTGCTGAAAGTTGCAGAATCTACTACAGCAATTTTGACTAGACTTAGTTCCTTCATTATTTGCTAAGATTATAAAATAATATTATGTCCACATCTTTGGAAAGATATTCAAAGCATCAGAAGCATATGCTAAATGTGGTTTATTAGTCATTCAGGGACTTGAGATACTGCATATAAGAAATTTGCTTTTATCTTGAATCTGTGCCAAAAAGCCTTCTTCAGATTCTTTTCCCGCTCTGGCAAAGCATAGCATCATCCCACCACAGACATTTCAGAAGTATTTCAGTACTGGCAGCAAAACCAGAGGACTTGAAGAAAGTTTAAAGGCACAGCATCAATATTGTTTATAAATTTCATTTGCCTTGTCAAACATATGCCTATGTGTGATGCTGCTGTTTGTCATTAAGATATACCTGGGAATTAGTGATGCAATAGAGTCATCTTTCATACTAAAATTAAATTCATATTGCTACATTTTCATGTATCCCTCTGTATAATGTTGTTGGAATTTAGATTCCCTTCCAGCCATCTGAGTGTGAGTTCATTCAGGTCAGGTGATACATTCCTGGAGTCTTTTCATGCAGAGAGAAACTGTAAATTATTGCCTGTCTTTATGTCTCATAAGACACAAAGCTCAGAAACTGGGAAACTGGAACTTCCCAATTTGACAGATCAACCAAGAGAAACTCTTGACGCTCATAGACTGAATTTGGAGGGAGGAAGAATTTACAGCCAAAAACTTAAAACCAGAAGAATACAGACAGGAAGATATATCTGTTCAGTGTTTTATGAAAACAAGTGTTTGCAATCAGCTAAATCCTGCTGCAGGACTATAGTAAACAAGCTCTGATAAGGATGGTGCCATGCTGACTATCTAGTGTACCAGAGCAGGTATTGTATATCAACAGCCTGGCAGTGTCAAAGCCAAGTTAGGGCTGCAGGAATTTAGCACTTCACAAGCTCGTGACCCCAAAAAGGCCACAGTGTGTTTCAGGGAGATGGCAGCCTTCCATCTGCATCAAGACCTTTTTTTGCTTGGTATGAGGAATACTATTTGTGCTGTGACAATATTGAGCTGATTCATAGGCCTTTTCATTTTTTTTAAGATAAGTAACCAGATGTGTTCTCCTTTACCTGGTTTAGAGATGATTAAGGTGAGTGTTTATTTCAGGACAACCTTTTGTTTGCTGTAAGTAAAGATCTGCATTGTTTTGTGGCTTGTACAAACTGTCTTCCCAGCATAAGTTCTTACTGCTCTGCAGAGTGATTTACTCCTTAACACAAGTTATATGTTAAGTTTCTGTTGAAGCTGGCAAGGGTTCAAGCTGAGATGTTAGCTGAATTCATGAATATAGCAGTGGTTCCAGCTATTATGCTCTGGAAAGCAAGGCTTTGGCTTTTAAGTTACCTGCTCTGATGTTCTTTGAATTACTTAGTTGTATTACAATTGCACTTGAAAGAGAGAGAAGGAGATTTTTACATATGTTTGATAACTACTGGATACTTGACAACAATCTATAGTGTTTCAGGGCCCAGGTTTCCAAAGGACTGCTTTCCATCATGTATGATTAATGCTTTTGTAGCCAGCACAGAGAATTTTTTTCCTATAGGCCAGAAACATGGAGTGTGTGCAACACTGGTCTTTGGTCAGGGCAACATGAACTTGGTTGTGTCAAAAAAAGGTTGACTGACTTTCTATTTTATTACTTCACTTGAGATGTGGAGCTCAAGTGAGCAAACACTTCATGTGTTCTAGACAGCATGTGGATAGTCCTTGTATTGTCACCTGTTTGGAGAAATAATCTTTGTAAAAGCAATCCGAAGACCATATTTACCTGCTGTAGCTGCTCTGAGTATTATGTTGTCCCCTATGAATGAAAACTAATGTTATTTATTCTTAGAACATCTCTGAGGTGACCTTAATTCATGTGGTTGAGGTTTTTTCTTTGGTTAGCAAATTAAATTTAACTGAAAACAGGAACACAGAACTATTTTAATGAAAACAAACAAACAAACAACAACAAAAAACCCCAGCTTCAAATAATCTCCAGTTCTAAAATAGGTTTTCTAGCAAAAGGAAGACTGTACTGACATCTGTCAAACTGCAAAAGTAAATTTGTTCTCTGTCTGAAAAGAAACCCAAATGATTAAGCCAATTTCTGTAATAATAAATAAATTTAAAAAAAAAAAAAACCACACAAAACACCACCAAACCAAAATCAAACAAAAACACCCCCCCACTAAAAAAAATAAATACCCAAACCCACAAAAATAAATAAAAACAAACAAACACACCCCTCCCCAACAAACAAGCAAACAAAACCCAGAGAAGACTGCTTTGAAGAAATCCGTCCTTATCAAGAGTCGTGAACATCCCCTACTGTTGAACAGACTAATATTGTAAAATCCTAATTTGCTATTAGTTTTCCATAAATGTTCTTCTGGTCATCTTATAGATTTGCATTTAAGAGGCAATTTGAAAATATTCTTTATGAAGAGAAGGTTAGACTTCCAGAGAAGTTCTTTCTGAAAATCAGTGGAATGGATGATAGTTCAGGAACACTTAACAACACAATGAAGTTATAAATAATACAGAGCATGAAATTTTTAAAACTATAACTTGTCACTGGGCTTGTACACTTATAAAAAAGAATAACTGTGACAGCCTTTAAGCTGTCTCACATAATATCTCAAAGGCAAAGCCAGAGAGTTGCAATCTGCTATGAACTGCAGGTAAGCGCAGAAGTGTTTGAGGAATCATAACAAAAATAGAGTTTGGGGGAGAGAAAATAATTACTAAATGAAAGAAGGGATCAAGTGGGATTTGAGATATTGATGTTGCCTCTGCTGCTGTCAGGAGTTTCACCTATGATTTTAGTGATCAAATGGGGCATTCATTGAGTAGGTTTTCTGGGATTGCAGTTTGGGATATCCTGACAGAATCTCTAGTTTTGTGTGCTGAATTGCAAGAAATCTGTGGGCTAATGCAGGAATCTAATGCAAAGAAACGTAAGTTATCTCAGTTATGAAAACCAGAAAATTAATGACACCTTCAGATCAGTCTAGTCCAGAGAGGAGACTGCTATTAAACTTCAAATGCTTGGAAGAAAAAGCTTTAAAGTAGAAGAGTAGAATATGAAGGATATGAAACCTGTATAATTGTAGATATTTACAATGTCAGATAAACAATAAGGAATGAAAAGAGTGTAGCTAGTGCTGCTGTAAGCAGAAGACTTCTGATTCTCTGGTTTTAATGATTTGAAGATGTTTTGAAAACAATGTTTGGTTTTTAAATATTTGGATGAAGAGTGACCTCATAGAGGGGGAATACATACATACATACATACATACATACATACATACATACATATATATATATATGGCATATTTGCATTTTTGTCTGTAGAACTTGATAACTTGATTCCAGACAGATTTATAGACATAATAGATACAAACATAGTGAGTAATGGATGAAAGACTTGTACAAATGACTTCCATTGCAGTTGGTGGTCCATCCTGTATCATCATGACTGAAATGCTGATGCATTCTCATCTCACGCAATAGTATTATGGCTGTTGCTTTAACAATTTTGCCCCTTCTGAAAACCACAGTTAAGCCATAGGACCTAGCAAAGCATGAAACCTGCTGGGCCAATAGCCACAACTTGCACATCTGTGTAAGAAAGGAGGCATAAAGGATCACATGGCCAGCTAGAAAAGGTTATAGACCACCTGAGCTTTTGTTTGTGTTAGTACTTCCAGGACCACGTGTATTCTGTGTATGTGAATAAACTTTCCTTAGCTGATTTTTGTTTGGTTTTAAGAATGTATACTTTGGAGGTCAAGATGAAACAGGAATTATTAGAAAGCATTGCTTCTTTTCTCCTTTTCACAAAATACACTATAAAATCCAGAGCAACATTCTTTACACTTCTCACTTATTCGTGTCTCAGGCATTATTATAGCTTCCCATAATGGTTTGGAAAGTGATGCAAGGTATCCACACTCAGTCAAAATCAAGGAGCAGGGACCTTAGTGCATCCATTTGATCACATGGTTCTGATGGCAGGGTCTGAGAAAATCTTGAGCTCTCAAGTAATTTGCAGATCTGTCCTTGGTGAGGCCAAGAATTTATCCCTCTTCAGTACAACTGCTTAAATGTTTTATAAAGGAGTTTTGGTTGGGAACACAAACTCTGTGTCACCTTGCAGCAACAGAATTGCTACTTCTTACTGCATATGTTATAAATGAAAATATTTTTAAATAAAGACAAGCTATTTCACTGCCGAGGGTATTAGCATCGACAACAGACATGGTCCCTGGCTGCAATAACTGTCTGTTAATATTCAAAGGAACATCATCATTTTACTTTGCATGGCTGAAAATGATTATCATTATTGTTTAGGTGCAAAAGGAACCTTTCATGTCAAAATTTCAGTGTAAGTGGGAAGTAAAGGTACCACATAAGCAATGACTTTATTCCTACTGAGTATAAAACAATAGAGCATTTTCTGATGTTTAAGTAATGTTTGGAATGCAATATTTGAGAACATTAATCATTGAAAAGCATAAAAAGAACATGATCCTAACTTCTTCTTTTCTTCTGTGCTTAATTTTCACAGAGGCTGCAGTACACAGAAACCACTTACATACCATTTTCTTGGAGGATGGCATTGGCAGCTCTGTGAAACAGAAAAGAGAAAAAATGTGGGAGTGGCACTATCTACACATGCAAAAGAGAAGCATTGTGTGAGTGCCACTATCTGCACTTGGCCCAGGATAGTCACCCAAGGGACAAAATGAAACACCATTGAGGCAGAGGAGAGAAGTCCCCAGCTGGCGTCCAGGCCTGGGCAGATATGATGCTGAGCTGTCAAGCACCCTCACAAAACAGTGCCCCATTTTTTCTTCCCAAATCTCTGCCATCCTTTATCCTGTCCCAGATGTCCTCTCACAGCTGCCCAGTTCCACCTGTTTCATGTTTGTAATACTCTCAATTAAAAAAAATTAGTAATTAAAATGAAGCCCCCTTTGCCCATATTGCTCCCAGCCCTTACACTGCTCCATCTGCCCATTCCCAGTCCCCTTCTTGTTTTTAAAAGCCTCATTAGCACGTGATCTTGTCTCTGCCAGGATTCCCCAGTGCCATCTGCTCTCTTCCTAGATGATCACTTCCACCCAGATCACCCAGAAATACAACATATTTTCTAAGCACTGACTTTGGAGGATTCTTTTGCAAATCTCTACAGAAATCAGCTCCCATCACCTTCTTCTTACACTGGCAAGGCCATAGAAATGATACTGGACCTTAGTTGACCTGATATACTCCCAGATCTGTGACAACAGCATGCTGTTAGTGTCCCTTAAACTATATGACCGCGTGATGCGCTATTATTTGTTTATGCTTCTCTCATGATGACCAAAGACTACTGCAACACCTTTCCAAACTCAGCATGTGGTTTTTTGTGGAAAATCTTAGTCCATGAAGTATTTCTTCCAACACAAAAATACTAAGTAGTTCAAGTTATATTAGAATAGAATAGAATAGAATAGAATAGAATAGAATAGAATAGAATAGAATAGACCAGGTTGGAAAAGACTTTTGAGATCGTTGAGGCCAAACTATCATCCAACACCATCTAATCAACTAAACCTGGTACCAAGCACCCCATCCAGTCTCTTCCTAAACACCTCCAATGATGGTGACTCCACCACCTCCCTGGACAGCCCATTCCAATGGCCAGTCATTCTTTCTGGGAAGAAGTTCTTCCTAACATCCAGTCTGAAACTTCCCTGGTGCAGCTTGAGACTGTGTCCTCTTGTTCTGGTGTTGGCCGCCTGGCAGAAGAGACCAACCCCCACCTGGCTACAACCACCCTTCAGGTAGTTGTAGAGAGCAAGAAGGTCTCCCCTCAGCCTCCTCCTCCCCAGGCTAAGCAACCCCAACTCCCTCAGCCTCTCCTCATAGGGCTTGTGATCCAAACCCCTCACCAGCTTTGTTACCCTTCTCTGGACATGTTCCAGCGACACCTTCCATAAACTGAGGGGCCTAGAACTGGACTGCTTGAATGAGTTTTCAAAACATACCTTTTTTCTTACATTTTCTTTATTGGTCCTCCTAATTGTTTTCAAGCATACTATGTTTGTAAAGAGGAGAAGTAAACCATGTAATGCTGAAAAATTCTTTTGGGAAAATAGCAATATTGTGTCACCTCTGCTTAGCAGGTTAAATATGTTCTAGGGAGAACTGTACCAGCTTCTTTCCTGACATAAAAGCTGGGAACCCAGGTGGGTGACCTGCAATAATCCTGCTGCTCTTTACTACAGGTGCCTTTCCTCCAGTGAAATGGGACTTGCTGCAATTTTCCATGCCCATCTGCCATCCTAGGAACTATCTAGATCCTCTCTTCAGTACCTTGGCCTTAAAAAAAAGGTTGGACACAACACTGAGATCCTGGAGGTTCATGCTCTAACATCTTCAGAGTTACCCATCAATGGGTAAATGTCTTCTGACAGAGCCCACCACAGGCTCCCTGCTCCATACAGGGCTGCACTAACCCTGCTTTAGATAGCAATTGGATCACAGCAGGAAAAATCCTGTTGTAAACCTATTTCTCTAGACCTCTGCAGCCATATACTGAGCACAGCAGTGGTTTTCTGTAGTAAGCATCATGGAGTTTTCCCCTTTCAAGATCCATTATGCAATCCTGAAAGGTTTTGCTCCAAAGCATGTAGAATGGGCTACTGAATTTGAGACCAATAAGTACAAACATCTACAAAGACTAAAAAGACATGTGAACTATACTGCACAAATTTTATACCTGAGAGAAGCCCTCAGACCTGAATCTGGAATATATCATTAAAGGAACCAACCTGTTTGTTCCTTGGCAGAGCCTTTCAAGAGTTGTCACTGCAATAAAAAAACTGAAGAAAAACCTGCAGGAATGCAATGGGCCACAATACCAATTTACCAGAGAGAACTGGCACAAAACCACCTTCCCTTGATTTCTCTTAACCTGATGAAAAACCAAGAGAAGCTATACCTGATAATGGAGTCACAACTTATCTTTTCATTTATCCCTGCCTTTAAAACTATTTTTTGCAGAAGTTTGCAAAACACTACAAGGCTGACAACTGCTCATGTTGGGGCAGGCTCTCTGGAAATATATTTTGGAATTTCACTGTGCTTCAGCCAAAGGTAAGCCTCTCTTCTTTACTGCCCTTGGCAAAATATAAACAGTGAATTGTTTGTGTAGTGGCCTTGCCTGCTGAGACGCTAGCATACTATACTTGTTCCCTGCCTCCAGATGCTCTTGTGACTCAAGTAAACAAGGTCACCTTAGAGACAAATTATACCTTCTTTTTCAAACAGAATTTCTTGCTAGTTCTCTAGCAGACAAAGTCAACATTTCTGTTTTACTGAGAATCTTACCTGAACAGCTTGTATTGCAAACAGATCTGTATATTACCATGTTTATAGTCAAGCAAGAATTACCATGACATCAGGAAGTATCTAAAATTGTCCTAATTTTCCAGAACATAACAGTGTTATGCACTGGGTTGAACAGTAGATTCTTGACATTAATGAGACGGCTATTTAAGTATTACAAAAATTTTTAAGTCCCATCCTCACTGCATACCTTTTCCAATGGATTTTGAGCACATACTTTACATTGATAACCAGAACACAAGCACATGTAATATAGGCATACATTTTTTATGTTATGTGTTTCTACCTTGTAAACTGGGTATAAATGTGAAGAATTGATTCCAGGACAGAAGCAAAATTTCATTACTAGGGGAAAACACCGTGAATCCATGTGACCACATAAGTATATCTGATACTGATATGTGAACGTGGCTCAGCAAATAAGTTTGATTCACTGAGCTATTTTTTATCACCTTGCATTTAATTCTGGCTGTTAATAACATGCACATACTATGTAGCTTTAAGAAACATAACTTTGTCTGCCTCAAAGGTTTACCAGTATGTGATAGATTTCTTCAGTTCCTTCTAAGATCTTTCGAAACATTTACTATGGACCTGAATTGTCTGGTTTGGCTAAGTACCTTCTTCCGGTATTCTGCCTCCACAATATACATTTGGATTATGAATGTGATGCAATGTAATCCAATTGAGTATCTTGTCATAACAATCTCTTATCCTCAGTCATTATTCCCAGTCAAAGCACATTTCGCGTGTCCTTGGTTGAACTTTTATTGGGTACAGCTGCAAATGCAGGAAGTTTGGGTAGGAAGCTCTGTGGTATATCCCCAAATCAATGGTCACTGCTTCCTGTTAATCTGCACTTAGCACTGCTATGCTGCTGGCATGCAGTTTTCTGCAACATAACTTGATCTATCAGTCTGTTACCATGAATAGCTTTAGATTTATTGTGAATTTACTTTGCTAGATTAACACCATTATCATCATCATAACCACAGCCATCTTCATCTGTAATATTTTTGTCCCTCACAAGTTGAGGCAATTGTCCTTGTTTTAGACTTGGCCGCAGTATCTAGTGTTATCTGGCTCATATTTGTTCATGAATACTGCCACCTGCTATGGTTTCTGGGTTGTTCTGGAAACTGTAAGTTGGATCTGGAACTCTATCGCATCACTTGGGAAGTGTTACTACCTGCTACAGGACCAAAGAAAGGGGTAGGCATTGCTTGTATACGAAGCAGTTTCTAAATGTTAGCTGCTTGACCTGACTACTTCGTATTTATGTTAAATACCAGCATGATTGTGAAAAAATTAAGAGTTTCCCCTCCTTGCTATGACAGACTAAAATCTTTTAATGATTGTTTTGCAGAGATTCATAGGTAATGTTGCTGCATAAAATGATCTTTTGACAAAACACAAAGCTGTACAATATAACAGCACAGTTTGTGACGAATTCCTCTCATGCTGATGGGCCTGTTAATCTATGCTAAACAAAAAATAATCACTGAAAGTATAGTTTTGTCAGGGTGAAAAGAAAAGGAAGTGATGAAGTAATTAAAAAAGGGTGTAGATTCTTTTTAAAAGACAGTGTCCTGACTTTCAGAGAATATGAAGTACAATGAAAGTGAGGTAGTAATTGCAAAAACTTGCAACATGCTTGCCAGCTCTCCACTATAGTGATGTGCTGTACAATGATTTACTGTGCAGCCTTGAACATGTAGGATAAATTGAATTCATCGACTTGCCTGTCATAATTGTTCTTTAGTGTTTCAAAGGAAAGGAGAAAGGTGATTCATTGGGAAACTGCTCAGCATGCTGTGGGAGTATCACACAAACACGGAGTCATAGAATGTTAGGGGCTGGAAGAGAGCTCAAAAGAACATCGAGTGCTATGCCCCTACCAGAGCAGGATCACCTAGAGTAGGTCACACAGGAATTCATCCAGGTGGGTTTTGAATGTCTCAAGAGAAGGATACTCCACAATCTCTCTGGACAAACAGAGAGGGACCTGGGGGTGCTGATTGACACCCACCTAAACATGAGCCAGCAGTGTGCCCAGGTGGCCAAGAGGGCCAATGGCATCCTGGCCTGCATTAGGAATAGTGTGGCCAGCAGGAGCAGGGAGGTCATTGTGCCCCTGTACTCTGCATTGGTTAGGCCACACCTTGAGTACTGTGTCCAGTTCTGGGCCCCTCAGTTTAGGAAGGACATCGAGACACTTGAACATGTCCAGAGAAGGGCAACAAGGCTGGGGAGAGGCCTTGACCACATGCCCTGTGAGGAGAGGCTGAGGGAGCTGGGATTGTTTAGCCTGGAGAAGAGAAGGATCAGAGGTGACCTCATTGCCCTCTACAACTACCTGAAAGGTGGTTGTAGACAGGAGGGGGTTGGTCTTTTCTCCTGGGCAACCAGCACCAGAACAAGGGGACACAGTCTCAAGCTGTGCCAGGGGAGGTTTAGACTCGAGGTGAGGAAAAAGTTCTTCACTGAGTGAGTCATTCGTCACTGGAATGGGCTGCCCAGGGAGGTGCTGGAGTGTTCAAGGGGAGATTGGACGTGGCACTTGGTGCCATGGTCTAGTTGTGAGGTCTGTTGGAACAGGTTGGACTTGATGATCCTTGGGGTCTCTTCCAACCTTAGTTACTGTGATACTGTGATACTGTGATACACTGCTCATTACACAAGAGAAGACAGTACTAATGAAGCAATATTATATGCACATGACTGAGGCAATGGATAATGCTTAAAGTCAGCAGTGATAATGTTGGGTTTTTCCTGATCATTCAAATGCACATGATACTTATCCACCCTGCTTTCAAAGCAACAGGCTGTCACTAGTATATCTATATATGCTATTAGTATATGGATATTATGAATGGACTTAGCAGCAGATAAGGAACTTGCCAGATGGTTGTATCCAGAGGATAGTGCTCAATGGCTTGAAGTCCAGATGGAGAGCAGTGACATCCCCTGGTGTCCCTCAGGGGTCCATATTGGGACCTGTGCTGTTTACTATTGTTATCAGTGATATAGACAGTGGGATTGAGTGTAAGTCTGCAGGTGACACCAAGCTGAGTGGTGCTGTTGATATGCCAGAGGGACAGGATGTCATCCAGAAAGACCTGGACAAGCTGGAGAGGTGAACCTCATGAGGTTCAACTAGAGCAAGTGCACACCTGGGCCAGAACGATCCTCACTATCAATACAGACTAGGGGATGAGGTGACAGAAAGCAGCCCTGTGGAAAAGTACTCAGAGGTGCTGATGGACAAGAAGCTGGACTTGAGCAGACGGTGTGCACTTGCAGCCCAGAAGACAAATCCCATCCTGGGCTGCATCAAAAGAAGCATTGCCAGCAGATCCAGAGAGGTGATTGTGCCACTTTACTCTGCTCTGATGAGACCTCACCTGGAATACTGCATCCAGTTCTAGAGCCCTCAATAGAGGAAAGACATGGACCTGTTGGAGCAGGTCCAGAAGAAAGCCTCAATAATTAGCAGGGGCTTGCAGCATGAAGCCAGGCTGAGGGAGCTGGGGTTCCTTAGCCTGAAGAAGAGAAGGCTCTGGGGAGACCTAATAGCAACCTTCCAGTACCTGAAGGAGGGGGCTGCAAGAAGGATGGAGAGAGACTATTTATGAAAGCCTGTAGTGATAGGATGAGGATCAATGGCTTCAAACTAGAGAAGAGTAGATTTAGATTGGATGTTAGGAACAAGTTCTTTACCATGAGGATGGTGGAACACTGGAACAGGTTGCCCAGGGTGTGGTTGTGGCCCCTCCCCTGGAGATAGTCAAGGTGAGGCCTGGCAGGGCTCTGGGCAACCTGATCTGGTGAGAATTTCCCTGCTTACTGCAGGGGGTTTTGGTCTAGATAACCTTTGGAGGTCCCCTCCAGCCCAAACCATTCTGTGATTCTATTATTCTATGATTTCTCTCTCAGTGAAGCCACATGAGCATTTTTTTTTTTAGTAATTCTTTTCTGAGAACACATAGAGATACTATCAAGGCACTGTAAATATGTCTTTATGTGAATTAGTTCTCTCCAGTTTGACAATTTCAAGCATGGTAGTCACTATACATATATATATACAGCTGGGAAACACTGCAGAGCAATGAGTTAGAGTACTGCAAACTCACTTCCTTCTACCTCTGCTTCCCTGTGCAGTGCCTGAGTAAAGGGATGCAGGCAATCACTACAACAAAGTATCTACAGCTGCATGACTTACTGCTTGTTGCTGTCATTGTGCACACATCAGCTATTACTCAAAACAATGTCACCCTGCTTTTAAATGGAAGATTGAAGCCTATTGTAACTAACCTCAGCTATTGAATCATCACACACACAGTATTTCACACAGTATCACCAAGGTTGGAAGAGACCTCAAAGATCATCAAGTCCAACCTATCACCCATGACCTCATGACTAGACCATAGATGCAAAACATAGCATACATAAGCCTAATTTATTTCACAGGAAAGTTGTCTCCTGAGTGCCTTCTTCATAGGACACATCTATACCACGAAGCTTTTTAGCTGTTGCTCTCCAGACTGCTGTAGGATAGCCTGGTTTTGTTCATTCTAACTATAACAAGTATGACTGAACTTAAAGGTGAACATCCAGAGACCCAACTATACTGCAAGTTTCCAGTGATTCAACCAATGGAGACATTGCAACAATGCTGGGTATGAATGTGGCAGCAAGTCTCAAGTAGGAATGAAAAATTTAGTGAAAGTTAAAACAATTTAGTTGAAATAGTCTAGCCTTAAATGTTCATCCAAAGACAACATGCCTACAACACTACCACAGGCTTTTCTACAAACCTGCCCACAAGCAAAGTCCTTGCACTCCAACAGAAAGTGGCTTGCTGGGGAAAGCAAAGGCCTGGTTTCTGCGAAGATTTACAGAATAGGGAATACAGAATTAACCAGGTTGGAACAGACCTTCAAGATCATCAAGTCCAACCTATCACCCAACACCATCCAATCAATGAAACCGTGGCACTAAGTGCCTCAACCAATGGGTTGTTGCTGCTGTACACAGTGCAGAAGTCATTATCTGATCATGTAGCCAGGAGGGGGTTGGTGTCTCCTCCCAGGCAATCAGCACCAGAACAAGAGGACACAGTCTCAAGCTGTGCCAGGGGAAGCTTAGGCTTCAGGTGAGGAGAATGTTCTTCATTCACAGAGAGAGTTGTTAGCCATTGGAATGGGCTGCCCAGGGAGGTGGTGGAGTCACCATCCCTGGAGGTGTTCAAGAGGGGACTGGACATGGCACTTGATGCCGTGGTTTAGTTTTCATGAGGTCTTAGGTGACAGGTTGGACTTGATGATCTTTGAGGTCTTTTCCAGTTTTATTGATTCTATGATTCTATGTGTGGAATCATGGCTGCATCTGCACTCCTTTGCCAATTATAAGGCCTGTCATTACAAGCAACATCATGTTTCTGGGCTTTTCAGTCAACTCACATTAAGGGGTGAAATGCAGCAACAGTCTAGGAAAAACAGAACACTTGGCAGTCTTGCCTGAAATAATTGTTGGTTTTGTGTTTTTTTTCTGGTCTAGCCTGAAACAGGAAGAAGCAGAAACAACATATAAAAAAGACTTGTAGCTACTCTTTTTCCAACTTAGTTTCTTAATCTGAAGAAGTTTTGAATAGGTTTCAAAGAATCACGAGCAAATTCATGTGCTTATCTCAACAGCTCCTCAGACACTTTTAAGTCTTGTTTAGCAGAATGGTTCCTGTATCATTCAAGCAAACTCTGGAGAGATTTAGGACCTTTCTATTCCCCAATGAAAATAAAATTCAGGAAAACTGTGAAGAGCTGAAGTTCCTATTTACCTGAAAAAGGAGACAGGGTACTATTTTTTGCATTCCATGTAAGTATTAGTTATGATGCATGTGTTAATAGCCTCACAGCACTTTTAAAGAATGGAATAGAATTAACCAGGTTGGAAAAGACCTTTGAGATCATTGAGTACAACCTATCATCCAACACTATCTAATCATCTAAACCATGCCTAACCAGTGCTGAGTACAGGGGCACAATGGCTTCCCTGCTCCTGCTGGCCACACTATTCCTGAGGCAGGCCAGGATGCTATTGGCCTTCTTGTCTGCCTGGGCACACTGCTGGCTCACGTTCAGCCTACTATCAGCCAGTACCCCCAGGTCCCTTTCTGCCTGGCTGCTCTCCAGCCACTCTGACCCCAGCCTGTAGCACTGCATGTGGTTGTTGTGGCCAATGTGCAGAACCCGGCACTTGGATGTGTTAAATCTCATGCTGTTGGACTCTGCCCAAAGCATAAGCTAAATTTCTCTCCAAAACAAAACAAAATAACCTCCAAACCAATAACAACCAAAAAACCCACAACAAAACCAAAACCAAACCAAACAAAGGAAAAAATACATATCCAACATGCTTTTTTTCTGTGAGAAATACGCTGTACTTGGACTGGCTGGAATACTGAAAATTTGCATGATTTGCTCCTCTAATGGGGTGTGCTTGTGCCATGCACAGGAAACTCATGTGTGATGAGCATGTGAGAAATCTTCATCAAAAACAGGCTTCTAAAGTGGTGTTTGACCACTTTTTAACTTGCAAAACAAGGCTGCAACCCATCAAGCAGTGGAACTGGTGACTGTACTGTAGAAGATTGAGCTCCCTGTTTGCACAATATTATGTTGTGCTCATGTGTTTGCAGAATCAACACCCAGATTCAGATTCTAAAATAAATGGGAAATCTGTAGGTCTTAAACCAGGTTTGAAGTAAAAGCCTCATGATCTGTCTCCATTTCCCAGACTTAACATTTGTTAAGGCATAGTAAGTATTTACAGGGATAAGAGAAAGGGTGAGCACTTTGACTTTTCCACTTTTTTTATGACAGAAATATAATTGGATGAAAAATGTGATTCATTCACAATATTAAAATAACTAAAGAAGTTAAAAGGTGGTTTTTTTGGTGTTATTTTAGAAATTAGGATAAACAGCCAATCCCCATGAACAGTATGAAGAGCAAGTACATTGTTCTTAAAAGAGCAAGTACATTGTTCTTAAAAGATCACTCAGACTTAAATCACCCATAAGTTCTTAAAAATTGCCTTCAGCTTTTGTTGGGAAATGATATTGTCCCTGATTCTGGCCTCATAATTTCACATCAGTTCCAATTTTAGGATTGAATTTATATTGGATAAAAGCCTGTCTCTTAACTGCATACACAAGTTCTGAGACTCTGTCACCCTGAATCAAGAGGCTTACAGCGTGCTGCAGTTCTATAGCTTCAAAATAATGATATATCCCCCACACTTAATCTTTCAGTGCTATGTTTGTGAGGGATTTGGACACCACATAGGATTACATCTTCTAAATCAGTCCATGCTACATGATTGACTTTCAACCACATGTGAGAAGTTACCTTAATAAAGAACCTGCCAAAGCAAGAATGGGGTTTTTGCTTCCTCAGTTTGATCTCCCTGTCCTATATCACAAGGGAAGTAAGACCTGGTTTATAAATCAGTTTCTTATGCCTGAAAGGTTTCTTGAATTCTCTGACATTATTAACCCTATTCTACTCAGATATTTTGCAGATTTTGGGTACATTTGCTGGTTTAAACAATTTCCAGACACCTATATAGAGTTGGACAGAGTGTCTTAATGTGACCTGTGCTGAAAAATGCTCATCATACTATTTGAAATATTGTAACAAGTCCTAAAAATAGTCCAACATTCTTAAAAAGATGTTCTAGCAACTTGATAGCAAATAATTCATGTGACTCAGAGGAAGCAGAGAGTGAAAGAGATAAAACCAACAGATAGAATATGTGTCTCCAAGGCCTGGAGGTAGTGTGGGAAATTTTGTGGCCTGTTGCTTGATATTTTTTATGACACTACCAACCATTTGAGTTGCAGAAATGTAGTTCTGAGTGAGTTTTGACTTCTAATGAGTCTCTGAAGTGTCCAGTATTCAGATGAAGTATAATAATTTAATCATGCTTCTAGAGATAGAGGTGAAAACTGGAGGTTCTTACCATAACGGATCTCCTATCAGCAGTCCTGGCTGAATGTGGAAGTTCCACTTGACTGGAGTTGGCAAATGTGATGCCTGTTTATAAGGAAAGCCATAGTGAGGGTATGGGAAACTACAGACCTGTCAGTCTGACCTCAGTGACAGGAAAAGTCATGAAGCAGAATGTAGTGAGGACCATCATGTAGTACATCCAGGACAACCGGGGTTTCAGGCTCAGTCATCATGGGTTCATGAAAGGCATGTCCTGCATGTCCTTCTATGACAAGGTGACCTGGCTAGTGAATGAGGGAAAGGCTATGGAAATTGTTTACCTGGGCTTTAGTAAAGCCTTCCACACAGTTCCCCTCAGCATCTGGTTGGACACACTAGCTGCACAATGGTTTGAATAGGGATGATCTTTGTTGGGTCAAAAAGTGTCTGGATGGACAGACCCAAAGAGCAGGGTTAATGGACTAAAATCAGTTTGGCAGACAGTCACAAGAGGCATTCCCCAGGCCTCAGTATTGAGACCATTTCTATTTGACATCTTTATCAATGACCTCAAAAAAGGGATTGAGTGCCCCTTCAGTAAATGTGTAGATGACACCAATCTTGGGGGGAGTGCTGACCTGCTCCAAGGTAAGAAGACTGCAAAGGAACCTGGACAGGCTGGATAAATGGGCTAAGGCCAACTGTATGACATTCAACAAGGCCAAGTGCTGGGTCCTGCACTTGGGTCACAAAAAAACCCATGCAATGCAAGAGGCTTGGGGAAGAGTGGCTTGGAATTTACTTGTCAGAAAAGGATCTAGAGATACTGCCCTACAGCCAGCCAAATATGAGCCAAGAGAGAACTCAAGCAGCCAAGAAGGTCAACAGGATCCTGGCCTGTATCAGGAATAGTGTGGCCTAACAGTTGTGTACAGGGAGATATGAGATTGTGGGTGGACTTGATGATCTTAAGGTCTTTTCCAAACAGAGAAATTCTATGATTCTTACCAACCCCCAGGTCCCAAACTGGTAAGTTTCAAACCCATGTTTTCCTTCTTTCCACATATGCTTCTTCTGTTAATGGTATTTAAATAGAGCCTGTGGTGTCTAGTGGAATTAACTTCGATGAGTACATGTAACATGATACTTTCTTGTGAGATTGGACTCAGACCATTATAACACTTCAGCTTTCAGGCTTTAGAAGCCATAAACAAGGCAGTTTTTCTGCCACAGGGTGTGTAGGTCTGTAGCCTGCCTTGGTGTATGTGGTCCTGCATGAGAGGCAGTATCTGCCTTTGAAAGAATCACAGAGCATTGATGGCTTCTCCCCCGTTCTCTCTTAAAACCTTGCACAACACAGGTGAGTTGTAGGACATTTATCAAATCATGCAGTAAATTCATCAACATTAGTTACAGCCAGGGTTTTGTTTGTTTGTTTATGGCAGGTTTTTTGTTTGTGGGTTTTGTATTTTTGAAGGGGAGGGAGTGTCCTTGAAAAATAAGTCACTTCTCAACTAGTTGAGTTCTGAAAATACCAAACTGTGTTCTTGACCCTCAGAGGAGTACAGATTTGCTTAGAAGGGTAGCAGCCTTTTGGTTTCATTTAATATGGGCTTGGTGTTTTGGTTAATAATTGAGCCACTACTTAACATCAGTGATAGACTCTTGCCTCTCATCTGTTTGTTTGCTGCAAGTGGGAAGCAGATTCTGACATGAAAATACTCTTTCTGTTCCAGTTAGTCGCTGCTTCATGTATTGATGAGTCATGATGACTTACACCGGGCCTCTAAGTACTTTTGTACTCCAGTTTGTCCTCTTTAATTCCTCTCTGCTTAAAATCCTCAGCAAATGCCATTAGTGCAATATTCTTCCTCTTTCTTAGCTCATTCAGTAGTGCTGATCCTCCAGGAAGAAGGATGGCTACAACAGTTGACTAATTACCCTGGAAGTACATGGCGGGGAGAGCTGCGAATGCACAAGATTGTTCACAAAATTACAGGTTGCAAGTCACTGCATGGAAAAGAAAGAGGACAGTATGAATAAGCTAGGGGTGAAGCCAGCAGTTTACTTTGCTATTCTCCTCAACAGCTCATAATCATGATGCTCCAGGGCAGTGCTGTGACAGAGAAGTAAAGGGGCATCCCTCCTTTCATTTCCATTCTTGTGCCCAATTGGGAAAAAAACTAACCACGTTGTGCTCTTACTGCATCCTTACCTTTTTTGATCAGTGGGAAAGGGCATAACATATGATGAGAAGGGACAGAAGTTGTCTGAACATATCTACTGCAGTTCATGGAGGATGTAGAAACATAGGGTTCTCCCTGTGGAGGTCTCTTTAGTTTTGCTCAAAACATTTGTGTTGTAATTCTTTATGCAGCTGTAGCAACTTGATAGCAGCACTGAGTAATTAGAAGAACTTTCTGTGAGAAAAATGAAGCTGAAGCTTGACCTGAATGGTTCTGTTACAGACTGGGGATGTCGGAAGTGGGCGATCTGCTTATTTTCAGAGGTAAAACTTCTCGGCACCAAACTCTTACATATTGAGGGCAGTACTTTGTACATTGTACTCCCTGACTTGCAGATCATAAAGTGATATATTACATGTATTTTCACAAAGCAGAGGAGGGACAACAAATATTTGTGAATTGTTTATGTGAGACATATTGTCTGGTTTAATTGTGGGAAGATTCTGTGCACTTTTCCCCCCTATGTTTAGTCAACACATTGGCTGCTTGTAGACATATATTTGTGTGTGACTGCAATATACTTGTCTATCAATGGTACTTGGAGGTCTCAGCAGTATATCCTTTTATTTGTTTTGGCCTCCCTGAAGATGGGATGATAAAAGCTGTGGTTTGGTGTATAGGCTTTTGTTAAATTTAGCTCAAAGCTGAAGCTGTGATGGGAAGCACACATTACTGCTGACTTCATGTGCACAACATGACTTCAGGCTCCTACAACGATCAGGTTTCTTTCCAAAGAGGAGCAGGTTTCCTGGTGAGAACTGATACTTTGATTCTATTTAAGAGGAGGGAAATGAGGAGCCCTTAGGATGCAGTGATACTGATACAAACATAAATGCCTCAAGTTCCATTTTGCTTGCATTCTGGTGTTAGGAAATCAACTGTTTGTGCTCTCAAAACCTGTCCACAGGTAAAAGATGTTCTCTTTAAAAGTACTCACTTTTCCCAGCAGGGTGTTTTGGGATTTTAAGGTTTTCGAAACAATACAAAATTTCTGTAAAAATACTCATTAATCAGGTTTTAGTAATTTCTTCCTTTAAACTACATCAATTAATTGCTTTCCAACCAACCATTATCCCCAGTGCTTTCTGAAATTATCGACTTCTTTATTGAGTCCACTGGTCAATATTTTTACCTAAAAATATGTAGTGCCTACTCACACAAACAGAGTAGCTAGCAGTGCTTCTCCATGCAGCTGTAAACCTAGCAGTACAGGGAAGAAAAACACTTTGCCTCTTACTTGCATTATCATGAAACAGTTTTAACACAGTAGCTTGATTTTTTTTTTCCTCTTTCTTTCTTTCTTTCTCTTTCTTTCTTTCTTTCTCTTTCTTTCTTTCTTTCTTTTCTTTCTTTCTTTCTTTCTTTCTTTCTTTCTTTCTTTCTTTCTTTCTTTCTTTCTTTCTTTCTTTCTTTCTTTCTTTCTTTCTTTCTTTCTTTCTTTCTTTCTTTCTTTCTTTCTTTCTTTCTTTCTTTCTTTCTTTCTTTCTTCCTTCCTTCCTTCCTTCCTTCCTTCCTTCCTTCCTTCCTTCCTTCCTTTCTTCCTTTCTTCCTTTCTTCCTCTCTAGTGTAAAACATCTCAATTAATGCAAACACACTGGGCTTATCTCTGCATTCCCAACCACACAATGTGTCCTTAACATCTGCTTAGGTCCATTTAAGTTATTGTTGTCCATATGGTATGGCCATGAAAGAATGACAGATCAGTGATGCAATTGTCTGCAATAGCTGCTGATGCTTGCAAACTGTTCACTCAAGGAAAGCAAGTGATTATTCAGAATCATGTTACCGAGAACAAATCACTTCACTGAGCACTAGGTTAAATAATTTTCTAGTGTATTAATTGTGTAGCTTTGCCTCTGCCACGACTCAGGTGCAAGCTGTCTCACAGAACTAGTAGGCAAGAAAGGCTTAGCAAGGGATGAAGCTAATTCTAAATAAGTGTAAAAATCTGCTTTTTGACATGGGGAGGTGCTGCAGTTACAAACCTCTGATACAAAACTGCTGAATAAAGCTCTTGAGTAAAGGAGAGCAGAAGAGGTATTACATTAATTTCTGATATCCTGGAACCTGTCCAAGTCATGTACATAGGGACACAATCTTTCCTTGTAATTCTTGGTCTAGAGAGCATTTACAGAATTTCCTTGGCTAATAGTTTACTACAAAAATGAAATATTTTTCATTAAGCATGTTCAGTGATGTGTCTTTCTGTCTTTTGTAGTTATTAGACCTGGTCAGGAATTTTTTGAAGCAAAGATCATGACACTCAACAAGTCTGTAAACACTTCCTTATTTGGGATAGGAAGATGGTAACTTTAGCAGAACAAGCCTCCCAAGGACCATAAGAAATCTCCAGGCAATACCAAAGACAGTGAGAGATCTCCATTACCTTGGCACTGTTGAACTACTAGAAAGAAGTGTTTCCCTGAGTCCTGTGGTTTCAGCTAGACAGAGCAGCCCTCTGCATTTAGATCTCTTTCCCTGTACCTATCCGTAAGAGTATTGAGGATTTTTAGCTTGGTTACTTTTGCTTTCCAGAAGGTTTTGCCTTCATCCTAATGAAAAATGATGGCATTAGGGGAAAAAGAAAAGGGGCAGGGGGAGGGGAGAACCCCAACCAAACTCCTAAAAAAAGAAACTTTTTTTTTTTAATAGATAAACAGATTAATTTCTCATTCTACCTTGAAATGCAGAAGTAGGAGAAGTATGTGGATTACCTCTTTGAAGACATTTCTGAACTATATGACCTTAATATGATCTCCAGTTTATCTCTTTTCTGTCCTGAGCATTTTAGGCTTGTGTGTGTGTGTGTGTGTGTGTGTGTGTGTGAGGAGAAAGTTCTTCACTGAGCGAGTTGTTTGTCATTGGAATGGGCTGCCCAGGGAGGTGGTGGAGTCACTGTCCCTGGAGGTGTTCAACAGGAGATTGGACATGGCACTTGGTGCCATGGTCTAGTTGTGAGGTCTGTTGGGACAGGTTGGACTTGATGATCCTTGGGGTCTCTTCCAACCTTAGTTATACTGTGATACTCTGTGTGTGTGTCTTTGAAATTTTGCACTCCCTATGGACCTAAAAGGCTTTACTTCAGGAGAAATTTTTTATTTATTAAATATAATTATGTTTCATCTAATTATTAAATATAATGAAAATATCACACACACTTTTTTTTTCTGTGGGGTTTGTTTTGGTTTGTTTGTTTGTTTGTTTTCTTTTTATAGTCTTTTAAATAATCCTTCTATTGCACTACCTGCAGAAAGGGAAGATTTTTCCTCTCCTAAATCATTCCAACTAGCATAGAACTCAGTACTCTGAGCAAGACATTTCCTGCAGCACACATTAATTGACATTCATGGGTGCTAAATATCATCTGCTATGTGGTCTGTGTATCTAGCTTCAATGCAACCTTCTGAAGTTCTGGCAAATTTTCAATATCTCTGTTCAAAAAAAAAAACTTCTATATTGGTAATTCTGACACTTTCCACAACTTTTGCCATCTGTTGGTGGATCCCACCAATAAAATCTTCTTAGCACTAAGCTGACACAGTTTACTGCCCTGACTGTAGGGTTTGTGTTTCTCTCATCGGCTCTTCTTATGGGTATTCTGAAAATGAACTTTTGTATGATTGGCTGTCCTAAGCTTGATAATTGCTTATCAATAAACTGACCAAAAAATAAATAAATTCAATCATACTGGTAGATTAAACTGTGACTGTTCATGTTACATTCATCAATTCCTCTGAAGAGTATTCTGATGTTTTTCTCTAAGTCTGTTTATTAACTGATTTCAAGGAGCAGGTGCTGCCCATCAGGAAGGTCTCCATGTGTGCAATTCTACTCACACCCTTGGTGCCAGGTTAAAGGGAAGGATCCAGTTGCATCCATGCATGGAGTGGGCCAGCGTTGATTGTGTTGTTCATACTAAGACACAATTTACTATGGATTCTAAACATCCTTCCTTTCATTGTGTTTGTCATTCTTACTCTTCCTCAAAAACCCCTCCTTGTGTTTGCTGGTAGGAGAGTAATCAAGCAACATGCATCTCAGGCTGACACAGAGCATGCAGCTGCAAGGAATTAGTCAGCTGTCAGGACATGGGGCACCTAGGCTGCAGAAATTTTCTTTGGCCTTTGCCACTTTGTCTGGCACTGGCAGCAGTCACACTCCCCAGCTCCAGTATTTCTGCTTCCATCATGCCACCAGGCTGGGCACCTTTGCCTTGGTGTCACAGCATCACCTTGCCTTTGCCTTGAGCACAGCATTCCATCTCAAATGCTCCCCGTGGCATGGGCCAGGCAACTTAGACTATTAGAGGAGCTGTGAAAAGTAATCATAAAAGTTAACAAGTATATGGAAGGTGGGGAGTATAAGCTTCAAACCAGCCTCCAGATTTACATGCAGCAGCATGTCTGGTAATGTGTCGAACGGAACATGTACAAAGGGAAGCGGGGGGGAAGGCCTAAAATCTATGACGAATATACTGGTTTATCCTTCTGGTGATAATGGAGCAGGATCTGCAGATGGCTGGGATGGAGTAATTCAAAAGGACTGGATAAAACAAAATACCTTGTTGAAAATATTTAACAGATTTACAAATTCAAAGCCCAGAAGCAGACCCACTTCTTGTGCTAGACACTGGCTCTATTACAGCAAAATAAATTGATCCAACCCACATGTAAGAGTTAATTTAAATATAAAATACAGGATCTTTAAAAATTGCTTAAATTTCCCTTCTCATAGCTGGAAATAACAGGGTCGTTTATTGTATGTGTGTATTTCTTGTTGGGGATTGCTTCACCTTAAATATTTTATTAACCAGCAGAGCTAGCAAAATGCCTGCAGACAATCTGATGTTTTATCTGTCTAACAACATTAACAACTTATCATCCTTGTTTTTTTCAAATGTTTTTGTTTGCTTATTTTTTCCAAATAGAAATAATCAGTTCCCAAAACTTAAACTTACTATGTTTCAGATAAAAGAAAATAGAGATGAACATCTCCAGGTTAGATTATTTTTGGTTTGGTTTTGCTTTTCACAAACTCAAGGAGATGTGTTTTTGCAAGACCATAACATCCCCTACTTGAACATGTTTTGTCTTGAATCAAATATGCCAGGATATATGGCAAGCTGGTATTGCAGCCGGTGATCCCTTGCATAGTGGCTTGTGGTAATTTTGCAAGTACTTGGCAATGACCTTAATTATTTCAACATCATGGTTATTGTTTGGGACAGTAGCCAGTAAACAGTGTAAAGTGCTGAACAAAGGAGAACAGTTTTGTTGCTCTTGAGGAGCCTTTACTCAAGGCTAATAGACAGAAAGTTGAGCAATGCCTCCAAAGGCAAAGTGCAGGAAACTGAACACGGTCCTGTTCTTTCAAGACCTGCTACAATTAGTTACTCCTGCTGATTACTGTCTCATAAAGCTGATCAGAAATACTATTTCCATTCAATATGAATGTTGGCTATTTAAATCCCTGCCATTTTGAGGGTGAAAAAATAAGTTGAAAGCAGAAAACAGTCTTCTTCTGTTTCTCAGTTTTGAATGATACTTCATAACACATGTCTAACCATGGGAATGCTAGGTATGAACAAAAGACTTTGTGATGCAACTAGGGATGAAGGGATGAAGATGCTAATCACGGGCCAGCAGGAGGCCAATGTAGTGCCTAAAGATGAAGAGGTAGCTTTGGTTACAAAAATGGTGTGTAGTTGTGGACACCTCATGCAAGCTAAGGAGAAATCATAAGGAACTATCTGGCATGAAGACAGGAATGAAAGAGAGGGCAATGGTATCTAGTCAAAACTGGAGTGGTGTTTGGTCACTCTGGACGTGTACTTTCTTGCTTCATTCTCAAATATAGCAGGGTTTTAAAGTGAGAAATGTTACAGCCATTGATGCTAGAACATAGTTTTCTCTGTAGAAAAAAAGGACAAGTCCACGATATGCCCCAAAATGTGTCTGTTTCCTCACTAGGGTCCCAGGAAGCACCGGCAACACAGAGCTGTCAGTCACCATCTCTTGCAAAGCAGTTTCAGCAGTATTAATAACATAACTTCTCCTCTGCATCTCTCCATCCACCTTCTTGTGAGCTCATCCTTTAGAGTCTCACAGATTTTGTATTTGAAGTGAAAAACAAAACAAAACAAAATCACCTGCATTTCATGAGGGATTTCAAGTGAGAATCCCTGTGTCTGCATCACCAGCCCTGAATTCCTGTGTGTAGTGTGCAGAGCGTGGAGTAACACATGTTAAGTGATAGTAAGCCTCAGAGCAGACTACAGCTAGCACTCAGGGGAGATTTAATTGTTAAGTGGAATGGATGCTATTGTGCAGCAACAGCTGGTGAACTGAATGACACACAGTGACTGCTTGACTGACTCACAACAATAATACCCAGAGAGGCTTGCACATCAGGCCATGTCCGGGGAGAGGAAAGCAGACTCCACTGCCTTTGCTAACTCAGACCTGGCTCATGAACCACTTGTTTCTGATGGTGAATCACCAGGCAGTTTTTGAAGAAATGAAATGTCCATGTGCTAGAGTGGAGCTGACTTTTCCTCTAGTTTTAATTCTGTTTTCTTCCAGTTGGTGTTTCCCCTCCTCTCATTGCTTAAACTACAGAACCAGTAATTGTGAACAGGCAAAAATTAGTGTATGTTTCAGGCTGCAAGATAGCCATCTCATTTATGCTTGAGATTTGTTTTCATATATTTTTACTACACAAATGCTATTATCTGGAATATTTGTGTATCATCTTATGTTGCAGAGGCCACTATTGTTCTCTGCACAAATTGTAAAAGGCTTAGTCCTGGACATATGTTCTCCGATACATAACTATTTTATATAACAGTGTAATGGCAAGACAAACCTGACATCTGCATAAACACAGTTAAGTTTGTTTCCAGATGAAGATGGCTAGGTCAGTTTAAAACCGTGAGGTCTGGGTTGCAAGCTGCATTGTATTTCTTCTATGTGGCTACCCACACAGAAGTACGTGCAGTATCTTTCAAAGCAAAATTTGTACAACAACCCTCATGCCCTCATTTTGCATAAACAGGCTTTACTGTGCAGATCAACAGGTGTACTACAGATTTGGAAGTGATGCAGAGGACTAGGGTAGTGAACCTAATTATTTTGTTCAGAAATGGCCAAACAACTATGGCCTTAAATGCATGTGTGACAGCAAGCTACTAGGGCTGGGCTTGTAAGGACTTGGGGAGTCAGGACCTACAGCTACAGTCAAGGTTGCACCTGAGTAACTAGAAATATTGTCTCTACCTTTCTTCTGCATTAATCCAAGGGGCAAAAGCAGTGATGTGTGTTATGATATGTGGTGAAGCAAATATCATCCCTAATTCACTTCTCCTGTAGCAAGATAAAAGACAATGATCTTTCACTGCAGCCAGTACAAGCAGATCTTGCAAACAGAGTGACACCAGTAGAAGGCACATGTGTGTCTATAGCCTTGCACTGCAGCCTTCCCTTTCTCCTGCCTGTTTCACGGTTGTGTTTTTTGCTTTCAGTAAGCTGTATTGAATGAAAGCAAAATGCAGAATAGCCTGGAAAACTAGCAGTCAGTGAGTTGAACAGTGAACATTTGCAAGCTCCATTTTGATCACCTGCAAATAACTCCTGGGAATTGTATCAGGGGTGATGGGGCAATCCAGAGCAGCTAATGAAAGTGGATTACATCTCTGGTGAAAGTATGTTTTTGCATATAATGCTAGACATTTTGTGAGGAGTTCTCTGAACATCAGCCATCTTAGATGCCTTTGGGGGGGAAGCAAGAAGATTACCTCACTACATGCTCTGCTTTAACTTTTAGGAAAAATTGATATTTCAAACAAGCTGCAGTATTTCCACTGTTCAGTGTCAGAAGCAGAGTAAATTCTGTTCAGCTGTTGGAATAGCTTGCTTCCTAACAGGAGTGGCACTTTGCTGCTCTCATATACCCAGAAAAGTTGTTGCATTCTTTTAAGTAGCCAAGGAAACCATCCTCCAAATGAAAAGGAATAATTCAGGGCCTTTCCCTTGTATCTGGCAGCTGCAGTTTCTTTGCCTAAATAAATAAATTTCTTTCCTAATTTCTGTGGTTTTGACTTTTGTTTTACTAAGCACATGGACATTGAATATGCCTCAGTTACAAGACCTAGCAGAATTGACTGAATTTGTAGAAATTTGGCTCAGCAGGGAATCAGTAAGGCTAAAGAGTCAATAAAGACATCATAGGACCTTTCTTACTACAAAACTGGCATGACTTCTAAAAGGGCAGTGCTTTTGCTGCCATTCATACTATTAAAACTGGCAAAAGAGGTTTTCCTAATATGAAAAGAAAGTTAATATTTTGACTTCTGCATAGCTTTAACATGCTGCAGACAAGTGATATCTGTTTTCTTGACAAGGGATTGTGAGCACTGGACTCATGCACAGATTTGTCCTGATGAATTGTGAATTTTGGTAACATAATTTTCTTTCTATTCCAGCTAGTGCTGGAAGAAAATGATGAAGTTCCCAGACAATTATCTACTTGTTCCACACTTTTCATTGCTTGAGTGTTTTAAGTGCATATTGAATTCCTTCGGAAGAGGTACGTTTTCTGCCTAACTCCCAGAATCATGCAAACATCTTAAAGAAATACCTTTAATGGAGTTGGCTTTTTCCATCTGAGACATTTTTTTTCTCTTAAGTCCTTCAGCTACAATATATAAACAAACAATATGATTACAATGTGTAGAAATAATACTGAAGTAGAGGAAGATAAACAAATGCAAATGAACATCTAACAGAAAATATTTCAGAGGACATTGTACAACAATTTGTTGTATAAGTTTGGCTGATAACATATGCCTATACATTTTAAGGCAGCAATCAATAAAAAAAATATTATAAAAGCATTTTTCCACTGCAAAGCAGTGAGCATTGTGTCATGGTAATTTGGGGAATAATTTCCAGATTGTGCAGGCAGTTTGGCCATTCTAGCACAGCTATCCAGAGAAAAATCCAGGACTCTGTTTCAAAACCTTCTGTAAGTACTTTCCACAGCAGAAAGCAAACTAGGGATGATGATGCCTAAATGCAATCTGCTGGCGTTATAAGGCAGGATCATTAATTGGGGTAAATATAGCAGCAAAAGGTAGTCTGTTTTTGATACCATTGAACTCTATCAGCTGCTTTCCAGATAGTGTAGAGTTTCAATGTAGTCAGCCCTTGTGCTGGTGGATGCAGGATTACTGTGCTGCCTTGTCTGTTTTCTCAAGTCTCAATATGGCTGACATGGCTGCTATAAAGGGGTTTGGTACTTGGGGCACCTTTCTTTGATGTGTTTGCCTGCTTCATCCACTTCCCTTTCCAGCCCTTGGGAGTTAGCCTGCTTGGGTAGTGTCTATCACCCCACCTTACGATCCACACAAATTTGGCAGTATATCATGGTTCCTAAAGTCCATGCTTTGTGAGCCAAATTGAGTGGAGTCTGTCTGATAGAAGTGAAATATACTGCTGTGAAGAAATTATTTGTACCTAAAGGCCATTCAGAATCTGTGTAGAGAAAGAGTTTTGTGTTAGTCTCTAGGACTGATGTTTAAGGTTAGTGTGCAGATATGTTCACTTTAGGTGATTCAGCATTCTTTATGTTCAAGACAGAAGGAAAATGAATGAGCTAGGTTCTTTATTATCTATTCTTGCTCACCTCTAGGTTCATTTGCAATACATACATTGAAGCAAAGATGCTTTTTCGTGAGAAATATTTATGCAAAGTTAAAGTTCAGTTGCCAAAAGCAGATTTCAAATCTTCAAAGCAAACCTGAAGTAATCAATTTTCAGTTCACTCGTTTGTTGTGGAAGCTTCTTGGAGCTTTAACTGTGGTGAAGTGTCTCCATCTTCTGGCTCTCTTTCTGAGCAGCAAGGGAATCGGGGACCAACCCTCGATTCAGCCTGCATGCAGCCTGGCAGTACCAAGAGCTGGCACCCGGTAGCAGGGCTCAGAGGTGGTTGTGCAGGTGAACAAATTAGTGACTTCTCTATCTATTTGCCCTCATGGAACACCTCACAAATTCCTGGGTGTGCCTGTCTCTGTGAAATGTTTGATTTAGTAAGAGGGTGGTAGTTTAGCAGTGACATACATTCGTCACTGCTAGCCACATATATGGGTATTATGTCTCCTAACATGAACATTTGCTGATGTTTAGACATATTATTTTTTTCTAGAAATGCTTAGTCAAAATGAAAATAAAGTGTCTCAGAGGCCTCAGTGGATGTAGATTTTTAGTATTCATTTCCTTGGAATTGCTGCTCTGTGAGTGTGCCATCCCCTTCCCTCCATCATTTACCCCTCATCATTTACCATTAGCCAAGAGAAAAGAATTCCCAGGATTTGCTCATACAGGACTTTGCCCCATGTTTTCTTATGACCACACTCTCTGTTCCTAGGGTTTAGGTTTGTTTAAAATTATTTGTAAGGTAAGCAGGCAACCTGCTTTGGCTCTTGCTGAAGGCTTTAGAAATCTAAGCTGAAAGGTTCAGCTTGTAGAGATCTGGGCTGGGAATATCATTGTCTATGGCTTTTATTGTTAAGAAAAGGGAAGAATGTTGCTAAAATATAGCTCAGCTATGACAGGCACTGTGGGAGAAGTAGGCTTCTGCATTTGAAAAGCTGAGTAATCCACTGTGCATACCATAAGAAGGCATTATATTTGGAGATTGCAGTGAGAAGACACATAAGGTTGTGAGGTAAGTTTTCTTCCTAATTTGTAGGTACTACTTATGGTAAACTCCATGACCTCCTACTTTCTGAATTTCATTTTATACTTAGATCTTGGGAGATGTAGAAGCTTTTCTGTAAAGCTGGGCCCTAGGACTTTTTATTGCCTCTGTCACAACAACAGTATGCAATCATAATATGACAGTTTGTTCTAAGAGATTTAACTACAAAGACACTACCTTCACCCAGAATTAAAATATACTAGTGGCTACTTCAGTTTCCTAGCTAATTAGTGAAACACTCCGTTGTATCTTACTGCTGCTGGTTTCTTTTGGGTTTCTTGGTCTCTGACACTGACAGGCATAGATTCAGAAAATCAAACAATTCACTCATCCCTCTGAACTGAATGCAAGACAGTATGGGAAAAATCAGCATCCTTTGAGTATGCACGCAGAAAAATACATTAAAAAAAAAAGCAGCTAATGCAAATTTTATTCATAATATTTTTCTGCCAGTTTTGTAGGGCAAACCCAAAACATGGGCTAACATTTGAGCTCTCCTGCCATCTAGTGGCAGAAAGTTGGTTATCGGAGCGAAGCCCACGGTTTTATAGCTGATCTTTGGTTCTGGGATTAAGGAAAACTTTGTGGCTAAGGAGTACTCTGGCACTGATTTAGTTTGAATATTTTATCTAAAGAGAAACAGAAAGTAGACCTTACATTTCTACACCATGTTTTCCTAGCCTGTGCACAATTCTGTTATGGTTTTGGTTTGTTGTTTTGTTTTCTGAGGAGCTAAAAGTGTGTAGTAGGAGTCACTACTCTGATCAAGAAAGAGAAGAGAGATTAAGAAAGAGGGCTGCAAGTTTCTGAGATACTTACCATCTGTAGGTTATCCTGGGTGTGCGGTTCTGAGCATTTCTCAGACTCTGTCCTGTGTGTTTATTTAGGGCTTCCAGGTGCCTCATTACTATCTGAGATGTTACCTTTTGAAAACAGAATTGAATTTTCAATGTAGCCATACATGGAAGTACATGTGAAAATGCAAACCTGATCTACCTTGATAGAGGCAGACAAATGAATAGGAACTCCTGAACATGGGGTGTTGTTAAGTCTTTAAATATTGTTACACTGATCCTAGATTGCTTTATTTAGTGATACTAAACTGGGAATGTGGTGAGTGAAAGAAGAAAAAGCTGGCCTATTCCATGCTGGCCTTGTATCCTGCTCTTGGTATTGTCTTCATCAGATATGTCAGGATACTGCTAACATCCTGTAAATTAGAAGGGATATTCCCATTGCTCCTAATAATCTTATTACAGATAAGTACAAAAACAGCCATGAGAAAATGGCAACTGAAATATACATGCATATTGAGTAACAGAAGTAAAGGATGTAACTCTGACTAATAATGGATGTGTAACTTGGCAGTATTCATTAAAGCAGGAACTTACATACCATAAGAAGTATCTTGAAACTTTCTTTTCATCACCTTACTTACTGAGTAGTTACTGTTTTCCTGTGAGAAACTTACACACAGAAACAATCAGAGGCTTTCAAGCCAGCTTTTCAAGTCAGATGTTGAGTTGTTCTTCACCAAAACTGGGATTTTCTGCTTTTATAGGTCTCTGAAAGATGAAATTGTGCTAATGTATTTGCTGAATCTTAATAGAAATACTTCCATGATGAATTTCAATCTGGACTTGTACCATAGACTGGACTTGTACCATCAACCATTACTGGTTGATGGTAGGCTGAACATGAGCTTGCAGTGTGCCCAGGCAGCCAGGAGGGCCAATGGCATCCTGGCCTGCATCAGGAACAGTGTGGCCAGCAGGAACAGGGAGGTCATTCTGCCCCTGTACACTGCACTGGTTAGGCCACAACTCGAGTACTGTGTCCAGTTCTGGGCCCCTCAGTTTAGGAAGGATGTTGACTTGCTGAAGCATGTCCAGAGAAGGGCAACAAAGTTGGTGAGGGGTTTGGAACACAAGCCCCATGAGGAGAGGCTGAGGGAGCTGGGGTTGCTTAGCCTGGAGAAGAGGAGACTCAGGGGTGACCTTATTGTTCTCTACAACTACCTTAAGGGAGGTTGTAGGCAGTCAGAGGTTGCTCTCTTCTCCCAGGCAGCCAGCACCAGAACAAGAGGACACAGTCTCAGGCTGCACCAGGGGAGGTTTCAGCTGGAGGTTAGGAGGAAGTTTTACACAGAGAGAGTGACTGCCCATTGGAATGGGCTGCCCAAGGAGGTGATGGAGTCACCATCATTGGAAGTGTTCAGGAGGAGACTTGATAGGGTGCTTGGTTGCATGGTTTAGTTGATTAGGTGGTATTGGATGATAGGTTGGACATGATGATCTTGAAGGTCTCTTCCAACCTGGTCTATTCTATGCTACGCTATGCTATGCTATGCTATGCTATGCTATGCTATGCTATGCTATGCTATGCTATTCTATAGAATCATAGAATCAATAAGGTTGGTAAAGACCTCAGAGATCAAGTCCAACCTATCACCCAACACCTCATGACTAACTAAACCACAGCTTCAAGTGCCACATCCAAACCCTTTTTGAGCACCTCATCATATCCTAAGAAGCGCAGGCCACTGATGAGCAATCTTGCTCTCCACAATAGCTGTGTCAGCATCTTTAAGCACTGAATTCTTTCACAGCTCTTTGTTTCTGACTACCTGTTGCAGCTGGAGGCAAATGCATTCCAAGGTCAGAAACAGAGATATTTAGCTTGAAGAATAACAAATGATGAGGAAAGGTGGGTAGCCAGAAGGAAATTTGGTATCTTGGTATAAAACTGATAGTAATAGAGCAACTTGATGCACTTCATGTATGCACTTTCTGTTACCTTTGCTCTACCTCAGAGATCCCATGGGGAAAAAAAATATATATATATTTAGTGTGCAGAAGAGATAAGACCATTACAAAGATGACTGTGTGCCTGAGGAATGTATGCAAGAAAGGAAAGGATGGTTGTCTCACAAAATCAGTGATGTCATTTGTTACAGTTACAGTGTGTCTTACGCTACAGTTGCCTAGATTTAGCATGCAAGCTGTAGTGAAGTAATTTTTATCATGTAGATACTTCAGGAGCACACAGCAAACATTTTTCTACAGGTTGGATGAAAAAAACAAAACATTGAATGAAATGGGAGGGGTCTTGTCACCAACGACAAATAGCTGAGAGTGTTTAGTCCCTTCTACCAAACCCAGATTACAAATGATGCATTCAACTTTTTTATTAGCATGAATACACTGTTGTTTAAAAACAAACAACCAAAAAAACCCCCAACAACCAAAACAAACCCCCAAACCTTTCCCAGTGATAATGCTAGCAACAGAGCTGGAGTTCATTCTCTTTCCCTGTTTCCAGAAGACATAATAACTTCATCAGTGCTCTAGGAGGATTACTGCTTCTCAGCTGATAATATCTCAGCAGTGATTTTTTTCCTCAGGCTACTCTCTGAAATACTGCTGACTGAACAGTGTGTGATTCACATTCCCAGAAAAAAAGCCAAACAACCAGAACTGCCTTCCCAGCAGTAATTACATTTCTAGGTACTGACAGGCACTACAGAACTGTTGTGAGAACATGAAGTCAGGGTAAAACAGTGTCTGCTCAGCACAGTGTTTTCCATCTACCTACCATCTACCTTTCAGATCTGTCTATTCTGTTTCCACCATAGCTTACCTATTTGACACCTCTTTCAAACATGACTTTTTAAAGCCTACAAAATGTTCTTGTTTTGACTGACTGAAAATATGTATATTGTGTTGATCTTTCAATGTTGGACATCCAGTTGAATGTTTTAAAAAAGGTTGTCTATCCCTTGTCTTACAGTCGATCCTAATTTCTTTCTTAATTTCTTTCACAGCCTCTATCAAGACTGAAAAGACACAAAGAGGACTCCTGGTGAAATAAGGAATGAAAATGGTTAACAGACTTGTAGAAGTTAAAGGTTATGTAGGAAATAAATTTATGCCCTAAGCAATTAATTATACTTTCTTTAAAAACTTTTCTGCTTGCAAGTTTTCTGACATTACACCTAGGGTAGGTGATGGTAGAGCAGTAAATGTGGTGTATCCTGATTTTAGTAAAGCATTTGACCCTGTCTCCCACAGCATTCTTGCATCTAAACTGCTGAATTGTGCTCTGGAAGATCAGATATTGAGGTGGATTGAGAACTGGTTGAAGGGAAGAAGGCAGAGAGTTGTGGTCAATGGGATGGAGTCTAGTTGGAGACCTGCATCTAGTGGAGTCCCTCAGGGGTTAGTACAGGAACCAGTGCTGTTCAATATATTCATCAATGACCTGGTTGAGGGCATAGGGCTCATTCTCAGCAAGTTTGCTGATGACACCAAGCTGAGTGGAGTGGCTGACACACAGGAGGTTTGTGCAACCATTCGTCAAGACTTAGGCTGGAGTGTTGAGCAGGGAGAAATTGAATGAAGTTCATCAAGTGTAGGGTCTTGCACCTGCACCAGTGTAGGCTGGGAAATGACCTGTTGGAGAGCAGTGAAGGGGAAAACATCATGGGGGTCCTAGAGGATGGAAGGTTGACCATGAGCCAGCAATGTGCTCTTGTGGCCAAGAAGGCCAATGTCATTCTGAGGTGTATTGGAAGGGGTGTGGTTAGTAGGTCCAGAGAGGTTCTCCTCCTCCTCTGCTCTGTTCCGGTGAGGCCGCATCTGGAATATTGTGTCCAGTTCTGGGTCCCTCAGTTCAAGAAGGACAGGGAACTGCTTGCAAGAGTCCAGTGCAGAGCTGCAAAAATGGTTAAAGGAGTGGAATGTCTTCCTTACGAGGAGAGACTGAGAGAGCTGGGTGTTGTTAGCTTGGAGAGGAGACTAAGGCTGCTCTAGGTGATCCTGTTCTGGCAGGGATGATCTTTCGAGGTCCTTTCCAATCCCTAACATTCTGTGATTCTGTCATTCTGTGAAATCAGATGAAATGGACATTTCTGCAGAAGATAGTAAAGGGAAGGTCTATTTAGAGGAAAAAGTGAAAATGAACAATTCAATATTTTGGACACTAGCACTGTCATGATTTGTTTAAAACTGAAAGACCTAAGAATAACATTGCACTTCTGATATAGAGTAAAGAGAGAGATTGTCTATCAGTATTATACATTGCTCTTCCAGACAGAGACGCAGCTCTGACCTAACTTATTGCTGCTATGAAACCTTCCATGATGTTTTTATCCCCTTCTTTTTTTCAGTAGCTCTTCCTCTTGTCACATGGCTTTTCAAGTGACATATTAGGACTGTGTTGAGATTCACTGACTGCATGTCATACAGTGACATAGAGAAGGTGAAAAGCATAAAGCATAAATCTTAGACTAGTCTAAGTTTTCTCCCTGTGATGTAAGAGGTCAGGACTGAAGCCCTGATTGTACAGCCCTCTCTCACTACTTTCCTCTTATTGTACTTGTAAGTTGCTTGGCATAACATTATTGCTGCCCTTAGGTATAATTCATGCAACCCAGTGATACTCCCAAAAGTCAATGTTTAGTGTGCTAATTATTTAAGTTTTGTTTCTATGATTTCTAGCCTAATGGATTCCTGAAAATGGGAAGTCAAGAGTGTGTCTAATATTTAAGTTCCTACTAGTTGACCATGCAAATGCCATTCCAGTTTCTTGGCTTCCCCATGAAGAATATACAGAAAAAATGACACTTCTTGTTGATTTTTTCTTTTTTTTTTCTATATTCATTTGTTTCCATTTGTAATGATTTGGCTTTGCTGGAGCTGATTCCAGGAAACAAACACATTGTTTATTCCTAGAATAAGAACATCTGCATCTGGTACAATTTTACCTACAGTTTCCTTAGGAAGAGTGCTCACATATGGCAGATAAACTAAGGACCTAGTACCTACCAGGTCTGCCCTGGTTGTCAAACTCTCTTGAGTTCCCAGAACTGCTGACTTTCTGAGATCAACTTCTCCCATCATCATTCAGATCAGCTTTTTTTTTTTGCTTTTTTCCCCCTTTCATCTCCTTATGCTGTTGCAATCACATTCATTTTCAGCTTTGTATGAAAGGAGAAATAAGGTCAGACTCACTAGAATATACAGCCACTGGACTAGCACTGATTTCAGAAGGGTATAGTTGCTTAAGTACCCCTCTTCCTACAGTTTTAAATGACAGATGAGTGTTATTATTTAAAAGGAGACAGGGTGGGAGTGAACAATGGCTACATGTAACATTTCTAAATAAGAAAGCCTGCATAAATCCCACTGAAAAGAATGGAAGTAGGTGAGAAAAGTGAGCTGATACGCTGGGCTGTAAGTCACGGTTCTCCCTAAAGTGCAATCGCTCTGGTTCTGCTTACAAAACCCTTCTCTGCACTCCAGAAGTGCTGGTATTTCATTGATGGGTAAAATTTTGGTTTTATGCTTGCATTGTTTTGGTGCTGGCATGAGAGAATTGTCAGAGATTTGAGAATAGAAAGTAACAGAAAAACCTCAAAGAAAGGTGTTTAACCATCAGACTTTGAATTTACTTAATCTCTTTGAAATACTGTTCCACAGCAGGGAAACATAGACACATTTTCTTACCCTTATTTAAATGCCTTCAAAATTGCTACAGTTGACAAAGTCGCTATGTGATTGTCAAAGAGATTGCAGCTAAGGCACCTGTGCACCCACGAAAGGGTGAGAAAAGGCCTAGGAACAGATTTCCTCTGGTATGTGTTATACCAATGTTGTCTGGAGACATGCAGAATGTTTATTCCCTTGGCTTCTTACAAAAGCAGTACTAATTTGTGCATATCAGAGCATCCAGACTCAGTGCTGTACCAGGCAAAGCGCCCATATAACTAGTTTGTGTGTGTGGATTTAGCAAAGGCAGTGCCTAAGCCCAGAAAAAGTTCCTGAGAGGCCACACCACACCACAAGGTGGTTGAATCTGCTGCCCCTGCTGAGATGCAGAGAGATAATTTTCAGCTTTCTATAGAGGTCACATGTAACACATTGGTGCAGACAGTGAACTTTGTAGTAAGTATCTTGGTTGGCTATGGCCGTGAGAACAAGCTTCCCCATTCTCTAACCTGATAAGGAGTTTTGTGCCATAGCATTCTTTGGCTGAAAATAGAGGCACTTAAAACAAACAAGCAAATAAACAAAGTATCTATCAAGTAAGAATAAACATCACTTTCCCACTTACTGTGGATACTATATAACACCAGTGTTATATAGTTCTCTGAATAGCTAAGTTTGTATTGTCTTCAGAAACATTTTGTGGTTTTAGAGGTTATACAGAAATTCAACAGCATATATAAATGAGAGTTTTTCTTATCTCAGTACGTGACAAACCACAGGGAATTCTACTTAATTAAAAGCATTTTGAAGAGCCAAGTAATTTATTGCTGGGAGTATTCAGACACAATGGATGCAGCACCTCATAATGAAAAGACTTTCAGCAGACTCAGTTCTCAGCAGTTGCTATTCCCACACAAATGGGAACTATTTTATAATGCACATGCCTCTAAAAGTGGCTTTGATCCAATTCAAAGCAGAGCTACAGCTCCTAGCAAAATCTGGCTATTAGTCTATGTATTCTATGTATGGTAAAGATTCTTCAGAAGGTACCTTTTGGAGGTGTTGGGCACACGTCTCTCTTGCAGTAATGAAGTTCAGTGTATTATTACTGTCATTGTCAGGATCTAGGTGTCCTGTGCACATCCCTGAACCTTGTTTTTCTGTATTTTTTTTTTTTAAGACCTATTCTAGTTTTAAATATATATCCACAAAAATATAAATACAAGGACACATTTTGTTTGGCCTGCCAGTAGAACAGTTCCAGCATGGAATGACTGCAGGGAATTCTAGCTAAGAAAAATCCAAATATAAAGTGCTTAGGGGTAAAAACTGAAGAAGTAGAGCAGCCTGAAGTCCATGATGAAATCTCCCCAGCACTGATACCTTCAAAGGCAGGTTATGGTGCACGAGCTGTCTGCATCTTGATGTTCAAAGGGGCTCTTCAGCCATGCACATTTCTGCAGCACTGAGCAGAAAAAAAAGAATCAGCCAGCAAAAAGCAGCTGTGTTGTGAGCTGGGAGTGATTTCCAGGAACCTAGACCAGCGAGCTAGAGGCTCTGGTCCTGCTCCGGCAGGGGGGTTGGACTCGATGATCTCCGGAGGTCCCTTCCAAGCCCTAACATCCTGTGAGCCTGTGAGCCTGTGATTTAATGAGATCTTTAAAAACATTGTGGTTGTTTACTATTTAATGCGGACATATAGGTACAACTAGCTTTTGATTAAACAAAAAACTTTCACATTTAGTGAAACAAAAAAAAACCTTGTAAAATTAATGCCTGACCATCAGATTTTATATTCAGGTTCCAGGTTAGCTGTTATAATGCATTCAGTAGCACAAAGTATTTTTTTTTCTTTTTCCTTCTCATTAACTCATTTCTAGAGTACTGTTGATGTTTTTCTTTGCTATGACTAATTTTTTATTTTCTTGCACTGAAAATTCAATTCAGGTAAGGTCTTACCAGTACTGAACTAGAGTTGCAACTAGTTGAGTTTATTCATTTCCCCCCAGGGATCAGTGTTGGGTCCAATGCTGTTCAACATCTTTATCAATGACATTCATGAGGGCATAGAGTGTCTGTTCAGCAAGTTTGACCATGATAACAAACTGGGAGGCTTAGCTGATACACCTGAAGGCTGTGTAGCTATTCAGAAAGACTTGGACAGACTGGAGAGCTGGGAAAAGAGGAATCTAATGAGGTTCAACAAAGACAAGTGCAGAGTCCTGCATCTGGGAAGGAATGATAAACTGCACCAGTACAGATTAGGAGGTGATCTGCTGGAGAGCAGTCCTGTGGAGAAGGACCTGGGAGTCCCAGTGGACAGCAAGTTATCCACGGGCCAGCATTGCAGCCTTGTGGCAAAGAAAGCCAATGAGATCTTGGGGTACATTAAGAAGAGCGTGTCCAGAAGATCAAGAGAGGTTCTTCTCCCTTATACTCTGCCCTAGTGAGGCCATACCTGGAATATTGCACCAAGTTCTGAGCTCCCCAGGTCAAGAGGAACAGGGATCTGCTGGAGAGAGTCCAGGGGAGGACTACCAGCATGATTAAGGAACTGGAGCACTGTCTTATGAGGTGAGGCTGAGAGACCTGGAGCTGTTTGGTCTGCAGAAATGAAGACTGAGAGGGGATCTAATAAATGTATATAAATATATGAGGTCTGGGTGTCTGGAAGGAAAGGACAGCCTCTTCTTACTTGCACCCTGTGACAGGACAAGGGGCAATGGCTGTAAACTACATTATAGGAAGTTCCACCTCAACATGAAGAGGAACTTCTTTATTGTAGGGGTCACAGAACACTGGAACAGGCTCCCCAGAGAGGTTGTAGAGTCTTCTTCTCTGAAGACTTTCAAGACCCTTCTGGATGCATTCCTGTGCAATCTATGCTAGATTCTACAGTCCTGCTCTGGCAGGGGGGTTGGACTCAAAGATCTCCAGAGGTCCCTTCCAACCCCTAACATCCTATCTTCTTCTGTTGAGTGGACAAGGACAGCTCTTCTGTGTCAGGAGATTAGGGGCACTAATCAGTGCTACTGGCTAAGGCCCAGTCACATGGGGTTCCCCCACCTCAAACTCCTGGGACACCTCTCCATATCCTGATGCCACATGGGCTTTTTCTGTCTGAGCCTGAAGGAATGAATGGGACAATGGCCTTGGTGCAGTTGAGTTATGAGAACTTTGGGGCTGGCCCTGGGCAAAGAGACAGCATGTAGTACCAGATAGAGCAGGTGGGCACCAGGTGCTGCTGCAGGGACCCCGAGCGAGGACTTTCTTTAGCATGTGGACTGGTCAAGTGTCCATCACTACACATTCTGAGCCTGCTGTTATTTTGCCTAGAGCCACAGGGTGTCAGCATATGACACGGCTGAACAGAGGCTTATACTTCTGCTTAGGATAGAGGTGTTTGACACTGAATTTTGCAGGGACTCATTGTTAAATGGTGCTGGGACTGCCTGACATCAAGGCCACGGTCTCGAAGTGATAGCCTTGGGCTTCTGCTTCTGCTTCTGCTCTTGACAAGTCTCAAACAGCATCAGTTGTTGATTCTTTTATTTTCATTTTTTAATAGAACTTCACTTCTCTAGAGATCTGATCAGTGTCTGACTGTTGGGGATGCTTCTCTTCCCCTTTGTCACCACACTTGAGGAGATAAGGGGTTTTTCTCATTTCAGCCAACTGATAGAATAGATAATGCATTTGTGTGACTGCACTTTGCCTCTTCTGTTACATTACCAGTCTGCTCTGAGTGTACATACCAATTACATGCTGCCACCCTGAAGAACAGCCACTTCCTTTCCCCATTCACACTACACCTGGAAGCAAAGCATCTTATTAAATGAGAGAAGTAAGTGAGGATTTATCTTGCCCTCGGGAGCTGTTTGGTTTGTTGTTGTTGTTTAATCAATTGTGGGGTTTTGTTTATTTTGTGTGGGTGGTGGTGGTTTGTTGTGTTGTTTATTTTTTTAACCTTTTGCCCTCATGACACTGATTCTTAACATACTTTAGTGTAGAAGGTGGCAGCATGTTGTCATTTCTATATGAAAAGCATAGGTGAATTGAACCAGTGTTTATAACCTGAACTCAAGACTGTATGATACAGAGACGTATGAAAGTGGTGATCAGGCCACAAGGGCTTTGAAAATGCAGATAGCATGCAATGTTGTCTTGCTTGAGTGGGTAGCTGAAAACATTCATTTTGTCAGACTGGTAGAAAGCTTTGGGTATATTTCCCTCTTCAGATATATAGATTTATCAGGCTGATGTTAAGCCTCACAGGATCTTCAGAACATTTGTTTTGTTTTGTTTTGTTTTTTAATGGCCACTACTTCAGTCTTTTATGTACTCCAGTCTGAGAAAAATTTATATACATGTTTAAATAATTCAGTGATCTAGGGACTTTGCAATAAAAGTGGTTGTTTAAGGAATAGTAACTCTGTTTAAGAGGCAGATGATGCAAACTCTTGAGGATCTTGTTGCAGTTAATGTCATAGCAAGTCTGATGAGGAATTGTGTCTGTGTGAAACAGTAGTATTCAGTTTAACCGTATCTCAGTGTAGGTGCCTGCTATCATCATAGCAGTTATAACCATAGCATCTACTTTGTCATTTACCTTACAATAAACATGGGTGCAGCTTTCAGCAGTACATGGGATAGACAGGCAGTGAAAGCACTCTGCTATGGTAACTTCCCCAAGAGTTTCTCAGTCTGGATAGGAAACCTGAATTTGTGGCAGTCTATGTGAGACAGACTGTGTAATGTACTTTCAGGAAATGTTACCACCCTTAGGTAGGATTATTATGTAAATTTTCTCATATTCTGAGGCTTCAGCCTTTGTCATGTTTTCAGTCTTCTCACATTTGAAAAGGTAGATTACAGCAGCAGGTGTCGCTATAGTAGAAGCAAAAGCAAGAAGAGGGTTTTTTTGGTGGTTGTTTTTGGGTTTTGTTTTGTTTTGTTTCGTTTCGTTTTGCCTTACCCACCCCCACCCACCCACCCCCCCGTTTATATTTGTCATCAAAGAAAAGGATCAAGAAAAGTATAATGCTTCCTCTGGTCTCCTAACTATCAGTTTGTCAGGAATATCTTAGTTTATGTTGAAATTCAGAAGCATGAAAAGAGTTTGGGAGACTTTAACACTGAGAGATAAAATACCTCATTATTTTCTGTGCAGCTTGGCAAAGAGTCAAGAAAAGATGCCACTGTTTGGAAATACCATTTTGTATTTTCTGTTTCTTATTCAGATGTGGAAATTTTAAGTGAAATTGAAGTGAAAACATGGAGAACTAAAGGTATATTACCTTCTGTGTTTTGATCAGAATGCCTAAAGCTATTAGTCTGTACCTTTGTAACGAAGCCCATAAACTAACATGCTATTCAAATTCACTGATCTCCCTGGATCTGCTTTGTCACCAACACATGATCAGTGAGCCCCACTTTCAGACTCAGTCATTCCAGTTTTGGTATCCATTAAATAAAAATCTGTGTCTGGTAAATGAGTGTTCCAGGGTACTGAATTCCACAGGCTGGTGCTGAAAACAGTATCTCCCTAAAAGGGGAATTTTGAAGTGGAATAAAATATTTACTGAAATGGAAAACAACCAGTAAGCCCAGAAAATTACTAGACAAAACTTTAGATTTTAAAGAAGAAATGAAACATTACATTAAATACCACATTTAATGTAAACACTTGGGTATGCAAAAGGGAGAAGAAATGGAAAACAGCAAATATTTGTTGTTTGAGGTGAAAACACAGGTCTGTCCATTCCTGAGTTTCCAAATGCACTCAATAATGTTGAACTGAAGAAACTCCTCAGGGGGATTCCTTGTCTGAAGTCCACATGGTGGGATAATATATGCCAATGAGGTGTGCTTCATGTTTTATAAAAGTACTGCTCTCTCTATAAAGCTACTGCTCTCTCCTGACTACTTCAGACAGGATGGGAGTCTCTGCCAGCAGTGCTCCTAGGAAATAAGCTTCTATGTGACTTGTTTTCATTGATACTATCCACATTTCAATAGTATTTTGGGGGTGTTGCTTGGTTGGTTGGGTGGGTGGGTGGGTGTTGTTGCTTACTTCAGCCGTCTTAGAGGGAAAGATGAAATATTTCATAGAATTATACTATTATGAAAAGAGCAGGGGGAAAAAATGGCAATGAAACTATAGCCAATGTTTTCATCTGGCATTTTAAAGGACACTTAAATATGGACTTAAAACCCATGCTGTCATGCTGGTCACCAAGACATAAGCTGAACCCTTGTAGGAAAGGATGTTTTCACATGGCATCAAATATCTATGATAGCATTTGTGGCAGTTCTAGGCTATGCCTTTAAAATTTAGCTGCAGATTTCGAGCAGAAAAGTAGAAAAATATAAGTAATTCACTATTGGGTGTAAAAAGGAAAACAAAAGATTATTCTAAACAAATTCATTGGGCAGTTGTTCTGTAACATCTTTCACATTTCACTTCCATTCCCATTTCTTTTATTTTCTCCTGATGGGGAGACAATAACCACTTCTGGCTGGCTTTGAGAAAAGATAAGAACACTAATATTGCTTCTCTAATAATGTTCTTCTCAACTCCTCTTTTCTTCTGTTATTGGGGGGGTGGGGGAGGGGGGAGAAGGCTTTGGCAGGGGAGCAGAACAGCTTCCCTGCTCTCTGAAGAAGCCAGAGGGGGTTACAGGGGGCTTTCCATATTATTTTCTAATTGTAAATATCTGTATAATATTGTAAATACTGTATATTTTGGACATATTCATTGCATTCCATTGTAGAGTGTAGTTCTTGCTTGTAAATACAGCTTCTGTTTGCTTCCAACGGAGTTACTCATGCTTAGTTAATGTGAATGGGAAACTTCAACCCAACACAGCATTTAATACCAGCTACATTAGTAGGGGTTACCTAGTTAAGACAGATAGAAGTTAATGAAAAACAGGTGTTTCGAAAGTAGGCTGAACAGCTATAGTCAATGTGGCTTTAAGTGTGGATTTTAATTCACAATTTCACTTGATTCTGATGCTGCTAAAAATCTCTGCAACAAGGTGACAGGGCTCTATGCTCATTGGTGTCCATATCATTTATCTGTATCACTGCTGATTGTGAGGCAAAATGGGATGGAAAAGATTACATTGTTGAAAATATCTTAGAAGCATGTGCTTCAAAACTTACAATTGTTGGCCATAAATACTGAGCCATATTTCTGGTTGCTCCAGCTCCATTTGCCTATAGGATCAAAGACTTCAACAGAAAATAACACAGTGCCATGTTTCTCTCAAATGTTAGCTGTGTACTGCTCGAACTTTTGATGACTACGTATCCTTAAAGCCTACCCTGCCTTTTAATGGAGCTATTAACTTTGGATTTAGCTATAATTTGTCAAGTGTTTAAGAAAACCTTGATTTAAATAGAGATACACTATGTGCTTTCACAGTCAGGAAAGTTATTATAAACTATTGCCTTCATTTTCTTGCTGAATAAGTACTGTGTGGGCAGCATCTATTGTGTGCTTCAACAGACAGCTTAACACTGCCTGGAATCAAACTTGTCAGAAAAAATATAGTCTAGTAGTCTAGTTTTCTAAGAGTAACAACCACAAAACATGGGTTATAATCAAGAATTGTGACATTCTGTTCTAAATAAAGTGAATGTTTACTGAATATATGTACATTAAGGGGAGAAAAGTTGTTTCCACATTTTTAAAAATCATCCTTTAAAATAACAGAAAAAAAATTCTTGGTTTTTTTTTTTTTTTTCATTTTGGTGTTTCAGCGGGTATCTGTCCAGATTCCCCACACTGCAGGGATGTGAAGAGGACCACAGGTATGCATGTAACTCCATCATCTCTTATCTTTAAAAAATAAGTATTTTATTCTTTACTGTTTGCTTTGTATGCTGTAAAATATGCAATGTTAATACCAGGTGAAGTTTCTGCAAATAGATTCATTGGTATTTGAGTTAACAACCTCTGAACTGAAGACCATGTTGCAGAAGCTGTGGTTTCAGATAACCCCCCAACATGAGAAAAGAATTCAAAATACATTTTGAGTATAATGAAAATGAAGGCACTTCTCTTGTAATGGGGAGGATGAAACACAGAGAGTTGTGTGAGCAAACTAAGAGTTTGTCAGTAACTGTAAAATGTTGCTTCAGTATCAACAATTGTGTAAGCAATAAGCAAAGATGTTCTGGTATCACACAGATCTTTACTTCTGGGTGACTGTTTTATAGGAACATCTTCAGGACACAGCCTCTGTCTCTCCCTTGATTTATAGCCTCCTTATAGCCTTCAAGACCCCCAAATGAATCTTGTGTTATATAATTTCTCTTAACATGTGCTTTGTGTTTTTCATGGAAGATACTGCATTATCTTGGTTTATCATGGTTTAACTTTGCTTTCCCTCTTTTCACAGCTTTAAATTCTGTATAATATCACTATACAATCTAATAATTCTTTTAAAGCAGCAAAAAGTTCTGAACTTTGACAACCACTTCATTAATATGTGATGATGTAAAGGAGAATGTAGCCTTCCAGAAGACTGCACTAACTTCATCATTCAGGAAACAAATCTGTGATGATAATAGGAGAGAGGTATGAGCACAGCTCCCTGCTTGAATGGTCATGATTAATTGAAAACCTGTAGTGTGAAATGAGACTTCTGAAACTATGGTTTGTGTCAATTACCATTTGTAACATGCTTGTTTCTTCTTGGCATACACATAAAGGTGAACTTCTCCTTGCTTCAGCAAAAATGACATTGATTATAACTCTGTAAAAATCTGCAAAAACAGAGAGTAGTGCTAAGGACCAAATAGTTCTGAGACTTGTGCTACAGTCTTCACTTTGATGTGCATCAAAGTACTTTCTTCAAAGTTATTTCTAAAGGACAGAGAATGAAATTTCAAATAGATCAGGAAGGAAAAGTAGTGGATGATCTAATGTAGTAAAGACTCTCTGTTCTTCAGACTGCTTGGTTTCTGTGTTGCAAAGAATGAAAGATGAGAAACATGGTGTAAACAAACTGAAAATAGTCATAAGCAGTAGCAATACACTTGATCTGTCTGTTTGTATTGTTAATCTGTGTATCATAGTATCTACCCAGGGAAATACTATGAATATTGTGTTTGAAAAGTAGGAAAGGGAAAGACATGGAGGACAGAGGGGAATACTCAGGGGGAAATATTAAGCATTACAGGCATTTATAATAAACATCAAGGTTACAAATACTTTCCATGTGACATGATGTCTGAGTTTTATCTAATTTATGAGTTCTGTAAACGGAAAGTTCTTACCCAAAAAATTTTCTAGTATTAACATAATGGTATTCAGTGGGCTGTTGTGATTTAAATTTTCTGTCTTTGTTTACAGGAAGCTACAATATATTTATATATATGTAAACTAAATCCTGTGTTTATCAGAGTTGCTCAACCGAGGGTCCAGCTTACTAACTTCATCTGTCAGTATAAAGCAAAGTAACCACTTTGTAGGTTTACCAAATGATCCATAGACCTGTTGTCTAAGGAAAGAAATACAAGGAAGTGATGACATTTTTGTAACTATATGACCTAGTGAGAATCACCTGACAAGCTGGGCAATGATTACAAGTGAGATCAAGAAAATATGGATATTGCTTTTGTCATAATTTGGTTATACAGCATCCAGCCCTGAAGCCTCCAACACAGAAAGGATGTAGAACTTCCAGAGCAGGGTCACAAAGAAGATCAGGGGGTTGGAACACCTCTGCTATGATGACAGGCTGAGTGAGCTAGGGTTGTTAGGCCTAGAGAAGGGAAGGCTCCAGAGAGACCTAAAAGCAGCCTTCCATTATGTGAAAGAGGCCTACAAGAAGCCTGGAGAGGGACGGTTTACAAAAGCCTGTAGTGATAGGATAAGGTCAATGGTTTGAAATTAGAGAACAGTGGATTTAGATTGGATGTTAGGAAGAAATTTTTTACTGTAAGGGTGGTGGAACACTGGAACAGGTTGCTCCAGGAGGTAGTTGAGGCCCCATCCCTGGAGATATTCAACATCAAGCTCAAAAAGGCTCTGATAACTTGGTGTAGTGGAAGATGTCCCTGTCCATGGCAAGGGGCTTGGACTAGATGACCTTTGGAGGTCCTTTCCAGCCCAAACCATTTTGTGATTTTATGCAAATTGCATCCTGAGAGGTTGAATGCAATTCTGCATCTGAATCTGGGATTTTACTTTTTCCTGGCTTATGGCAGTTAAGGGTTTTTTTTTCTTCTTTATCTGAAACATGTTGTAATGATGTCTTTTTCTAGTAGAAAAGTTTCTGAAAATCTATCTTTTTCACTAGCTGGAGCAAAAAAGAACTTTGAAACCTCAAGAAAGATCTTGACCTTTTAAAACTAGAGTAAATTCAGTGATATCCTATTTCACCTTCACCTTATTCTTCCTTTCCCTGAAGATCTAGTGATTTCTGACTGCTGGCAGATCCTTTATCCACAGCTCTGAATCAGGAGAAGTCTTAAAAGAGGTCTAAGACTCATCTTATTGTTCATAGTGCATCTGCTGTGCATCAGTTACTTCTGATGTTGTCTTGGTCATTTAAACAAAGAAAACTCTGAGGTCCATCTTTGCATTCTCCTCTGCTATTCCTCTCTTTCATCCTCCAACACATAAAGAAATAGAAAAAGAAAAAAAATTCTAGAGAGTTCGTTCTGCAATTTTGTTTCTCAAACTTGGTTATCCTGATAGTTTTTCTATTGGGTGCATCATTATCAAGTTGACTCTCTTGAGGGAGAAGAGGCCATGCAGAGCGAAGAAGATAGATTGGAGCATGGTATGACCATGAATGCCATGAAATTAAACAAGGACAAATGCAGGATTCTGCTCCTGAGACAGAGTAATGCTAAACACAAGCATTAACTGGGAGAGGTGTGGATAGAGAACAGCCCCACAGAAAAGGAACTGTGGATGCTCAGTATGAGTCAGCAATGTACCCTGGTAGTCATGAGGGCAAACTGCATCCTGAGGTGCATCAACCCCAGCATAACTGTCTGGTGAGAAGAGGTGATTATCCTGCAGTATTTAACATTGATGCAGCCTCACTTCAAGTGTTGTGTAAAGTTCTGGGGCTCATGACGATCTCAAAGGTCTTTTCCAACCTGGCTAATTCTATTCTATTCTATTCCATTCTATTCTATTCTATTCTATTCTATTCTATTCTATTCTATTCTATTCTATTCTATTCTATTCTATTCTATTCTAAATTTAAAACAAATGTTAAGATCTTGGAAAGCATCCAGAGGAGGCCAGCAAAGCTGTTGAAAGGGGCTAGAGGGCATGTCCTGTGAGGAGCTGTTCAGGACACTGGGCTTGTCTAGTTTGGGGAAAAGGTGGTTGAAGGGTGGCCTCACTGTGCTTTACAGCTTCCTGAGGAGAGTAAGTGAAGAAGGATGTGCTGATCTCTTCCCCTGGGATCCATTAATAGGAATGACTCAAGATTGCCTTAGGGAGGTTCAAGCTAGATATTGGGAGCCATTTCTCTACTTGAGAGGGTTGTCATATGTGGCAACAGGCTCCCTAGAAAAATGAACGAGGTCTCAGGCCTGTCAGTGAATTAAAAAAAGGAATTTGGACAATGCTTTTCATAAGTGGCTTTTGGTCAGCCAGAAAGTGATCAGGCAGTTGGACTTCAAACAGGAGCTCTTGAAGGCACAGGAACTGGCGGTTCCCATGTGCTGAAAGATGAGCCGGCGGGGAAGGCGACCGGCCTGGATGGACAAGCAGCTCCTGAAGGATTTAAGGGAAAAAAAGAGGCTGTATCACCTTTGGAAGGAGGGGAAGGCTTCTCGAGGTATGTTTAAGGAAGTGGTTAGACTATGTAGGAATAAAATTAGAGAGGCAAAGGCCCAGTTGGAACTGAAGCTGAACACCTCTGTGAAAGATAATAAAAAGCATTTTTACAAATATATTAACGCTAAAAAGAAGGGCAAGAAGAACCTGCACTCCTTACTGGACCTGGAGGGGAACATGGTGACCAAAGATGAGGAAAAGGCTGAGGTCCTGAACGCCTTCTTTGCCTCAATGTTTAACAGCAAGGTAGGAGTCCAGGATGAGTGGCCTCCTGAGCTGGGTAATAGGGTCGGGGAGCAGTGTAATGCCCCAGAAATCCATGAGGAATTAGTCCGGGACCTGCTGAGCCACTTGGACACCCATAAGTCTGTGGGACCGGATGGGATCCATCCTAGGGTGCTGAGAGAGCTGGCAGATGAGCTGGCCAAGCCACTCTCCATCATTTTCCTCCAGTCGTGGCTCACTGGAGAGGTCCCAGGTGACTGGAAACTGGCCAGTGTGGTCCCCATCCACAAGAAGGGTCAGATGGAGGAACCTGGAAACTACAGACCAGTCAGCCTGACCTCAGTGCCAGGGAAAGTGATGGAGCAGATTATCCTGGCGGCAATAACTGCGCACCTGAAGGATGGCCAAGGGCTCGGGTCCAGCCAACATGGATTTAGGAAGGGCAGGTCCTGCCTCTCCAACCTGATCTCCTTCTATGATCAGGTGACCCCTCTGGTGGATGTGGGGAGGCCTGTGGATGTAGTCTATCTGGACTTCAGCAAGGCCTTTGAAACCGTCCCCCACAGTAAACTGCTGGCTAAGCTGTCAGCTCGTGGTTTGGACCACAACACTCTGTGCTGGGTTAGGAACTGGCTGGAGGGCCGAGCCCAGAGAGTGGTGGTGAATGGTGCCACATCCGGCTGGCGGCCAGTCACCAGTGGCGTCCCCCAGGGATCAGTGCTGGGCCCCATCCTCTTTAACATCTTCATTGATGATCTGGATGAGGGGGTTGAGTCAGTCATCAGCAAGTTTGCAGATGACACCAAGTTGGGAACAGATGTTAGTCAGTTAGAGGGTTGAAAGGCTCTGCAGAGGGACCTTGACCGACTGGACAGATGGGCAGAGTCCAATGGGATGGCATTTAATAAGTCTAAGTGCCGGGTGCTGCACTTTGGCCACGGCAACCCCATGCAGAGCTACAGGCTGGGGTCAGAGTGGCTGGAGAGCTGCCAAACGGAGAGGGACCTGGGGGTGCTGATTGACACCCGCCTAAACATGAGCCAGCAGTGTGCCCAGGTGGCCAAGAAGGCCAATGGCATCCTGGCCTGTATTAGGAATAGTGTGGCCAGCAGGAGCAGGGAGGTCATTGTGCCCCTGTACTCTGCATTGGTTAGGCCACACCTTGAGTACTGTGTCCAGTTCTGGGCCCCTCAGTTTAGGAAGGACATCGAGACACTTGAACGTGTCCAGAGAAGGGCAACAAGGCTGGTGAGAGGCCTTGAGCACAAGCCCTATGAGGAGAGGCTGAGGGAGCTGGGATTGTTTAGCCTGGAGAAGAGAAGGATCAGAGGCGACCTCATTGCCCTCTACAACTACCTGAAGGGTGGTTGTAGCCAGGTGGGGGTTGGTCTCTTCTCTCAGGCAACCAGCACCAGAACAAGGGGACACAGTCTCAAGTTGTGTCAGGGGAGGTTTAGACTCGAGGTGAGGAAAAAGTTCTTCACTGAGCGAGTCATTCGTCATTGGAATGGGCTGCCCAGGGAGGTGGTGGAGTCGCTGTCCCTGGAGGTGTTCAAGGGGAGATTGGACGTGGCGCTTGGTGCTATGATCTAGTTGTGAGGTCTGTTGGAACAGGTTGGACTTGATGATCCTTGGGGTCTCTTCCAACCTTAGTTACTGTGATACTGTGATACTGTGATACTGTGACTAGGTGATCATTGTAGGTGATCATTCCAGCTGGAATCATTTGCCCTTCTCTTCTCTCTTCTCTTCTCTTCTCTTCTCTTCTCTTCTCTTCTCTTCTCTTCTCTTCTCTTCTCTTCTCTTCTCTTCTCTTCTCTTCTCTTCTCTTCTCTTCTCTTCTCTTCTCTTCTCTTCTCTTCTCTTCTCTTCTCTTCTCTTCTCTTCTCTTCTCCTCTCTTCTCCTCTCTTCTCCTCTCTTCTCCTCTTCTCTTCTCTTCTCTTCTCTTCTCCTCTTCTCTTCTCTTCTCTTCTCTTCTCTTCTCTTCTCTTCTCTTCTCTTCTCTTCTCTTCTCTTCTCTTCTCTTCTCTTCTCTTCTCTTCTCTTCTCTTCTCTTCTCTTCTCTTCTCTTCTCTTCTCTTCTCTTCTCTTCTTTCTCCTCTCTTCTCCTCTCTTCTCTTCTCCTCTCTTCTCCTCTCTTCTCCTCTCTTCTCTTCTCTTCTCCTCTCTTCTCCTCTCTTCTCCTCTCCTCTCTTCTCCTCTCTTCTCTTCCCTCCCCTCCCCTTCCCTTCCCTTCTCTGTTTCACTGGTGATATCTATGACTTGTAAAACAACTCAAAAATTTATATATATTCCTATTATTTTGCCCCCAGACCTAACTATGGATTTGCAACTGTAATAAAACCTTCAGCTGAAATTAAAATCTCAATCCTACAGATCTGCCTCCTTCTGCATTTTAGTTCATTTTATGATCAGAACACAAATTCAATAGGGAGTTCCCAAGTCTGATGGTGGTGTATATCTGCATATTTATTTTTCTTCTGGCTAAACTTCAATGGCCACAGGTTGTTAAAAATGTGTTGCTTCTTTGGAAATATTTGAACAGCAGCAGAAATTTAAGTTTATACATTTGAACAGACATTTGTTAGTATATTCAACAATAACACCTTTGTACTCTGCAAAAAATGCTGCTGTTAAAACGTGAATATTTGTTACAGCTAGCCAGTGTAGCAGTACAGGTACTGTTTAACCACTGATGTTCTTTCATTACGTATTTTTGGGTAGCTCTGGATACCTCAAAGTCATGGGATTGCTGGTGAGAGTGGGCAGAAGAGAGGATGAGAGATGCAGCCCCGAATGTTACTGCCCTCTGATTTGATTCTGTACTTGTTCCTTTGAACAGGTTTTGATGGGTTTACTTCTGACAGCTGAAGTAGCATCCTTTATTGATAGACAGGTGCACTGAATTTCAAAACTAACATTCGGTTTGTCATCCGAGCTTGAAAAATCAAGAAACTGGTTCTCACTCTCACTAGACATGTCCCTGTTCTCCTCATTATTCTCATAGGTATCAATGTCTATTCCATAGCTAAAGTAACTGAGGCTCAGAGATGGAATTTATGGACTCAGACTGTAATTTCTTTGTAGAAAAAGCAAAATAGAAAGCAAAGGAACACCACCATCTCTTGGTAGTAATTTTTAGTTTACAGTTGCAGTACTTTTCATACTCTGAGTTACTCCTTCCATTATCTAAAAGTTCAAAGACACAATCTCCAAAAAATGGCATAGCTTTATTCCTGTTTGCAATAGCACTAATCTTATCTGGAACCATAAAAATCACGGCTATCTTTAAACCAAACTATGTAGTTTCCATTCAAAAACTGAGGACATTTTCATGAATTAAGGTGCAGTTCCTGAAAGTTTGGTGTCTCAGAAGATTTGCTGAACTTCAATCTGCAAGGTCAGCTATACTGCTGCAATGCAGGTTTGATCCATCACTGTGAACCCAAGCACAGTGCAGTTGTGGTTTTTTATTTATAAACTACTGGAGGGTGGTGGAGGGTGGTGTTTGTTTTATTTTGGTTTTCATCCTTCTTTCACCAGGAGAAATAAGGGCAGAAATTATGTATTCAATATAAATAATAAAATTACTTTTGCTGCAGTAGGTTTGCTTTATGAAAACTAGCTGCAGGGACAGGCAGATTCATGAGTTAGATCCTACCTGCTAATCATTCTTTGTCCTCATTGTAGAAATATCTCACAGAATGAACCAAAGGTTTTCAATTTTTGCATTGTCCCAGTGAGGTCAAATTCAATTCCTCAGCAGTAATCTTGCTCAAGACTGTCTACTGAGAGTGTCCAGCCTTGCCTTTGCTGAGAATGTATCATTTCAGAGGACAGGAAGACAGACACAAATTAAAGCTGCAGGTCTCTTCTCCCACCATACTAGAAGGCCATACCAGGCCCTTAGAGGCTTGCAACCCTTTGGGATACTCATCCAGTCAGGATTTGTTCAGTGTTTTTAGTTATATTTTTCTTACACTAAGTGCCCTTGCATTTACTACTCAAGCCAGTAGGATATTTTGCACCAGCTGAGTACCTGCAAGTATTCCTCCTCATCACTGTGTTTGTGACTTGGGAGGTGATGGAAGAGGTTGTTGCTGGGATGAGGATGTGGTGAGGCTATTCTGGGAACAAAGATCCTTTTACACATTTAGCTCTTAGATTTCACTTCATGTTATCCAAGAGAACCTATCTGACAGTGAATTTTTCCTCCTGCAAAAATACTGCAGAATATATAGGGTTTGGTTAACAGTAAAGTAAAATAATCAAAGATCAGTTTAGAAAAAAAATACCCATGGGAGGTTGGTTGTGTTTGGGGTTTTTGTTTGTTTGCTTACTTTTTACCTGCTTTTGTTTTTAGTGAAAACTTTTATTTAGGAAATAGAGAAAAAATAAACTGACAATCAGCTGTAGCCATACACATGGTGGAAGTATGTCTGATTCCCCCGACTGCAGAGCAGGATGTTCTTGCAGAAAGTTACTCCCAATGGGATACTAATTTTAGTGCTTTGCACCAATTCTAGGAGAGCTTTGCTTCTTCTGAACTTTGTTTCCCAATTTATACCCAGCTTGGATTCTAACTTCAGCCTGTATGCACCAGATTGCAAATATTAACAGACAGTGAAAACTTAAAGAAAAAGTAGATTAGAATTACAATACAATTCATGGACACACAAGGGCAATATAATAAAAAATTCAAATCTCTTCCACACTAAAAAAATAAATAAATTACATACTTGATACTGTGCTGGGTTACACCCATCCTGGGAGGGGGAGGGTAGTGAGAACCCTGCTTCCCCCAGGGAAACCTGATCCAGGTGGACTTGGCTTCCCCCTCCCAGAAGGAGGGGTCCCCCAGGTCTAAGTTGATCTGTTCCACTCCTCCTTCCTGTCCAGCAAGACTATAAAGGGGAGAGCATGGTGGCCATTTTTGCTCTTTGCTCCTGCCTCGCCTGTTCGAAAAGACCCACAACTGCTGCTGGCCTCCTGGTTCTGTCATGTGATTGGGCCTGATCTTCTCCCTGCCACATCCACAATTCTCTAAAGGACTGAAATCCACATACACCAAGGGAGATAACAAGGCCATCCAAATTTGGTTTTGTATATTTTCCTATTCATCCTTCTTCCGTACCCTTGTAAACCCTCCCTGATACTACTATATATGTCTTTGTTACAAAATTTACTTCTCCTACTACCAAACCAGTGCCAGATTGTTTTTTGATAGGTTTACCTCCAGTCTCTTTGGGGGCGGGGGGAGGATTTCTCAGTTTCTTGTTACCATCTGAGCTCTTAAGCTCCAGTTAAGGCTCAAACCACTACAGGTACTTTTATTTGTATTCTCAGACAAAAACTAAAGATTATGTAAGTGCAGTGGGACCAACAGAACTCATTCCTGCTGATCATGTGTTGTGTCTGTGGGACAGCAGATGTGTTTAATGCAATTGTTCCAGGAAACAATTTTGATCCTGTGATCAAAGGGAGATGTTTCTGATGTTTATCAGTTTAAGTGCAAAAAGATATAAAACCAGGTTAGAGTACTACTTGTTTTTCACCAGTCTGAATTGGCTCAAATATCAGAGTAATTGGAATGAATTAAAAAGGAAGGTTATTTTCTCCTGGTGTAGTTATTCAAACCAAACTGCAGTAGTATCTGACTCCCTTCAAGTACTCTCGATTATCTATTAGGAAGCTTTTGCAGCCAGTACATCTAACTGTACATGGTTAACTGAAATCTCAGGAGTTCTGCAGAACTTATCTCCAGTAAACAAACAAACAAACAGAATTAAAAACAAAGAAACAAACAAACCCAAACCCAACAAAAACCCAAACAACAACATCAAAAAGAATGAGAAAACAAAAAGTAAGAAACAACCTTTTATTTTTACAGGAATGGGATGAAGGAAAGCTGTAGATCTGTAGCAGCGCTTTTATGCTGTGGAAATGCTAACCCAGATTCTTGATGTGCAGAGCTCTCCCAGATCCCTTAAGTTAGTGATTCTTGAATGAAGTTGTAAGAGCTTGTTCCCTCAGTGGTGTGCTTGTTTCTCTTGAGCTCTGGTGCTTTCCACTCAATCTTTTTTTATCCACTGCTTTCTATAACAATGTGGTCACTTTTGAAGTCTTCAGTAATTACACCTTCTCACTCCAGATAAAGTGCACTAACTGCAATATCGCAAGACAAAGCCCTGTGCAAATGAAATCCAGGCTTACAGTTACAGCAACAAATAGTTTCAGTAGGCTTCCTAGTAGCACACCAGAAACCTTTCCAGTACATGCAGTTCTCTGCTGCATGATGAATACCACTAATAAAAACCTGATTCTAGTACATATTGGATTTCAGTTGTGCTGCTTTTCTTTGAAAGGCTACCAGTAATTTCCTGTTAGTTCATGATGAAAGCTAGTATCAGAGAGAAGAGCATTTTCATGCACAACTGCCATGTCTCTAGCTAAAGACCTTTTACCAGCTGGGTCACCTTAGATGACTTTACCTTAGAGGCACTTTATGTACATACTTCTTTCCATATTCATTGAGAGCTGTCCTGCATTAATTGTTGAGTGGATAGAAGGTAAGAAGGATTTGTTCCCTTCAGTAGTTAGAAGGCCTTCTATTCTCTAGACAAAACCTAACAGGACTTGATTACATGCAAGAGAAATGAATAACAAAGCCAAAACCTTGGAACTTTTATAAGTCAAAAGAGTAGAATGAGAGATTAATACTTAATTAATACTTGGTTTTCAAGATTTTTCATGACCCATACACAATTATAAAACATGCCATGGTATTTTTTTTTTCACAAAGCCAGACTGTAGCTTTCTTTTGAGAGACACTTGTGAGAAAAGGATTATCTGATCATGATATGGATTAAAACAATGAGACAGCTGTCCATGCAGTACTGTCACATGGACAAGAGGTGATACAGTGCCAAGTGCAAAGCAATGAAGAAAAAAGGTTTACAATAACACCACTCTTTTTTGCTTCCCAGTTAACTCTCTGCCAAGCTGGTCTTGCACTCAAGTCATAGAATCATAGAATCAATAAGGTTGGAAAAGACCTCAAAGATCATCAGGTCCAACCTGTCACCCAACACCTCATGACTACTAAGCCATGGCACCAAGTGCCACATCCAATCCCTTTTTGAACACCTCCAGGGATGGTGACTCCACCACCTCCCTGGGCAGCCCATTCCAATGGCCAACAAGTCTCTCTGTGAAGAACTTTCTCCTCACCTCAAGCCTAAACTTCCCCTGGCACAGTTTGAGACTGTGTCCTCTTGTTCTGGTGCTGGTTGCCTGGGAGAAGAGACCAACCCCCATCTGCCAACAGTCCTTTTGTAATATTTGGAGAAAAGTCAAGTAGGGAGGCAAATGTTTCAAATACATACCTTGATTGTTCATATACGGTATGCTGGTTCACAGCATAAGAAGACTTATGGTTCTGATACCTCTCTTTTATCAAGAATTTTTTTGTATGAAGACTCCAGTTGAGTCTTACCTATTTTTACCACCTACTGCAACACACAGTGCTTTCACTGAGATCGCTGCTCCTATAGTGTCTGGCGGTGTTATGATTGGTAAAAGGCTATTTAATATTCAATAAGCAGAATAATTAATCAAAATATTAATAATTTTATTAATCATAAAAATCCCATGAAAAATATTAATAAAACCTATTTACAGGTTCGAAATATTCAGTTGTGGAACAGATAGCTCACCGGCAGGAACAAGTAACAATTTAAACAATATGTACAAAAATCCAGAAACAACAAACAGCACTTTAAACTGAAAAAAAAAAAAAGGAACATCAGCAATGAAGCCAGCGATTGGCCACGGGGGGCGGAACTCCAGAATTCCCTAGGGAAACAGACCTTCAATAGATGCTTATAAAAAATCAGATTTCACAATCACTCACTGATCCTGATACCTCGTGGCACACATGAGGATTTAAACAAAACCAAAATGGCATCGACCACATGGAAGCTGCAGGAGCACAGTTTCACTTTCTGTTGGTGTCTGCAGCTTATTGCTGAGACAGGATTTACTCCCTAAGGCTTTGTAGCTGAAAGCTTTGTAGAAAAGAGATTCTTCAGCTGCAATTCTTTGCAGCGGCACTTGTTGCCTCTTCCAATAAAACAAAACTGTCCCAAGGGCTCAGCTGCTCCAGGGGTTCGCCCCTCAGCTTGGCTAGACATGTCTGTCTGCTCCTGGGCTTTACAACGCCAAGACAGCGAGGGATCTTTGCAGTCCTGCCTGGGTAACTGAAACCCAGTTCGGCTTCCAAGCCGAGGCTTGTGATTTCTTCCAGAGCGTGGATGATTGCAAGGCAAGGCTCTGGCTCTTTGGGCTGGTACTTAAGATTTCCTGAGACAATAATGGCCAGTGACAACACAGATTGAGGGATAAAACCCTGACACCGTAACCTATGGAAAGGGTTTTTCTCCAAATGTGGCCAAAGGCACGCCCACCTGGCCCAGTCAGGCTCCAGGACATGTTCAGACAAGCCTGGGCAATGAAAACCCAGACCTGAAAAACCTGAAAAAAACAGACCTAGTGACTCCTGCCTCATTGTCTGGTTCAGAGCACTTTTGAGGCTTTTTGTCCCTTTGTGGCATAGTTTCCACATGAGGATTTGTTTATCTGCTTCATCTGTCTTTTCACCAGGAGAAGACTATGTCCCCTGTATTGCAAAGTGGCTTTTCAATATTAAATGCTGAATGGGCCTGCAGTGCTTTACAGGGGGTTGAAAAGTAATGTCTCGAAACAGTGAGTACAACACTCATGATATCTTTGCTCCAGACAGCTCTTTGTTTTCTTGGCTTTGTGTGTTAATGCTAGACTCCTTCAATGACCTGTATATTCAGAATCCCAACTTCAGTTCTGTTTTGCTTACTCAAATGGATGTGCATGAAACTAAAAGAAAGCAGTACATCTTAGATTATCCAATGACTATTTGGTATTTTAACTTCTTTCTAGGTACATAAAACAAAACATTGAATGAAAGAAGTATCTAGTATCATCCAAATCTTAAGTGGCAGCTCTTCCCTCCACATTCTTATTCTTGACTTTTCTAATGAGAACATCGAAACTGATCAAGTAAAAAGCAAATTGAATTTTCTTCCATGTCTCATCTTATTTATGTTAGAAGTATGCACAAATGGAACAAAATGGGTTTAGGTCACTTTCTAAACTATAAGGGATGTTATTGTTTCCATTAGGAACAAAACAAACTTGCATATCCTATTGTGCATATTTCTGAAAAGGATAGACTTCATCACCTTACGTACCAAAGTTTCTGTTGAGTATAGGATTCCAATATCTTTACAGAAGAGATTCTGTCATATATTATCTTAAACAGCACATGCTGGACCTCAAAAGTCTTTGGCAGTTTTTGTTTCTCTGAAATGAATGGGAATTTTGTTGCAGATGTGGTATGCATTCACAGGGCCTACATCTGGCGAACTAGTCTCTATAACAACAGCAGCTCAGAGAGGAGCACAACAGTATTGGGTGGTGAGTGTTTGTCCAAAACTGATCATGTTGGAAATTATGACTGTTGGATGGATTAAACAGTGCCTGGAAAATGACAAAGAGATTCCTGAAGCAAAGGAAGAGTCAACCTAAAAAGAATTCTAGGAGCATCATGGGAGGTTGCAGTGGTAGAAGGGATCCTGGCGTGGGAATAGACAGTCAACACTCAGTGTGACACCACCAGAGTCACTCAGGGGTCTCCTGGTGTCTGCCAGCCTGGACAATACATCCTGCCATGGAGTTACATGAACAGCTTCTCCCACTACCCACTTGGTCCAAGTACTAGGGGACCAAGAAGGACCCTTACATGGTGGGTCTATCCCAGGACAGTGTGCAGCTGGGGAAGACAATAGGGTGATTCCCCTGTCACCTGAGGGTTTCCCGGAGGCAACTGCAGGGGATTTCACTTCTTTGGATTAGTTACAGAGGAGTGGTCAGAGATTTGGAGGTGTTTATCAACGTTTTCTAAAGGAGCCATTTTGGCTCAATAGCCAATCAGCACCGCTGCTTCGGGACAGCACCGCTTGGTTTGTGAGCTTTGTGCTTGGCTTTTCGCCTTGCTTTCGGGGGTTTGCGGGTCGGGAGGAGTCCTGAGGGGCAGGGGTTGAGGCAGGACCGTGCTCTCGTGAGCTTGCACGGGAACGGGAGCCTGACGTCAGTGGCGGGAGCTTTAATCCCAGCCGGGCTGAGCGCGCGGCGCCATTTTGGCTCGAGAGCCTTTCAGCTGCTTGCAGAAAAAAAAATAATTAAATAAAACATTTTTTTTGTTTTGTTTTGTTTTCACTCATACGCTGCACCATGGTCATTACTCAGACAAAGGGTAGAAAATCAGCATCTACCCAGACAGAGTTGTTTCATCAGCATGCTGGAGTCCAGGCTGCCAGCTGCAGAGAGTGCTTCAGCCTGGCAGTTGGAATAGAGGGAGAGGGAAAGGACACCTGTGTCAGGTGTGAGCAGGTGAACTATCTCCTCAGCCTGGTGGCAGAGCTGAAGGACAAAGTGGCTGAACTGAAGGAGGAGGTATCTAGGCTAAGGACAATAAGGGAAAGTGAAAGGGAGTTAGATTTGTGGGAGAAGGCTCTGCAGATCTCCCCTGGTGAGGGAAGGGTCCCTGGAAATGGAGAGGGATGGACACAGGTCCCTGCCAAAGGTGGCAAGAGAAATCCACCCCGGCCCTCTCCTCCTCCTCCGCTGCCCTTGCATAATAAGTATGAGGCCCTGCAGGCCGAGAGCAGTGGGGATGAGAGGGCTGAGGAGCAGCCATCCAGAGGGGAGCCTAAGGCCAAGCAGTCCCCACCAGCTGTAACAACCAGCTCCGGAGAGGAGCCTAAGGCCAAGCCTAAGGCCAAGTGGTCCCCACCAGCTATAACAACCAGCTCCATAAAGAAAAGGAGAAGGGTTATAGTTGCTGGGGACTCTCTCCTGGGGGTTACTGAGGGACCCATATGTCGTCCCAACCCATCCCACAGGGAGGTCTGCTCCCTACCTGGGGCACGGGTAAGGGACATTGCAAGGGGAATCCCCAAGTTGATCCATCCCTCTGACTATTACCCTCTGCTGGTAATACAGGCTGGGAGTGATGAGATTGACAAGAAGGGCACCAGGGTGATTAAGAAGGAGTTCAGGGCCCTTGGACAATTGATTGATGAGGCAGAAGCTCAAGTGGTGTTCTGCTCAGTTCCCTCAGTGGCAGGGGAGTACACTGAGAGGAACAGAATAACCCATACCATCAACGATTGGCTCAGGGGATGGTGCCAGCAGTGGAACTTTGGTTTCTTTGATCATGGGACAACTTTTACTGCACCCAACCTGCTGGGTCCTGATGGGGTGCATTTATATAGAAGGGGCAGGAGAGTCCTAGCACTAGAGTTGGCAGGGCTCATTAGGAGGGATTTAAACTAGGTCTGAAGGGGGTGGGTGAGGACATCGGTCCCTCTGCAGAGGAAAGAGTAGGGCACAAGGTAGGGTCAGTTGAGAGGTCGGGAGCCCAGCTGCAGTGCATGTACACCAATGCACGCAGCCTAGGCAATAAGCAAGAGGAGCTGGAGGTCCTAATCCACCAGGGCAACTATGATATAGTCACCATCTCAGAAACATGGTGGGACAACAGGCACGATTGGAGTGCTACACTGGGGGGCTACAGGCTCTTTAGGAGGGATAGGCGAGGGAGAAGAGGAGGAGGGGTGGCTTTGTATATTAGGGAGTCACTCTCTGCCACAGGACTTGAGGTGGAAGATGAGGGAATTGAGAGCCTGTGGGTTAAAATCAGAGGGCAGCCTAAGAAATCAGACATCCTGGTTGGAGTCTGTTATAGACCACCCAACCAGGAGGAGGAGGCTGATGAATTATTCTACAAACAATTGGAGGCTGTCTCAAGGTCATCAGATCTTGTCCTTGTGGGTGACTTCAACCTGCCTGATATCTGCTGGGAACTTAATTCAGCAGAGAGGAAGCAGTCCAGAAGATTCCTGGAGCGCACGTAGGACAGCTTCCTGATGCAGCTGTTAAGTGAGCCTACCAGGGGACAGGCTCTGCTTGACCTGCTGCTCTCCAACAGGGAAGGGCTGGTGGGAGATGTGACCGTGGGAGGCTGCCTAGGGTGCAGTGACCACGAGATAGTGAAGTTTTCAATATGCAGGGAGATAGGGAGGAGCACCAACAGAGGGCAAACTTCAGCCTCTTTGAGAAACTTATTTGTAAAGTTCCCTGGGTACCAACCCTCATGAACCGAGGGGTCCAGGAGGGTTGGACCTACTTCAAACAGGAGCTCTTGAAGGCACAGGAACTGGCAGTTCCCATGTGCCGAAAGATGAGCCGGCGGGGAAGGCGACCGGCCTGGATGAGCAAGCAGCTCCTGGAGGATTTAAGGGGAAAAAAGAGGCTGTATCACCTTTGGAAGGAGGGGAAGGCTTCTCGAGGTATGTTCAAGGAAGTGGTCAGATTATGTAGGAATAAAATTAGAGAGGCAAAGGCCCAGCTGGAACTGAAGCTGAACACCTCTGTGAAAGACAATAAAAAGCATTTTTACAAATATATCAACACTAAAAAGAAGGGCAAGAAGAACCTCCACTCCTTACTGGACCTGGAGGGGAACACTGTGACTGAAGACGAGGAAAAGGCTGAGGTCCTGAACACCTTCTTTGCCTCAATGTTTAACAGCAAGGCAGGAGTTCAGGATGAGTGGCCTCCTGAGCTGGGCAATAGGGTCGGGGAGCAGTGTGATGCCCTGGAAATCCATGAGGAATTAGTTTGGGACCTGCTGAGCTACTTGGACACTCACAAGTTCCTGGGACTGGATGGGATCCATCCTAGGGTGCTGAGAGAGCTGGCAGATGAGCTGGCCAAGCCGCTCTCCATCATTTTCCTCCAGTTCTGGTGCACTGGAGAGGTCCCAGATGACTGGAAACTGGCCAGTGTGGTCTCCATCCACAAGAAGGGTCGGATGGAGGAACCTGGAAACTCCAGGCCAGTCAGCCTGACCTCAGTGCCAGGGAAAGTGATGGAGCACATTATCCTGGCAGCAATAACTGCTCACCTGAAGGATGGCCAAGGGCTCAGGTCCAGCCAACATGGATTTAGGAAGGGCAGGTCCTGCCTCTGCAACCTGATCTCCTTCTATGATCAGGTGACCCCTCTGGTGGATGTGGGGAGGCCTGTGGATGTGGTCTACCTGGACTTCAGCAACGCCTTTGACACAGTTCCACTCTCCCTCTCCCTCTCCCTCTCCCTCTCCCTCTCCCTCTCCCTCTCCCTCTCCCTCTCCCTCTCCCTCTCCCTCTCCCTCTCCCTCTCCCTCTCCCTCTCCCTCTCCCTCTCCCTCTCCCTCTCCCTCTCCCCCTCCTTTCCTGCTGGCCCGGTCTGCGACTGTTGTCCCCCCCTACTCCTTCTCCTCCTGGCATTAGGCCCAGGCAAGCCTAAGAGTCCTTGAGATAACCCCCCACACTGTTACCCAACAGGGAGCATCTCCCATGGGAGTAGAGAGGGAAGAAAGGAAGAGAATTTATTTGCAGATGGATTGATAAGGCACGGGATATTATGGGTATGAAATACTCTATTTCCTGTGTCCACCTACTGGGTTGGACACTTGGGACACCAGAGGTGTAACGTATGTGGCAGTAACAGGAGGCACCCAGACTAAACTGCCACATATCTGTATGCATCCACAAATGTTATCTTTCTTAGTCCATCATGGCTTCAACATCACTACCACTACAATGAACCAAAAGGTTGTCAGTACTTAAAGACATTAAGTATGTATGTCCAACCAAACTCTTGCATATACTGGAGTGGTTTATGTTTCTTACACTTCCATTGTTCGGTTTAGCTAGGGGTAAACATAACTGGTTTTGAACAATCAAATTGGCAGTGTTATTCATGCAGCAACAAGTTAATGACACAATGCTGCTGAAGGAAAAAAATCTAGTCTTTACTTAAAAAAGAACAGCAAGGAACAAAAGCCTTAGTCTGAAACCAAAGGAGAAAATTTAAGATAAATACCAAGGGAGTATTCTCCTTTGTAACAAACCTGAAGTGATACCTTCCTTTTGTGACAGGTTCATTCAAGTCTTGTGTGTCTTTGAGTTAGTAATGAAGAAATTTTATTACTCAGTATTCAACTGTGAAAAATGCTGTTGTCTGTTAGACTAAAATAGTTCATATCTAATAGCAAATGCAGATCTTAAAATAGAAATTCAGTATGCTTCTGTCATTCAAATTGTGGTTTGACAGTGAGTCCTTTGCTGAGCCATCATCAGGCTGCAGCAACAACTTAGGAAGCAGTGGGATTGGTATGAACAGGTGGTGTGAACTTTATGTACTGACTGTAAAGCTAGTCATTTGGCTGGGAATGACATAGAAGAAATACTGGCTAATACAAGAGGCAGGTCTGGTATTTTCTTTAAAGTACATATAGAAAGAATCAGGGAAACAGGGTTTTAGCATTGCCTTGCTACAGTGCCATGGCAAACCACATGGAGCCCCACTGAGTAACTAATGTCGAAATCACCATTAACAACAAGGCTTCTGACTATAGTCATGCTTCTGACAATAAATGGTAATGTTTTTCCTTTACAACATATTCATCTTAGCAAGACACTGCCTCCCAAGAATATTTTTTGGATAAGTTATTGAAGGGATTTTTAAAATGTCTCTGTGCTATAATAAAGTACCTGGCGACACATGGATAGATGATAATTGTCTCTCATGTGTCAGATTTTATTTCAGGGTTCTGAGCTAGCAGTATTAGTCTCATTTCTTTATCTGGCCAGAATATCCTGTTACAGGATTTAAATTTTTGTTTTAGTTTTGTCTTCAACACCTAAAAAATGTGTCAGCCCAAATCCAGACAAATTCTTAGTCTTGCAATTTATTTATCACATTCCACAAATTTCAGTATTCAGAGTGAACATAAAATTGAAGAGGTGTCCAGAGCTCAGCTAGGAGAGAACAGCCAGATGAACCTGCTGATGGGTATCCAATACCATGTGGATGTCATGCCTGCAGTATAAGGAAAGGGCTGGTGAAAACAAAGGATGAGGGGGCTTGGAATTCAAACTGTGAAATTGTGACCTGTGATGTTTCCTGTTTCTGTTTTGATGGTTTTTTTTTCCTTTGGTTTTGGTTTTTTAATTTTGTTTTGCTGACTCTTCTTCCACTTCTGCTTTTCAGTGTTTCCCTTTTGTTCTCATGGCTTGCTGGTCTGGCTTGCTTGCTCCCTTGTTTGCTATAGAAATCTGGGGCTTTAAAAACATTATTATTCTATTAAACTCTCCTTATCTCAACCCACCAGGCTTTTTTAACTCTTTTGCTCCAGAGCCTCCTTCCCATCCTGCCCAGGAGGGCTGTGGGGTGTGTGAGAGTCTTGTGAGAGTACCTGTTGGAACTCAGGTGCCAGCTAAGTCAAAACAGTAAGAGGTGATATATAAAAAAAATAAAATGTCCCAGGTTGTCTCGGTCCGGAGAGGGAAGGAGACTAGTTCTTTTGAATATTCCCGTGCTGTGAAATTAATCGGCACAAACGAGGCCAAAATATCAACAGCTAGACTATTTATTACATAGAGAAAATGGAAATAAGAAGGGGAGAGGGAGAAGATAGAGAGGGAAAGAGAGAAGAGAGAGAGAGAAGAGGAAAGGAATCATATTACCACACCCCTCACCCACCCCAAGACAGTTTGAGTCTGTGGAGGAGAGGTGCTGCATGAGGTGCTGGGTTTGTGCTGAGGCTTTGGCTGGAGATGTGATGTGATCCCTCTGGGCAGCCTGGGTCTGTAGAGAAAGGGTACTGAGGCTTTGGCTGGAGAACAGATGAGGTCCCTCTGGGCAGCGTGGGTCAGCTCCATGAGTAGAGGACATGGAGAGAGGGTTCAGTCTGCTTCCTTCCTTCTCAGCGGCATGGTCCTCCTTCAGCGTTTTTCTCTCTGCGTTTTTCTTCCCTCCATTGCAGTTTTCTTCCTCTGCGGTTTTCTTCCCTTCTGAGCCAGTAGTGGTCAAGTCTTTTATACAGTTTTTAGTCCTTAGGTATGTGTCCAAGCATTCTCCCTCAGGAATTCAGGAGCCAGGAAATCATAAGTATCCAGATATCGTTCCCCAGGAAGTCTTTCTGTGTATTCATGTGAGTTTGGACAGTGGTCTGGATGGAGTGGAGGGGGGGCCTCCGCCTCCTTCCTCTCCATCTCCCTGCCTATCCACTTATCACACATCAGGAGACAGGTGGAGAGTCCATTGACTCATCACCCTCCCTTCCTGGGGGTATCTGATAGCTGTCTTGAAGGCGTGATGGCTGGGTCCTTGGGTCATTGTTATAGGCCAGCTGCAGTCCAGTGTTATCACGAAGCAATCGCAAGGTGATTTGCATCCAGGATTGGTACTGTCTGGGCAAGCAGCAAGTGATTTTATTTTTGTTGAGTCACACCAGGAGTTTAGACTCTTACACCACCCCGTCAATCAAAGATAAAAGCAAGAAAGAGAAAAGAAAGGAAAGGAAAGAAGTTTTAAACAATTTTTCAATCGACATAAGTTTTGGTTGGCTAATGGCACAAATCTGTTGTACACCATCATTAGACACAAATTGCATATTGGACACTACACAAGGTGAAAGATTAACAATACTAGCAAAATAGAACAAAACAGGTAATTACACAAGGTGAAAGCATCCTTCTTCCTCCTGGAAGCCAGGAGAACAAACCCATACCCCCTCCCACCCCGTCAGTCCTTCAGTTTGGAATTGAAGTGAGCTTCCATCCAGATCTGAATGTCTGCGGGGCTATGGAAAGTACAGTCCTTGAAGAGATGTCTTCTGCGATGCAAAACTTGAGAGGTCTTCTATATTGTAACAAGACAAGTCCTTCTGACAATACATCAGGTAGTCTTCAGCATTATAATTTAAATAACAGGTAATATTTAGCATTAGATCTTAAATAAGAAACACAACCTTAAAACATACAAAACTGGTATTTCCAGGTTCCCTTACAGAGGTTCCCATACAGTCACTCTCTCAGGTGATGTCCCTGAAAGAGCTCGCGTAATTACTTTGAATGGGCCTATAAGTATCGTTGATTGTTTCAGGTTCCCTCAAAGCCAAGTTAAACACGAACAAAAACACAAACAAAAGCTTTGTCCCGAGCCACGTACAATTTTCATTTGGTGATCTTCGGACTCATGCTTCACCCCCGACTCACCACTGAGAAGTGAAGCCCTTAGTTGCCCTGGGGGCATACCCCTCCCCTCACCAAATGGTTTCACAAAGAGAGGAGCAGTGGCCTCAGCCCTCTTTTTAGGCTCAGGCCAGCATTTCACAATGATTTCTAATTGCCTCGTGGGTACCCCATCAACCACTTCTTTTGGAATACCTTTCTTCTGACCCACCCCCCACCAATATTGCCGGGTATTCAAGTGTTCCCTGCCCCTAGCCAGGTGCCTACTAGGAATACGGCGCGACTGGCCCTGGGGGCTTGGTGGGTGAGTCAGTTTCACATGTCTCGAGCCTCTAGTTTGAGGTTTTTTACTTTCCTCAGGAATGTTATACTGCCTGGCATAATCTAATAACTCCCTCCCCAAATCTTCCCATGTCCTGGAAGAAAGTGGGGTATTAGCTATTTCTTTTTGGAGCTCGATACCTCTTATTTTAAGCGAGTCAGGGAGACCCCTGATCAAATGAGTCATTCTGTTTGCATCCACCAGAAGAGAAAGGGGGGATTCAAAATGATGTTTTAGTTCTCTTTCATAGATCATTTGCAGGCATGCAGCCTTTTGCACATTCTCCATTATCTGATTCATCCCTCCCTGCAGAACTACAGGTTCTCCTCTCTCCTTTGGATCAAACCCCCCCTGCCCAATAGGCAGCTCGCTGGGTAAGGCTCCAGGGTCCACTCCTGTTTTTCGTGGTTAGAAAAACATTATCACCCCAATAGCCCATGGCTTCAGCTTCTGTTAACATAATCTGATCACCTCCAGTTTGTGAAACTCGCCACACATATTCCACCTCAGACTCCCCAGCAGAGCGTGCAAATTCTTTACGAATTTTGGCCAGCACAGTGTAGGAGAAAGGTGCATCTTTAGTTGTGACAGTGGGGGTAGTTTCCCCATCCTCATATAAAACTTCAGTTTTAATGAGAGGTCTCACATGCACAGCAGCTTCCTTAGCTGTTGCCAATTCTGCCCGAGGGTACACAGGGGCAGACTCCAGGTAATTCACACCCTGTTTTGAGTCCAAATACGAATTTTGCCTCCTCTCCTTTTCCAATCGAATTTTAAGGTCTGCCACTACGTCTTTCAAAGTGGCAACATGGCTTTGTAGTGACGAAACTAAGTCCTGCAAAGAGGAAATAGTTGTATTGTCCCGCTCATGCCATTCCTCTTTCTCCTTCACTGAAGCAGCTAAACAGGCGCCTAAAACCGCACAAATAAAACCTTTGCCTTTTCCGGCTTTTGCTCTTGCATCTTTCTGCAGGGCCACAATTCTATCAGCCACACTCTGGAAATTATGCCAATTTTCACGGGCCCAGTCAAGTACCTGTACAGATGGGCGGGCACCGTGAGCTTCTAAAAGGTTAAAAAGCCTCTCACTCCGGGCCATCTCTTTTGTTTCACAAGGCATTTCTTAATAGGGCACTAAGTTTCACAGGGAGTCGGATCAAAACACTGTTTGTACCAACAAAATCTTCCCTGGAAAACGTACACTTTTAAAAAGCTTACTCCAAACTAATCTTCTCCAGGAAAAATGCACAATAGATTTTTCAGGAGAGGTCACACACAAGAAAAAATAACCAACCAACCTGGGCTTCTCAAGGAGGTAACACGATTTCCCTGAGAGAACCCACACTTGCAAAAGCTTCTCGGCTTTTGTACCTCAAATTTTCTGTTACACCGGGACAAGAAACCTGTGATTCTTAAGGAAGAATCTCTGTTTCTCGGAGAGAAGACACACCAGCAGAAGTTACTCAACTTTTGCTTCAATACCGGCCTTCTCGGGAAAGCCACACTATCCCCGAAAGAACACACACTTTACAAATATCACAAAAAACTGGGTTTCCCAAAACAGGGTACTGAGAATCCTCGAGGAGGCCACACTATAAAATCAACGTTTGTACCCCAGTTAATCTTCCCCGGGAAAGCACACACATGTAAAGCAGGGTACAGAGGATTCTCAAGGAGGTCACACTATAAATTCAACATTTGTACCCCAGATAACCTTCCTCGAGAAAGCACACACATAGAAAGCTTTTGAGAACTCCCACACAGTCTCTCTGAAAATTTCGCTTCGTCCTTCTCCGGCCACTTCCCTCGCGGGAGAGTGAAAACGCGAATCTGGACTCCGCACTCACTTCATACTCAGAGTACGTCTCAGACACACACACACATCTCGGGGTTCTCAGAAATACAGGAGTTTTGCTGTGATACTTTCACTGCACGGGAATCCTGCCGACTACGCCAATTAAATGTCTCGGTCCGGAGAGGGAAGGAGACTAGTTCTTTTGAATATTCCCGTGCTGTGAAATTAATCGGCACAAACGAGGCCAAAATATCAACAGCTAGACTATTTATTACATAGAGAAAATGGAAATAAGAAGGGGAGAGGGAGAAGATAGAGAGGGAAAGAGAGAAGAGAGAGAGAGAAGAGGAAAGGAATCATATTACCACACCCCTCACCCACCCCAAGACAGTTTGAGTCTGTGGAGGAGAGGTGCTGCATGAGGTGCTGGGTTTGTGCTGAGGCTTTGGCTGGAGATGTGATGTGATCCCTCTGGGCAGCCTGGGTCTGTAGAGAAAGGGTACTGAGGCTTTGGCTGGAGAACAGATGAGGTCCCTCTGGGCAGCGTGGGTCAGCTCCATGAGTAGAGGACATGGAGAGAGGGTTCAGTCTGCTTCCTTCCTTCTCAGCGGCATGGTCCTCCTTCAGCGTTTTTCTCTCTGCGTTTTTCTTCCCTCCATTGCAGTTTTCTTCCTCTGCGGTTTTCTTCCCTTCTGAGCCAGTAGTGGTCAAGTCTTTTATACAGTTTTTAGTCCTTAGGTATGTGTCCAAGCATTCTCCCTCAGGAATTCAGGAGCCAGGAAATCATAAGTATCCAGATATCGTTCCCCAGGAAGTCTTTCTGTGTATTCATGTGAGTTTGGACAGTGGTCTGGATGGAGTGGAGGGGGGGCCTCCGCCTCCTTCCTCTCCATCTCCCTGCCTATCCACTTATCACACATCAGGAGACAGGTGGAGAGTCCATTGACTCATCACCCTCCCTTCCTGGGGGTATCTGATAGCTGTCTTGAAGGCGTGATGGCTGGGTCCTTGGGTCATTGTTATAGGCCAGCTGCAGTCCAGTGTTATCACGAAGCAATCGCAAGGTGATTTGCATCCAGGATTGGTACTGTCTGGGCAAGCAGCAAGTGATTTTATTTTTGTTGAGTCACACCAGGAGTTTAGACTCTTACACAGGTGTCTGACTTTAGAACTTTGAGAGACAACATTAATGTTAATAAAGTTTGTTTGTTTGTTTGTTTGTTAAATTTGTGAACCCATGTCAGAATGCTGACATATTTTATAACTGGAAATAGAGATAGAAATATAACTTCAGTACATATTCAAGTGGATTCTGTGGTACTCAGGTGTTTTTTTTCCCCCTGCAGATTCATACATTCATAGAATGGTTTGGATTGTAAGGGACCTTAAATGTAATCTAATTCCAACCCTTCTGCTGTGAGCAAGGATACCTTCCACTAGATGAGGTTAATATCCCCGGCTGCCTGTTCCAATGTCTCATCATCCTCACTGTAAAGAATTTCTTCCTAATATCTGGTCCAAATCTGCCTTCCTCAATCATAGAATCAATAAGATTGGAATAGAGATCATCAAGTCCAACCTATCACCCAACACCTCATGACTAACTAAACCATGGCTTCAAGTGCCACATCCAATCCCTTTTTGAACACCTCCAGGGATGGTGACTCCACCACCTCCCTGGGAAGCCCGTTCCAATGGCCAATAACTCTTTCTGTGAAGAACTTTCTCCTCATCACAAGCCTGAAAGCTTCAATTCATTCCCTCTCATCCTATCACTTCAAGCCTTTGTAAAAAGTGCCTTCCCAGCTTTATTGCAGGTCTCTTTAAGGTAGTGGAGGGCCACTATAAGGTCCCCCTGGAACCTTCTTTTCTCCAGGCTGAACAGCCCCAACTCTTGCAGCCCATCAACATAGAGAAGGTGCTCCACTCCTCTGATCATCTTTATGGCCCCACTCTGAACCCATTCCAATGGCTAGATGTCCTTCTTATGCTTGGGTGCACCAGAACTTGATGCAGATCTCCAGGTGGGGTCTCATGAGAGCAGAGTAGAGAAGGAAAATCGCCTTCCTTGTCCTGCTGGTCACACTGACCTTCTGGACTGCAAGCACACATTGCCAAGTCATCAACTGACACTCCCAAGTCCTCAACCTTGAGACTATTATTGAGCCATTCCTTGCCCAGCCTATGTTTGTGCTTGGGATTGCCCCAATCCAGGTGAAAAAGCTTGCATTTGGCCTTGTTGATCATCATGTGGTTGGCTTGGACTGACTCAAGCCTGACCAAGACCTTCTGGATGGCATCCTACAAACATGGTGAGGGTGCACTCAGTTCCACTGTCCATATTGCCCACAAAGTTGTCAAACAACATTGGGCCCAGTACTAGCCCCTGGGGGATGCCACTCATCACTGGTCTCCATTTGGACATTTCAGATGTTGACTGCAACTCTCTTGAGTATGGCCATGATCCAGTTCCTAATCCAGTGAGTCATCCACCCCTCAAGTCCATACTTCTCCAATTTGGTGACCATGATGTCATGCAGGAGAGTATCAAATGTTTTGTACAAGTCCAGGTAGATGGTATCAGTTGCTCTTCCACTGATGCTGTAACTCCACCATAGAAAGCCACCAAGTTCATCAGGCATGATTTGCCCTTGGTGGAGCCATATTGGTTGCCATCAATCATCTCCTCATTTTTTGTGCACCTTAGCAAAGCTTTCAGGAGGATGCTCTTGATCTTGCCAGACACAGAGGTGAGACTGACTGGTCTGTAGTTTCCCAGTTCTTCCTGTTGTCCCTTTTTGAAGATGTTGGTTATGTTTCCCCTTTTCCAGTCCGCAGGGACATTGCCAGATTGCTGTGATTTTTCAAATATAATAGACAGTCGTTTGTTTGGCAACGTTATCTACCCAGTTGCCTGGGTAGATCTCATCAGACCCCATGGACTTGTGCACACTCAGGTTCTTTAGATGGTCTTGAACCTGATCTTTGCTTGTGGCAGGCAGATCTTTTTCTCACTCCCTAATTTGTTGACTGTAGCCTGGGTGATGCAGCTGTTGCATTTGCCAGTGAACAATGAGGCAAAGTAGTCACTGATTCTAGAGATTTTTTCAAAGAGAGCTTTAGATCCTTGATACTAAACTGATCCCTGACTTCTGTTGATTTATACCTGGACATCAAAGGTAGAGCTCTTGTTATAATGTGGTACTGTGTCTTCAGACACCTACTTTAAAGAAGAAAAATTTTATACCTACATTGTGTACTTTTAGAGAATACTGCTGTGGGAGGGGGTAGTGCAAGAAAAATGTTCTAAAATATTTTGTGGCAGACATTCAGTAAATGTCTATATTGCTACCCTGTTTCTAGTGAAAAGCACTCTATAAATCAATTTGCTTTCTGACATCGGATCCATTTTGACGTAATGTATTAATTAAATACATGCCAGGCAAGTGAAAGACGTTCTGTTTGATTTGAGGTTTAGCACTGATCACATTTTAAAAAATGGCACACTTTTGTGATTTAGAAGGAGCCATAAAATGAGCTTCTGCATAGTAAAAATGTTTCTTAATTTAGCTTTTCCTATAGACAGACATTCATGACTTTTGATGATCAAAAAGAACTATACTTGGGGTTTTGGGTTTGTTGTTTGTTTTGATTTGGTTTTGTTGGTTTTTTTTTTTTTTTGTTTGGTTTGTTGGTTTGGGTTGGTTTTTATTCCCACTTAAAATTGAGTTGTATGTTTAAATTTATATAATTAAATCAAGATGCAATTTTCTAAACACTCATTGTGGTCTGCTTACAAATCATTGAAGATTTAAATATTGGTTATTTGAAACATATTTAAAGTTCTCTCCCATAGCCATTATTATCTCACTGGCAGGATCCTGAGGCTGAAATAATCTTCCTGAATTTGTATCACACTCAATGTTTGTTCTTCCTTATTATTGTTCTTAGAAAAAGCAAATGCATAATGTGAACGGTCCTTGTGCTGCACTCGAATGATCCCTATCCTCAGAGAGCGGGTATGGTTATTTGACCGCTTGATGGGTTGGTTTGTGGGTTTGTTGTTGGTTGCTTTCTTGCTTGTTTGTGTGGGTTTTGTTGTTGTTGTTGTTTTCTCCAGTGCTCCACTGTTGGTTGTAGGGAAAGTACTGTCAAGAAACTCTGTACAACATCTGAAACCTAATCAAATAGCAGAGTGTTATTTCCATAAGCCTGGAATGGATTGCATAGTCGCCTTGACAGAGATTTTCTATGCTGCACATGTCTCTGTCAGCACAGACTCTGGCTGCCCTCTTAAATGAAATGTTGTCTCCTCCCTTGGTTTCAATGGCAAAATAATACTTTTAACCAACTGACTAACATAGCATTTACACTGAAAACAAAGGTACGTAACAGTCTATGGTTTATATTTCCACAGATTAAATGCACAGACAAGAAATCAAGAATTTGATCTTTTGTTATTTCTTTGTAGAGAAGTTGACTGCTAATCAGTTTTTAACTACCCATTTGGCACTATAATAACATGGTGATCAGTATTTCTGACAGAAAACTGGATGACAATTGTGCAACATGTATTATTCAGAAAATTGAAGGTACTACTTGGGAAACAAGAAACAGAGCTGGGGTTTTCTCAGTTGAAGAAAGATTGCAGGAACTACATATAGACAGGAAAATCAGTACTGCAATGCCTTTTAGAAACTGGTATTGGAGGGGTTTATTTAATAACAAATATTTTTCTGTTTATTAATAATCCCTGCCTAGAAAAATAAATTATCAGTCAAGCTTACAGGCTAAATATTTAATGCTGCTTTAGGTTTTATGTTCCAGATAAACTCTGCTTTTGCAGTAAATATTTTTAGCTTAAATCTAATGAAAACAAAATATGAATTAAAAAAGTAACAACTTTGTCAATAATTAAGATGGTGCATCACTCTCTGCTTCTTTTTATTCAAGAAAGTTGTATGTTTAAGTTCTTGAAAGACTTGACAGACTGGATGACAGATAAAAGATATATGATGGAAATCTTGTATCTAGTAGAATAGAATAGAATAGAATAGAATAGAATAGAATAAAGCAGGTTGGAAGAAACCTTTGAGATCATCGAGTCCAACCTATTATCCAACACCATCTAATCAACTAAAACATGGCACCAAGCACCCCATCCAGTCTCTTCTTGAACACATCCAGTGATGGTGATTCCACCACCTCCTTGGGCAGCCCATTCCAATGGGCAATCACTCTTTCTGTAAAACTTCCTCCTAACCTCCAGCCTAAACCTCCCCTGGCACAGCTTGAGACTCTGTCCTCTTGTTCTGGTGCTGGTTGCCTGGGAGAAGAGACCAATCCCCACCTGGCTACAACCTCCCTTCAGGTAGTTTTAGACAGCGAGAAGGTCTCCCCTGAGCCTCCTCTTCTCCAGGTACAGCAACACTAGCTCCCTCAGTCTCTTTGGAGCACAAGAGGGCTTGTGCTCCAAACCCCTCACCAGCTTTGTTTCCCTTCTCTGGACACTTTCCAGCAACTCAACATCTTTCCTAAAATGAGGGGCACAGAACTGGACACAGGACTCAAGGTGTGGCCTAAACAGTGCTGAGTACTGGGGCACAATGACTTCCCTGCTCCTGCTGGCCACATTGTTCCTGATCCAGGCCAGGATGCCATTGGCCTTCTTGGCCACCTGGGCACAGATCTGGCACATATTCAGCCTACTATCAACCAGTACCCCTAGGCCACTTTCCACCTGGCTGCTCTCCAGCCACTCTGACCCCAGCCTGTAGCTCTGCATGGGGCTGTTGTGGCCAATGTGTAGAACCCAGCACTTAGATGTGTTAAATCTCATGCCATTGGACTCTGCCCATCGGTCCAGCCTGTCAAGGTCTTTCTGGAGAGCTATCCTACACTCTAACAGATAAACTCCTGCCCTTAGCTTGGTGTAATCTGCAAATTTACAGATAATGGACTCAATCCTCAGATCCAGATCATCAATAAAGATATTGAACAGGATGGGACCCAGCACTGATCCCTGGGGGAAACCACTAGTGACTGGCTGCCAGCTGGATGTGGCACTATTCACCAGCACTCTGTGGGCTCGGCCCTCCAGCCAGTTCCTAATGCAGCACAGAGTCCTCCTGTCCAAGGCACGAGCTGACAGCTTGGCCAGGAGTTTGCTATGGGGGACAGTGTCAAAGGCCTTGCTGAAGTCCAGGTAGACTACATCCACAGCCTGCCCTGCATCCACCAGGCAGGTCACCTGATCATAGAAGGAGATCAGGTTGGTCAGGCAGGACCTGCCCTTCCTGAATCCATGCTGGCTGGGCCTGATCCCTTGGCCATCCTGTAAGTGCTATCTGATTGCACTCAAGATGCCCTGTTCCATAATCTTGCCTGGCACTGAGGTCAGGCTGACAAGCCTATAATTCCCTGGCTCATCCAACCAGCCCTTCTTGTGGATGGGCATCACGTTGGCCAGCTTCCAGTCATCTGGGATCTCTCCAGTAGCCAGGACTGTTGAAAAATGATGGAGAGCAGCTTGGCCAGCTCATCTGCCAGCACTCTGAGCCCCCTAGGATGGATCCCATCTGGTCCCATGGACTTGTGGGGATCCAAGTGGCTGAGAAAGTCTCTAACTACTTCCCCCCGGATCGCAGGGGAACTATACTGCTCCCTGCCTCCATCTGCCAGCTCAGGAGGCCAGCTGTCCAGACAGCAACCTATCCTGCTGTTAAAAATTGAGGCAAAGAAGGTGTTAAGGACCTCTGCCATTTCCTCATCTTTTGTTGCTATGTTCCCCTCTGTGTCCACCAAGGAGTGGAGGTTGTCCTTGCCTCTCCTCTTGCTATTAATGTATTTGGAGAAGGATTTTTTGTTGTGCTTCACAGCAGAGGCCAGTCTAAGCTCTTAATGGGCTTTCACCTCTCTCATTTTTTTCCTGCATGACCTAGCAACATCCTCAAACATTCCATGGGTTACCTCACCTTTGTTCCAAAGATGATACACCCTCTTTTTCCCCTTAATTCACTCAGAAGTTCGTTACCCATCCAGGCTGGCCGTCTGCCCCGGCAGCTCATCTTCTGGCACATTGGCACAGCCTGTTCCTGTGCCTTCAAGAGTTCTTTCCTGAAGTAAATCCAGCCCTCCTGGAACCTTTGTTTTTAAGGGCTGTTTCCCAAGGAACCTTCTGAGTTCCTTGAGTAACCTGAAGTCCACCCTCTGGAAGTCCAGAGTGGAGGTTTTGTTGCTGCCCCTCTTAGCTTGACTGCGTATTGAACACTCAATTATCTCATGGTCGTTGGACCCCAGACAGCCTCCAACCACCACATCTCCCACCAGCCCTTCTCTGTTTGTAAAAAGGAGGTCAAGCAAGGCCTTAACCCCTGGCAGGCTCTCACAGCAGCTGGGATAAGAAGCTATCCTCCATACACTCCTCTAACCTTCTAGACTGCCTCCTCTCTGCTGTGTTGAGTTCCCAGCAGATATCAGGCAGGTTAAAATCACCCATGAGAACAAGGTCTGGTGATCTTGAGACAGCCTCTAGCTGCCTGTAAATAATTCATCAACCTCTTCAGGTTTATAACAGACTCCAACCAGGATGTCAGCCTTGTTGGTCTTCCCTCTAATTTTCATCCACAGGCACTCAACCTGATCATCCTTAATCTCTTGTTCCATGGCATCTGTGTTTTATTATAGATATTTAATTGTTTTTATTGTTAGGGAGGAGCTACAAAGTCTTTTATTTTTAATGTGGTATTTGCATGTTAAATTACACAAAAACATGATGGACTGAACAAAATATGAGAGAAATTTGAGAGTCAAGTCTCATAAATTAATTCAAGGATTCTCCTTGAATTAAGTATATAAAGGATGTAATAAGAATGGGAAGTGAAACTAATAAAATGAAAACTGTATGTTAGACACCATTTCATTCATAAAAATAGCATGATGCCTGATTTTCCCAGGCGTTTTCTACCTTTCTATTGAACAGCATCTTGCCAAGATTTGAACATTATATTCTATTTTTTTCCCATTATTGCCCTTTTAATAGATGCCCTTATAACCTAGTGGTAAGAACAGAATCAGAAGTACTTAAAAACCTGTTATACTGTATTAATCTCAGCTGTAATTAAAGAGCTAATAACCTTCTTCCTAAGACTGAGAGTGGTTTGTGGTAAAAGAGGAAGGGAAAATACATCTTGTAATAATCTACAAGATTTTAAAAACCCATCCCCAAAGTGCAAGAAAAACAATGCATCTCTCACAAAGCCAGACTGCACAAAAGATTGATGCTCAATGCTGAAAACATCCTTCTCTCTGGAAGTACTCTTCTAATGTGTTTTTGCTTACCTCTGGTTCTGGGAAATGGGGCAGAATGAAAATGCATACATCATGGTGGCAGAGAAGAGTTGCAGCTTTGTCTAGAGCAGTGTACGTCAAAACCTGTTATTTTCAGATCATGAAACTCCTTAACATTCTGACCTTTTCATCCAGAACTTACCAGCAAGCTGAAATGGTTTATTTTGTGAAAAGAGAATACCAGACACATAGATTCCATAATGTTGAAACCATTTGGATCAGCTTAGCATGTACCTTTACTGAAATGAAATGTGCTTTACCTGAGTTTTACAACTCAGGCATGCACTCTTTGCTCTCCAGTCAGACAGCATCTGCCAAGTCACACTCTGGTGCTTTGCTCCAGAGAATGGACTTCCAGAGATCATTGAGTCCAACTGACCCCCCTGCCAAAGCAGGATCTCCTAAGGCAGGCTGCACAGGAATGCAACCAGGCAGGTTTTGAAAGTCTCCAGAGAAGGAGACTCCATAACCTCTCTGGGCAGCCCATTCCAGTGTTCTATCACCCTCACTTTAAAGAAGTTTCTCCTTATGTTGAGGTGGAACACCCTGCGTTCCAGCTTATACTTATTGTTGCTTGTCCTATTACTGGGCACCACTGACAAGATACCATCATCTTCATCTTGACACCCAATCCTCAGATATTTCTAGAAGTATCTCCTCTCAGAGATCTCACTTTAAGTACAGAAACAAATCTGCATTTCATCAAATGTGGGTTCACCTGTGTCTCACAGGAGAGAAGCAAAGGGTTGATACAAACATTAAGATATATCAACTTTCTGATGTTACCTTGCTCTGGTAGTGGTGCAGTTACATAAGTCAAAATTTAAGACCAATCTCCTTTATCTTATTAAAGAAGAAAGTCTTATGGCTGTTATTTTGTTTAGGCTAGTACTTAACTAAGGTTAAGGAATAACCAGTTGCATGGTGTGGTGGTTTAGGCTGGGTGCCAGCCCGGATGCCACTGCACAGACCACATCTGGGAGGTCCCGAAAGGGTCCAGCCCACTGGGTGGTCACAGCAAACCAGGTATTTCACCCATGATCCTCTGCTCCTCTATAAAATATCCACACGGGATCCCTACTTGCTCTTTTGTCCCCTGCTGCTACCTAGGTAAAATGGCATGGGTCCCCTGCCCAGGCCCAAGGCTGGGGGGGCGGAGAAAGAGCCCTGGTTGGGGGGGGGGGGTTGGGTGTACCCCCAGGTGGGGATGGGACACTCTTGGGTATGTTCTGGAATCTCTCTCTTTTGTCACTGTGCTTGTGGTTCTCTGTAAAACTTTCATTGTTGTTGTTTTTTGTTTACCCATTTAAACTTTCCACCATGTCTTGCAATCCGTTTGTCTGAGTCGTTATTTTTGCCCGTGGTGGGAGAATCGGTCTCCTAAACCATGACACATGGAATAACCAGAAGAAGTTGGTACTGGTCTCTTTGGAATAAAATCTTGCTCAGTGCTATGGAATGAGTTGTTTACTGAGTCTATCGGTTATAAAATATTACTGTCTCTTTCCTAGTATTTTGTAGAGGGCACTTGTTATATATGCCTCCATGTGATTCTGATTGCTTTCTTGTTTGTAAATTCGTCTTGCACTTAACACGACTTTGCGGTAGTTCAGGCTGGGTGCCATCAGCTGCCACCACACAAGATACATCTTCTGTGCCCTGGGTGCCCAGCCCAGTGGGTGGACATAGAAAATAGCGTATTTCATTCCCATAATGTCCTGCTCCCTATAAATCCATCTACAAGGTCTTACACTTCCTCTTTCTTCCCTTGCTGCCCTCGTGGGAGATGTTCTCTGTCTGGTAATGGAGGGGGAGTTATCTGAAGGCCTTTTAGGCCTGGCTAGGCTTAATGCAAAGAGAAAAAGGGGAAGGGCAATCTCAGATCTGGCCAGCTGAGATTAGCCTAACAGTGGAGGGGGGGAAGAAAGAGCCCTGAGGATTTTGGGTGTACCCTGGGGTGGGGAGAGAGGAGTGTTGGGATGCTTCTAGGTATGCTTTGGGATCTCCTTTTGTCACTGTGCTTGTGGTTCTCTGTAAAATATTCACTGCTTTTCCATTTAAACTTTCCATCACTTCTGCAATCCGTTTATCTGAGTGTCTTTTTTATTTTTTTTTTAATGCCCTGGTGGAAGGCGAGAGAGGATCTGCCTTCCAAACCCACCACAGTCTTAAATGCTTGTTGCTGGAAACAATATTCAACAGTGACAGATACATTCTATTGTATTCTGAAGCCGTTTTATTGATGAGAGAGTTAGAATTGTTTGGACACCGAACCACCAATATTTGTCTTCAAACATTAGCATTTCAGTGATGAATCAGCCCACACAGCATTTTCTAAACATGCTTAG